>NW_027273858.1:26027500-26481176 GCF_046630095.1 Trachinotus anak | reverse complement strand
TAACCCGAACCCTACCCTAAACTAACACCCTAACCCTAACCCTAACCCTAACCCTAACCCTAACCCTAACCCTAACCCTAACCCTAACCTAACCCTAACCCTAACCCTAACCCTAACTAACCCTAACCCTAACCCTAACCCTAACCCTAACCCTAACCCTAACCTAACCCTAACCCTAACCTAACCCTAACCCTAACCCTAACCCACTACCCTAACCCTAACCCTAACCCTAACCCTAACCCTAACCCTAACCCTAACCCCTAACCCTAACCCTAACCCTAACCCTAACCCTAACCCTAACCTAACCCTAACCCTAACCCTAACCCTAACCCTAACCCTAACCCTAACCCTAACCCTAACCCTAACCCTAACCCTAACCCTAACCCTAACCCTAACCCTAACCCTAACCCTAACCCTAACCCTAACCCTAACCCTAACCCTAACCCTAACCCTAACCCTAACCCTAACCCTAACCCTAACCCTAACCCTAACCCTAACCCTAACCCTAACCCTAACCCTAACCCTAACCCTAACCCTAACCCTAACCCTAACCCTAACCCTAACCCTAACCCTAACCCTAACCCTAACCCTAACCCTAACCCTAACCCTAACCCTAACCCTAACCCTAACCCTAACCCTAACCCTAACCCTAACCCTAACCCTAACCCTAACCCTAACCCTAACCCTAACCCTAACCCTAACCCTAACCCTAACCCTAACCCTAACCCTAACCCTAACCCTAACCCTAACCCTAACCCTAACCCTAACCCTAACCCTAACCCTAACCCTAACCCTAACCCTAACCCTAACCCTAACCCTAACCCTAACCCTAACCCTAACCCTAACCCTAACCCTAACCCTAACCCTAACCCTAACCCTAACCCTAACCCTAACCCTAACCCTAACCCTAACCCTAACCCTAACCCTAACCCTAACCCTAACCCTAACCCTAACCCTAACCCTAACCCTAACCCTAACCCTAACCCTAACCCTAACCCTAACCCTAACCCTAACCCTAACCCTAACCCTAACCCTAACCCTAACCCTAACCCTAACCCTAACCCTAACCCTAACCCTAACCCTAACCCTAACCCTAACCCTAACCCTAACCCTAACCCTAACCCTAACCCTAACCCTAACCCTAACCCTAACCCTAACCCTAACCCTAACCCTAACCCTAACCCTAACCCTAACCCTAACCCTAACCCTAACCCTAACCCTAACCCTAACCCTAACCCTAACCCTAACCCTAACCCTAACCCTAACCCTAACCCTAACCCTAACCCTAACCCTAACCCTAACCCTAACCCTAACCCTAACCCTAACCCTAACCCTAACCCTAACCCTAACCCTAACCCTAACCCTAACCCTAACCCTAACCCTAACCCTAACCCTAACCCTAACCCTAACCCTAACCCTAACCCTAACCCTAACCCTAACCCTAACCCTAACCCTAACCCTAACCCTAACCCTAACCCTAACCCTAACCCTAACCCTAACCCTAACCCTAACCCTAACCCTAACCCTAACCCTAACCCTAACCCTAACCCTAACCCTAACCCTAACCCTAACCCTAACCCTAACCCTAACCCTAACCCTAACCCTAACCCTAACCCTAACCCTAACCCTAACCCTAACCCTAACCCTAACCCTAACCCTAACCCTAACCCTAACCCTAACCCTAACCCTAACCCTAACCCTAACCCTAACCCTAACCCTAACCCTAACCCTAACCCTAACCCTAACCCTAACCCTAACCCTAACCCTAACCCTAACCCTAACCCTAACCCTAACCCTAACCCTAACCCTAACCCTAACCCTAACCCTAACCCTAACCCTAACCCTAACCCTAACCCTAACCCTAACCCTAACCCTAACCCTAACCCTAACCCTAACCCTAACCCTAACCCTAACCCTAACCCTAACCCTAACCCTAACCCTAACCCTAACCCTAACCCTAACCCTAACCCTAACCCTAACCCTAACCCTAACCCTAACCCTAACCCTAACCCTAACCCTAACCCTAACCCTAACCCTAACCCTAACCCTAACCCTAACCCTAACCCTAACCCTAACCCTAACCCTAACCCTAACCCTAACCCTAACCCTAACCCTAACCCTAACCCTAACCCTAACCCTAACCCTAACCCTAACCCTAACCCTAACCCTAACCCTAACCCTAACCCTAACCCTAACCCTAACCCTAACCCTAACCCTAACCCTAACCCTAACCCTAACCCTAACCCTAACCCTAACCCTAACCCTAACCCTAACCCTAACCCTAACCCTAACCCTAACCCTAACCCTAACCCTAACCCTAACCCTAACCCTAACCCTAACCCTAACCCTAACCCTAACCCTAACCCTAACCCTAACCCTAACCCTAACCCTAACCCTAACCCTAACCCTAACCCTAACCCTAACCCTAACCCTAACCCTAACCCTAACCCTAACCCTAACCCTAACCCTAACCCTAACCCTAACCCTAACCCTAACCCTAACCCTAACCCTAACCCTAACCCTAACCCTAACCCTAACCCTAACCCTAACCCTAACCCTAACCCTAACCCTAACCCTAACCCTAACCCTAACCCTAACCCTAACCCTAACCCTAACCCTAACCCTAACCCTAACCCTAACCCTAACCCTAACCCTAACCCTAACCCTAACCCTAACCCTAACCCTAACCCTAACCCTAACCCTAACCCTAACCCTAACCCTAACCCTAACCCTAACCCTAACCCTAACCCTAACCCTAACCCTAACCCTAACCCTAACCCTAACCCTAACCCTAACCCTAACCCTAACCCTAACCCTAACCCTAACCCTAACCCTAACCCTAACCCTAACCCTAACCCTAACCCTAACCCTAACCCTAACCCTAACCCTAACCCTAACCCTAACCCTAACCCTAACCCTAACCCTAACCCTAACCCTAACCCTAACCCTAACCCTAACCCTAACCCTAACCCTAACCCTAACCCTAACCCTAACCCTAACCCTAACCCTAACCCTAACCCTAACCCTAACCCTAACCCTAACCCTAACCCTAACCCTAACCCTAACCCTAACCCTAACCCTAACCCTAACCCTAACCCTAACCCTAACCCTAACCCTAACCCTAACCCTAACCCTAACCCTAACCCTAACCCTAACCCTAACCCTAACCCTAACCCTAACCCTAACCCTAACCCTAACCCTAACCCTAACCCTAACCCTAACCCTAACCCTAACCCTAACCCTAACCCTAACCCTAACCCTAACCCTAACCCTAACCCTAACCCTAGAGTGCTGCGCCTTTTACCTAACCTAACCCTAACCCTAACCCTAACCCTAACCCTAACCCTAATCTCGGCCTCTTGCCTAAACCTAAATCTAAACCCAACCCCTAGTTCTGGCCCTAACCATAACCTCTAGGCCCTAATCTTGACCCCATCCCATTTACTTTACCCTAACCATAACCACTATTTTTTTAATCCCTAACCTTAACCCAACCCCAGTTCTATATTTCTAACCCTAACAAAATTGGATTGTTACAAATAAATTGATAATTGAGTTTAAAAACAATTTTAGATTAAAATCACAATTAATAAATTCATTATTGGAGGTTAAAAAGTTTTAAGAATATTAATTTATGGGAATTAGGTTAAAAAAATAATTTAAATTCATGAATTGGCTATTATAGGGTTAAAAAGAGGTTAAAAAGGTCAAAAAAGTTCATAGATTTAAAAAGACGATAAAAAATTAAAAAAGACGAACCAAAATGAAAAAAGGCGAATTTAAGAAAAGGGGCGGATATAAAAGGCGAGACAAGGAGTGAGAAGCTCATTTTTATCCTAGCTCTCGAAGCAGCAACATCCCATACAGCGAGCCTTATTGGATATATTATTATTATTTTTTTTGTGTGTGCCTTTGGCCTGAGGAAGACTCAAGGGAGTTGAAACGTTGCCTGGAGGCACACGTTCATGTAAGTTAATTGTTTTATTTTATTTTTTACAAAGAACTTAATTAAAAAAGTCTTTTTAAAGGCTAGTTTTTTGTTAGTTTATTAGAGTTCATCCTTCTCAAGTGGAGAAGCGTTTTTTGTTTATCCTTTTATTATTATAAATAAATAAATAAATAACACAGACAGTTGATTTCATAGTTTTTTTATTATTATATATCTACCTTAAAACAAAAATTATTATTATATGAATACAAAGCCTAAAATACTTACCTGAAAGAAAGAAAAAAAGAAAGAAAAGGAAAAAGGAGAAGAGAAAGGTAAAGAAGGAAAGGAAAAGGGAAACCAAAGTACTTACCAGAAGATGGACGGAGGCTGGACTACGGTCCGCTACGGCCGTAGACGCCGGGAGGCCAATCGCGGCAGGGTCCGGTTTATGGATGGGGGTTACCCTGGGTGGAAGGACCGTGCACCTTCCGCTTTCTCCAGCTGGAGGGGGCGGGTTCCTAACCCCAATCCTAACCCTAACCCTAACCCCTCCCCTAACCTTAACCATTCAGGGTGGGCCCTAACCCTAAGGTCTTTTAACCCCCACAAGACCAACCCCCACACACCTTATCTCCATTTTCATTTATATTCTTACAGGAATTTTTAACCCTTAATTGGCTCTCTCCCTCGCTTTTACGGTGGTTTTAGGAAATTAAAATATCTTTTTTTAACCCTAATTTATTTTGTTTATAAAATTTTATTTATGTATTGTTATCTTATTGTTGTCTTTGTCAAATATTTTTTTTTTTTTTTTTTTTTTTTTTTTTTTTTTTTTTGCACTATTGGAGTTATAGGAACCCCCAAGGAGAAACAAAAATAAATAAATGACAGTGTAGATACCTGTTGCCAGAGCTGCTTTTTTTATTAGAAATTTTTATTTATTTTAAAGAGCTTTGTCCCCTAACCTAACCCTGCCAGAGCCAGGTCAGTCAATTCTTCTCCTATAAGATGGGTACAAACAAACAGACATTTTTTTACAAGGTGTTTAGAAATGCTAAAGAAACAATTTCCTTCTCTATAACATAAAGCATTAATTACCGCTCTGTGAAGATAGGAAGAGGGGTGTGTCCATCGTCACGGGGGACAGTGCGACGGCGGACGCAGGACATCTCCAGGACCAATCACAACGACCCCCTACGGGGTTACCGCCACGGAAAACTCTTCTTATCTTCCGGTTTCCACCTTGTATCCTCCAGTCTCTGATGAAGCCTGCGATAGGCGAAACGTTAGACCGGTCACCATTCGAACTCCACGAGAGGACTTCTGAAAACGAGGATTATATATTACTTTTGCATATTTTAATTTATTGCCTACCCGGCAAAAACTTTTTTCTGGAAGCTTTCTTTTCTACTGGATCACAACAATGGCATCGGGTGAGTGAAACATCTGGCCAGGAAGTAGCAGGCAAAAACAACGCCGACTCCATCTTCTCTCTCACCGCTAGCTAAAAAGAGACTCCACAAGTGAGCACTTTAATGTGATCCAGCAACCAGCCTTCATTCAGGGGGGCTTAATTTGACTTTTTTTATTTCATTTATTTTATTGCACCCCCCTCCTGAAAAAGGAAACATAAAAGCTTCTATAAGATAACCAAAAACCACTGTAAAACTGACTGTGTATCCCACTTGAATGTATGTATTTATGTATTTTTTTTATGATATGATATGCACTTGGATTAAGCCTGACTGAGTTTTTTATTAATGTATTTATTTTCGATCGAGTGCTTTTCATAATAAAAGCACTCGATCATTTGAATTAAACTGTGTCACTTTACCGTTTACTAGCGGCCATTTTGTAAGGCTGGGCCAACATTTTAAATGCTTTAACCATGGTTTTAACATTTTTTATGTTGGCTCAACTAATCAAGTAACACCATTATTTTATTTATATCAGATCCTCAGTTGAATAACCAAGTTTATTAATTTATTAATTCAAAACATTGAGTTAATTGGATATTAACAGTTTTTTTTTTTTTTTTTTTTTTTTTTTTTTTTTTTTTTACAGCCATTCATATGAGCAAAAGAAATCTTCCTCTTAAAAAGTCCTTTTAAGGAGTTTTTATTTTTTTTATTTTTCTTATAACTCCATCAATAATTTATAGAAATTGTTTTTGTTGTTTCTATTTATTTGTGTAACGATCATTTTTAATATTTTTGTAAATTTATAATTATTATATTTTTCAGCGCTTTTTCAGACCGCATTCCTTTTTAACTGTTTCCCCCTCCTTCCCCCCCCCCTTTTTTTTTTTTTTTTTTTTTTTTTTTTTTTAGCTTTTTTTAGGAAAAACAATTTTTTATTATTTAAAATTTGTTCTCTGTATTCGAACACTTACCTGCAGCCTTCCACTCCAACCAATAGACTCCACTCACCAGAGCCTTGCGTGTCCATGGCGCTCCCTCTGACCAACCGCTTTAGCGTCCTAGCAACACAGCCAGATTCCAGCGAATCTCCCTCGCGTAATTGGACTCCAAACCGAGTTAGGAAAAACAATTCAACTAATCAACGAAACGTTACAAACAGGGAAAATGCCATCCATCAACCTGATAATACTAAAAGATATTTCAAAATCTTACAAGCAGTTCATCATGCAGAAATTATTAATGAAATGGTCAGTAAAGACACTCTCCCGCAGGGCATGCTGAAATTAGCAAACAGAATCAGCGCTTCGATTAAGCCATCCTCACCCAACACATCTGTAATAGACAGAGTGAGAGCCAACACCATTCAGTGGATGTTGACAAATACACACATCCTCAGAGACCATTACGACGCTGTACTAGCCACGGAGTTAAATCAAGTGGGACCCTGGGACCAGACTAGCTTCGACAAAACTCTGATCTGGGCCAAAAACAGATATAGGAGAAAATTGACACCATCATCGGTAGAAACCTGTAAAAATCTGATAAGAAACCACAAACACGTACCGGTAACTGCTCCTCCATCTGTCTTTAACACCGCAGATTTTCCTCCTCTTCCTCTAGCGGCGCGACCAGAAAGCTTGGTTCTCCCTGATCCATCTGAGCCGAACCAGACCGAACCAGACAAGGTGAGGTGCGATCCTGCCACCACGGGTAACGAGCCGAACATCATGCCAGCTCCTGCGCCCCCTTTGGCCCGGGAGCCAATGGCGGCACGCCAGGCGCACAGGCAGACTAAGGCCCAAGTGTACCCATGCCACGCGGACGCACCGCTGCTAGCTTCACAGCCTGCAACGAACAAATCAAAACCCCCCCCGAACGAAATAACAGAGCAACATTCCAATAACACAAAACAAGACAACATTCCCAAAGTGAATTTTGAACTGGTCTGTGAGGAAGACACTGTGGACAACTTACCCATTGGTCCTCAATTGTCGAACGTGGCCGTCACCGTGTCCGAGGAGATTGTGCTGACCTCCACAGCGGACGGCGCACTCAGTGACGTCACTCAAGGTGCGCTCGCTGAGTCCGAGCCGGTGAGTGTGGTGAATACGGTGGGGGCGGAGGCACATGATGGAGATAAAAATATGATGACAGAGGGCACAGTTGAAAGTCAAAATGACACTAATGCCCCTCAGTCTGACTCCACCTCTGTGCCCAAACCCCAACGTACCACCTCTCGCACACGGTCCACACTGGAGCGCACTGAACCGACGGTGCATCAGCATACCATCTATAAGAACCAGGACTGGCGACTGACAGTGAGGAAACCAATTTTAATAATTGGTGACTCCAACTTAGCCAGAATCCCAGTTTTCACCGACGAGCGGGTCCAGGTGGACAGCTATCCCGGTGCCACCTGCTCACACATAACACATCTGCTCAAAAAATTGAATATACAACCGCAAGTGGAACATGTCATTCTGTCAGTGGGATTGAATAACTGCCTAAGGGAACAAACCACACCCACCTCGTGTAAACAACTGCAACAACTGGTTGCCGTGACAACAACGGCGTTCCCAATGGCCATCATCCATGTCCCCATCATCCACTATTCGAACAAAATTCCGGAAAATCAACAATTATTGATTTCTGAAATGAACAAAAAAATCAGACTAAAATACAACTTCCTTACCCGTATTGACAGACCGGACTTCATAGTTAATCCTAATGATCCAATTCATTGGACAAAGGAGACCGCCGACAAGATCCTTAAACACTGGCTTGCTAAGTTAAACATGTGAGAGGGGAAAATGCTACCCACGCACTCCCCCCCTCTTCGAACATAATTAACTTAAGCCAGTCATTCTCCCTAAATAGAGCAGAGATACAAATCCTGGAAAAAGGACTGACTTTTATACCGACACCCAAACCACCAACTACAACAGAAATACGCAAAGACCTCCACCTGTATCATCGTAGAATAAAGCTATTAGACTACTTTGATTATAATAAACAACAGGAAGCTGTACCCTTTATCGTACCATCACATTGGGAACCGAAATTGGAAGCAGTGTCTTCTCCAATCCAGAACCTCATCAGGGCAGATATAGCAGCCTTCCGCCAGTTCAAACCGCGCCATACAGGCAGGCAAAACATCAGCCAGGCGGAGAGGGGAGCGCTTGCTGGTCTCGCCAACAACCCAGATATCATCATTAAAGCAGCGGATAAAGGAGGCCAAATCTGTTTACAGGACAAAAATCATTATCTACAAGAAGCCAATAGACAACTTAGCGACATCCATTACTATAAACCGTTACAATATTTACTTCAACCTGAAACTCAAACTATCGTCAGAGATAAAGTTGAACAATTATACAAGGACAAATTCATAAACAATAAACAAAAAACTTACCTTATGGGCCCTGATAATCCTCGTCCACGTCTATTCTATCTACTGCCAAAGATCCACAAACCTGCTGCGTCTTGGCCAGTCCCGTATGTGATCCCCAGTGGCAGACCCATCGTCAGTGACTGTGGCTCGGAGACGTATAACATCACGGAGTACATCGATTTCTTCCTGAATCCACTATCACAGCAACATCCCAGTTATGTTAAAGATACTTATCACTTTGTAAATAAACTGAAAAATATACGAACATGTACTAACGCGTATATTTTTTCTATTGATGTTGACTCTCTGTACACTAACATCGACACAGCGCTGGGCCTGAAAGCAGTGGCTGAGTGTTTTAGCAGGAATCCTGATCCCTCTCGTCCAGATGAGTTCATCCTGGACCTACTAAAACTCACATTAGAAAGGAATGATTTTGAATTTAATGGCAAATTCTTCCTGCAGGTCTCTGGATGCGCCATGGGCCGTAAGTACTCACCTGCATATGCAGACATCTATATGGCAGACTGGGAAAAGACTGCTTTCCAAAAGTGCAGCAAAACTCCAGCCCTCTACCTAAGATATCTAGACGATATTTTTGGAATATGGCCGTATTCATTGGCAGATTTTAATGATTTCATAACAATTTTAAATAGCCACCATCCTAAAATCTCCCTTAAACACAACATCCAACCACAACAGGTGGAATTCCTGGACACACAAGCCTTCTTCTGTGATTTCAATCAAAATTCAAAAGGTTTAGCTACTAGAGTATATTTCAAGGACACAGACAGGCATGCCTTACTCCATAAGACTAGCTTTCATCCCCGTCATACATATAAAGGTCTCATAAAATCACAACTTATCAGATTTCACAGGATCTGCACCTACAAACAGGATGCAGAAACTGCTACCAACACTCTATTTACAGCTCTTAGGCCGAGAGGCTACTCAGACAGGTTCCTCAGAGCCGTCAAGAGTGAGGTAAGGAGACTTTTTGAATCATCCGGGGAATATACTAGCAGGAAGAATAACATGCCGGTCATACCCTTTGTGATTACTTACTCACCTCAGGTATCACAACTAAATTCTGTTTTGAAAACCAATTTTCAGAAGGCACAAAACCAAATCCAGCAACTGGGAGATTTTAAGATGATCACCGCCTACAGGAGAAACAAAAATCTGAAGGACATTCTGGTACACACAGCTATGGGAAAACAAGAAAGACCACGCTCAAACAACCCCAAGTTTGTAAACACACTCTTTATAGAAAATACATTCTCTGACAAAGGTGCTCCTATCAGACAGAGTTTTGAAGAGGATGTTAAAAATGTAGTTTACGCAATCCAGTGCACCATCTGCAAGAAAATATACATAGGGGAGACAGGCAACAGCCTAAAAATCAGGATCTATCAACATACATATCAACTCAATAAAACAGAAAACTCTACTATTCTCTATAAGCATCTCAGACAACATGGTCCCAACAATTACATCTTTTTGGGATTAGAAAATAACAACAATTGGTCTAGATCCTTCAGAAAAAGAAAAGAGAGAGACTGGATAAATATATTGGAAACTATAGATCCAAAAGGACTAAATGAAAAACAATAATTTAAGGTTTTTTTACAAAAGGTATTTAGAAATTATTGCTTTTAATAAATAACCTGTTTAAGAACTCCTAAGTATTTCTTTTTCAAAAAAATGTTTTTTAAATTAAAAAATATAAAACCAACTATCTTTTACATATAAGGATTTTATTTACATGTGTTTAACAGTAAAAGGATAGTTTAAAAATACAATAAAAATTTAAAAACTATAAAAACAACTTGGAGACTAGAATTACAACATAAGTTTTAAAAGCAATAATATATTAATAAATACCATTTCATTGTCCTTATCCTACTCTCTCTCATAAATATATAAAAATATCTCTCCTTGCAGATTAACTTGGTGTTGTTTTTAGCTGAATGGTATGAGTTTTCCCTCCTTTTGTGTGCTAATTAATTTCCTTTGGCATACAATAACCCAACCTTTAATTTATTGATACAATACTCAGCCATATCTAATTTTTTTTTTTTTTTTTTTTTTTTTCCCTATTATTATTTCCAGAACTTATTTCCTAACCATAACCACCTAGGAGAGTATGCCTAACATCAACCATCTCATAATAAAACTATTTTTATTTAACCTGTACATGGCCCCTCCCCTAACCTTAACCATTCAGGGTGGGCCCTAACCCTAAGGTCTTTTAACCCCCACAAGACCAACCCCCACACACCTTATCTCCATTTTCATTTATATTCTTACAGGAATTTTTAACCCTTAATTGGCTCTCTCCCTCGCTTTTACGGTGGTTTTAGGAAATTAAAATATCTTTTTTTAACCCTAATTTATTTTGTTTATAAAATTTTATTTATGTATTGTTATCTTATTGTTGTCTTTGTCAAATATTTTTTTTTTTTTTTTTTTTTTGCACTATTGGAGTTATAGGAACCCCCAAGGAGAAACAAAAATAAATAAATGACAGTGTAGATACCTGTTGCCAGAGCTGCTTTTTTTATTAGAAATTTTTATTTATTTTAAAGAGCTTTGTCCCCTAACCTAACCCCCCTCGGGCGAGGGTGTCTGGTGGTAATGGTCGAAACACCCGTAGACCCCGAGGTCCACCACTGATGATGTGTCTCAAATTTAGTCTCTACACCACCTGACTAGGTCTCAAGGGGCTATTTAAATTGAGTGACTCAGAGGACTCCCAGACAACTGACTGACATCAACCTTATACTTTCTCCGACTCGCAACAAAAAAATAATAGTCAAGCCTCAAAACTCAACTCGAGATTTCCGTTTGAACCTCAAAACACTCCAATCGGTTCCGTATTGATGCGACAAACTTGACAATCATTTTGATCCAATATCGTAATGCACAGCGGGAGGAGGTCGCCCGAGTGACAAGCGCCGGCCCGTGCCTTGCCTTAGTCCTCTACACCAAACCGTGAGTATCGTTGGATGCCACGGGGGGGACTTTTGAGATAGATTATCTTCACCTAACCCTAACCCTATTCATTAACAGGTTCCATGGGGGGGGGGGGGAGTTGTCTCAGGTAGGAGGATGATGGCCTGTGCACTCTAATTTGGCCGCCTTCGGCGAACAAATTCAATTTTTGTTTCCCTACCAACACACACTCACAAGCCTATCACTCCATCAGCCAAGCCTTTACTGCAACAGAACTGCATTTAGTTGCAGAGTCTTGTCCGGGGGGCACATTGATAAGGAAATACAGCCATCTGAGAGGAGTTCCCTCCACACCTACACTAAAAGTGCAGCTCATGTTACCGATTGGATCTGATCATCCTCACTTAATAACTCCCATCCAGCCAGTACGCTTTGGACCGACAGGGGCACCGGTTGCAGTATGTACATGACCGGCCTGGGCAGTTCAAGGACCTACCAACTTCCCCCGCAGTCTTCCAGTGAGAGCTTGTGCTTTCACCTGTCCTTAAGGTCACCTGACTCTGAGTTGCATCAGCATGTTGAAAGACTGTGGCAGCTTGATACACTGCTATATCGCAATAAAAGGGAGGTGACACAATTTAAACAAGTGGCCCTTTCCATTGACAGAAGAGAAGAAAAGGATAGACCACCTGATATTTATGAGTGGCGTGTACTGCCCGTTTTGCACAGTTTGTAGTGGAGGAGCTCCATGTTCTCACTTTGTGATATGTGGATAACTGCCTTAAATCTTTCTGCTTAACACAGCAAGCAAATGATCTCCCCAACTGACTGCAAGCGCTCTTAGGTAATTTCTCATCTCACAACTGAGGCACGATCAAAAGCGTGTGAGCTGTGGTTAACCACTGAATGAGCTTACCCTCATGAGTCCACTCTTGGTTTATGTTGGCACTACCTGTCTGACACACATGGATATAAATTTCACAAAACGATCCACTCGGGTATATAATTCCCTTCTCTACACATGCCAAAATCCTGGTCCAGGCCTTGTGGAGTAAAGAAAGACAATAGTATGAACATATTACAGATGAGCTCCAAAGTGACAATTGTCAGTGCTCTGACTGGAGCTCTGTGCAGCACTCACTGGAGCTCAGCTTACCAAGGTACTACAGACTGAGCTAACTTTGCCCATCTGGAGAAACTACTGGATACTACGTGGTCGACAGCTAATTAGGAAACACAATTTTTCATGTTCATTTTGAGAGATGGGTTTCCTGAAGGAATAGGATTTGATTGTTCTACTCCTCTTAACTGGATTATTTAAATCAGTGCTTGCTTAAGGGACTGTTACATCCCTTTGGTGTAGTCTAGGGGTGGACAGGGACAGTAAACAGGACAATCAAGGATTTGTAATGAGCAAGAGGGTAGTTTGATGATTTATTATACAAACGTAAACTTTAACACAAAACACCAAGCGGGGTTAACAAATGTGGGGGGAGAAAGGCGAAGGTGGTGTGCCAAAGGAATGAAAACCAATAAAACAGAATGAGGCCTACCCCTAACTGCTGACTGAAACAAAATACACAAAAGAAAACCTGTCAAATCTGATCTAAACCAAAAACACGGGGTGGCACCCACCACTAACCTAGTGTTTTTAGACAACACAGAACTACGTGGTGAAAATGTAAAGGGTACCCCCAACTTACCTATCCTTTCTCCCCCACACAAACCTTCAAATAACAATTGTAGTCAACATGACACAACACAGGCAGTCTGGTAGGGCAATCAGGGGGAAATGAGAGAGAGAGCTCCTCATCCAGGCTCCCCTTTTATGTCAACTCCCCGGCAGATGATTGGCCACTCGGACCGCCTGGGGACCAATAGGCCGTCCTCCAGTCTGCTCAGGTGCAATCCAATCATCTCATCAGCACCTAGAGGGAAACTAGGGGAGGGAGAAAAACAGGAAACAGAGGGAGGAGGAAAACAACAACAAAAAAAACACTATGCCCCTGCGTGGCACGTAACAGGACCAAGAGTGAACAAATTTAATTCAGTGCCAGCTGCTATGACACAAAGTTGTTGATTTCCCAAGCAACAGGAGCAAGAGCAAAGTTAGTGTGGAACAGCTAAGTCTGCAGGAAGAACAAAGCAGCAACCAGCAGCCTCCTCTGCAGCATCAAGCCACACAGCTGGACAGGACTTCACTCTACCAGGAAGTCACAAACTCACTGGACTGAGCACAACACTTGCAAGGACTTTTCTCTTTTTGTTCCATGGACTGGGTAAAGTTGACTGGGCATAACCTATACTGGCATAGCATAGCACAGCACTGCTAAGCACAGCATTCTTAACTTTATTGATGTACACGTGATCTGGTTAATGTATCTTCTGAGCTTTGTTGTTATGTCTGCTTAGGTTGTTTGTTTGCCATACTGTTATCTTGATACTTGTATGTTCACACAAATTCCTGTAGCACACTTAGAACTTGCATGCAGCCTTTTAGTCCACTTGACTTCACACTCCTTCCCCCACATGCCATGTGATCATAAGCCATCCTTGGCTCTGCTTGACTTGATGGTCAAGTGAACTGTCAGTGAATTCAGGGGCAGAGTATTAAACGACTGCAGTCAAGTCGGACAACAATCTACTTTGTGTAGTGACTGTGCGGTATTTTATTAGGGCATATCTGATTGATTATCAATTATTTTATCTACATATTTTATTGTTTATTCAGATTAATGGACTGCAGTTTGTCAGAGATCAGCTGTGCTTCTGTGGTCTCCGCTCTGAAGTCCAACCCCTCCCATCTGAGAGAGCTGGACCTGAGCTACAACGACCTGCAGGATTCAGGGGTGAAGGATCTGTGTGGTTTTCTGGAGAGTCCAAACTGTAGACTGAAGACTCTGAGGTCAGACACCATTTCTTTAATTTCTGAGAATGCTGTTATTATACCGATCCACATTGAGGATCTTAATGGTAAAATCTGTTTACTTCTTCGCTGGTTTAGTCCAGTGACTCTTTCTCTTGAACTGTCCTCTTGAACTTGAAATCAACTGTCTTGATTTCTTTTAAATTAGAAAAACGCTGACAATTACAAATCTATAATGATGATTGATGGTTGATGATGGTTCCAATATTTTAATAAGACATTTAACTTTGCACTAACTGAATATTCAAACCCAAGATGTCATAATAACAAATTTTCTATGTTTGACACTTGAAACAATTGTTGTTATTAATATTAATGAGAGCTGCTGCCACTGTTTGTAACCTGCATCCTGTTGTTTCAGGTGTTTGAGTTTCCATTTTCTAAACTTCTTTTTTCTAAACCATCTTCAGCTCTGAATAGATGTTGAAACATTGAACAGTTTCAGGCAGGATCTTCTTCTAAAGTCACATCTTTTATTCTTTATTCAGATTGATGAAGTGCAGTTTGTCAGAGATCAGCTGTGCTTCTCTGGGCTCAGGTCTGAAGTCCAACCCCTCCCATCTGAGGGAACTGGACCTGAGTAAAAACTGGGACCTGCAGGATTCAGGAGTGAAGGATCTGTGCAGTTTTCTGCAGAGTCCAGACTGTAGACTGGAGATTGTGAGGTCAGTTCACTGACTGTTACTGTTATAAATCTTATATCTTTTATCCACAACTGAACCTAATTTATCTTCACACATAATTTGAATCCATTCATTTTGAATTCATTAATGACATTAAAATTTTGGCTGTCACATTTCCCCAGTTTTTCTTCTATGCATATTATTCTTCAGTTTCCGGTCATTTCAGTCAATTATCATGAGTATTGTTTGTTCACTTCAATTAAACCTTCACAACTCACACATATATTTCTCTCAGTCAGAGGACTAATGTTTGCTAAATACACTTTAGAAAATGTCCAGACTTTGTGTTAAAGTTAATTAATTTTTATCACAACAATATACAGAAGATTCTCAGAGCTAATATTTGTACAAATACATTGAAATGCACTTGATGAAGAGAGTTGAATTTACTTGTTTAAAGTCAGCAGCATGTTATGAATATGTGTTGACATGAACAGGTGTATGAATGTTGTGCTGACATTTGGAAGAATTCTGTAGAAGCCTGACATTATGATAATCCACAATAACAGAAGGACATATCTGATTGATTATCAATGGAAGGGTGTAGATAAAATCATCCTGTATTCTTTCTTCAGACTGATGGACTGCAGTTTGTCAGACATCAGCTGTGCTTCTCTGGTCCCAGCTCTGAAGTCCAACCCCTCCCATTTGAGAGAACTGGACCTGAGTGAAAATGAGCTGCAGGATTCAGGAGTGGAGGAGTTGTGTAGTTTTCTGGAGAGTCCAGACTGTGCACTGGAGACTCTGAGGTCAGTAGAGGGGTGGAGTCAGCCCATGCAGCTCTCAGCAGTATTGCACTAAAAACAGTATCAAAGCAAAGATCAAGTGTTTCATGTAAACTTTCTCAGTTGTTGCTTTCCTCAGTGAAGCTGTGAGAGGAGAACAGTGACAGGCTTCAGAACTGGACAGAAAGACAGAGAGAGACAGTCAGCCAGTCAGAGCAGCCAGAAACTTGTTGTGATCATGTGTTTGAGTTGATGTGAAGATGATGTTGTTATTGTGTTCATGTCTACAGGAAATAAAGCTGATTACAGCTAACAGCCTCACAGATGGACAGAGACAGTGGTCATTTATCAAACTAACCATCAAATCTGATCATCAGATCTGAGACTGTTCTCTCATCTCAACTCTAAAGAACTGATAAGCTTCATCTTTGTCACAGTTCTGAGATCAGTCTGACTGACGCCTGCAAATCACTGGCTCTTTTTTTTTTTTTTCAGAGAAGCATCATTACACTTTGTAACCATGTGGTCTTTCTACAGGCCAGAACCTCTGCTGAAGTGCAGCAATCACATCTGTATATCTGTCCATCTGTCAGATTTTTTCAGTGACAGCTTCCATGTTTATTTGTCAGGTGATATTTCAGAAGCAGTTCATCAACACAGAGAGACTCTCTGTTTAAATGTGCTGCTCCACATCGGGTCTGAACAAGACTGAAGTCCCTGCTGCATTACTGATTGACAGCTGATGAAGTGAGTCTCTGTAAACAACTCTGTTGTCTTGTTCTCAACAGCTGGAATTGATTACCTTTGTAAAGGTGAGAGTGAAGAAGATCAGCTGTGTCCTGATCATCCAGAAGTTGAAGCAGCAGCAGCTTGTGTGTAGAGAGACTGTGACTGGTCCATGTTACTGGGAGGTGGAGTGGAGAGGAGAGCTTCATCCAGCAGTGCCTGAGAGGAATCAGAAGAAGTGGAGACAACTCTCACTGCTGCAGTCTGAACTGATCTGAGAACAGTCCAATCCACCATCATCCCTGTGTGTTCCTCTGTATCTGACAGAAAATCATCAGGGTCTCTGGAGTTCTCTGCTGCTGCTCTGTCCTTCTACACACTCTCTGCACACACACTGAGACTCCTCCACTCCTTCTGCTCCACCCTCCTCCACCTCCTCCATCCTCCACCTGGACTGATGTTCTGTCTCCATTCACTCAAATATTCTGAACGCAAAGGGATGAATCTGATTAATCAGCACCATCATGTGGTGTAATGGAGAATTGCAGCTAATTTCCACATTGTACAACATTTCTAAATATCCTGTAGGTTGAAATCAGGATGCTGCAACAACAAGAGGGTGGTATTATTCTTAGATTAAAGTCACATATTTGAGATAAATTATTTATTGCATAATTAATAGGGAAATAACAACACAAAATGATACATTGTTGGAGGGATGAAATGTATACAAAGTAAAGTACATCAAGTATGCAAAAATACTGAGAGCCCTCTCAGCTTCATCCATAAGGGTTAGGGTTAGGATAATAATAATAATAATAATAATAATAGTAATACTAAGAGGAATACCAAAAAAGGAAAGGAAACCCCTTATCCCCCTTCACCATCCCTCATCACTAAGGTTATTAATTAAGTCAGTTCAAGCTTTTTCATTTAATTAAATTATATCACAAATGTAGATACATACACTCATACATTTACATATGTGTATATGCATTCATGCATCAGCATGCGCCATACTACACATACACATGGATTTAACACATATTAAATCAACAAATTCGATTACTGGCATAGTTTTGTTTTGTTTGTTTTTTTTTTCACTTGACAGTGGTTTGGAACAGTTAATCATGTTTTCCATCTGGTTCTTCTTCACCCCTAGCACTCACTAAAGGCCCCCAGCCCTGGCAGCTTGGGCATTGGTGGGACTCATAGCTGGTCCTGGATTCAGACTTTGGCTCAACCACTTTTTTTTCTCATTTGAATGTGGTGTAGAAACAGTTTCTATTGTTTCCTCATTAATGTATCACCTGTTCTAAATGTGCCTGTTAATACTTTAGTTATGGATCCATGGAGGAGTGCCTAAGTACTTCAGTACTTGGGCTGGAAAGTGTTTCACCTGACACCATGCTGAAATGAGCAAAGATTTAAAATGATAATAATAATAATAATAATAATAATAATAATAATAATAATAATAATAATAATAATAATAAAGTAAGAGGGAAAAAAAAGAAAAAAAGAACCAGAATCTTATTCTCAACCCCTCTCACTGGCCACTCCCTTCCTCAGTCCCCCTGGTCCCTGATCCAAAATCTGAATCAGGGACCAGGTATGAGACCCTCCAAGAACCAAACAGCCAGGGCTGGGGGCCTGGAGCCAGTGCCAAGGTGCCAGTGCAAGGACCAGGTGTGAAGTCCTCCCAGTCGCAACCGCAACCCTTCCTCCCTGATCTGGGCCTTCCCCTCCATGTGTACCCACACCTAGGCACCCCTCTCTGGATCCCTAGCTAAAGTATCGGCAAGCAGATTTTGGGCAAGTATAAAAACTTATGAGCACAGTAAATTATACTGTTATGATTAAGCAACCTACACTAATGTTTTGTTGTTTTTTTACATTCAGATACAGTGATGATATGGATATATCTACAACAATTGACTGTCATTCAGTATGGGTTTTTCTGGCCTTGTCCCTTGCATACAGAGATTTCTCTGGATTCTCTGAATCTTTTAATGATATTATGAACCATAGAGGCTGAAATTCACAAATTCTTTGCAATTTTATGTTGAGGAACATTATTCTTAAACTGTTACACTATTTGCCCACACAGTCTTTCACAGAGTGGTGAACCTCTCCCCATTTTCACTGCAGAGACTCCACCTCTCTGGAGCCTCTTCTTATACCCAATCACCTACTGACCTGTTGCCAGTTAACCTCATTAGTTGTGAGATATTCAACCAAGGGTTTTGTTTTTTGTTTTTTCTGGCATTACACAACTTTTCCGGTCTTTTGTTGCCCCTGTCCCAACTTTTTTGAAACGTTGCTGGCATCAAATTCAAATTGAGCATATATTTTTCATAAAACATCACATTTATATGTTTTCTTTGTTCTATTTCCAATTAAATATGGTTTACATGATTTGCAAATCGTCATTTTCTGTTTTTATTTACATTTTACACAATGTCCCAACTTTTTTGGAAACGGGTTGTATATGACTGTCTGAAGAAAATAAAAACATGTAATGGTTACAACTGACAGATGAGGCCAAGAAAAGTTCCCATCAGCTGAGTGTGTCCGCTGTTCTCCTGAAACGTCCATCCATCCTTCCATTTCCTATATCGCTTATCTGAAACCGGGTCGCGGAGGGGGGTTGCAGCCAATCCCAGTTGACATTGGGTGAGGGCGGGGTACACCCAGGATACACCCTGGACAGGGCGCATGCTGGTCGCCAGTCTATCGCGGGGCTCCCTTGAAACAGTGGAACAATGATTGTCTGCTCCGGGGGCGACCTCTGCTGGTCATTTTAGACAACACAATTTGAGAAGGACCGCAGAGGCGATTTTCATATTCCTCACGCTTCCAGACTAAATTATGTATCACACACTTTTTGGAGGAAAGATGTTTAATGTATAAATTGAAACAACAAAATAATAAAAGATATGTAATTATGTAGCCTATGTATGCATTTGTTTATCTATTCATTAATCTATAACCATTATGGAATAGTTCCCGTTCTTGTTTATTGTTACATTTGTATGTCCTTTTGGCTTTTATTTTGACTTTTTTAACGTTTCACTTCCTCTTCCTGTCTTTAAACATATGTATTTTTTTGTCCTTCATACTTATGTATCCGGTGTTACCCATGCCCTAATTTCAGACCGTCAACACACTGATTACATGAGTCAGTGGAAATGAAATAGCAAATCTTAATAGAATTTTAGTGACTACTTTACATGAGTCACTGGACAAAAAAATGCAGCAACTTTTTATCCGTTGACTCATGGTATTTGTAGCTTACCTGTGTGCAGGTGCTGACATGAGTTACTAGGTCACACCTGTTTCCTAAGTGATGACACAACATGACACAGTCCTGACCGCAGGCCAGAAGTTTCTGGATTAATGGGAGACGTGTGATACTATTACGGTACACTGCTGTTTTCTAATGTAGTATATTATTTACACTGATGAATACTGTAAGAGACCACGGGTATGTGCCCCGGAATGTAGCAGTGTCCACTGTTCCTGGAGGGTAAACTGGTGTGTCAAACTAGTCAGATGTAACTCGGATGTGACCGGAAATAATGCTCATGTCTTTGTAAATAAAAGCCTCGCTGTAGAGCATAAGCACTTCGTACAAAGTCCAAGAGGGCGAGGTTTATGTTGAAGTGTTAGTCCGGAACTTGTGTATAATGTGTATTTGTGCACACGGGGCAGTGTGTGAGTCCTGTGTGCCACGTTTCACTAAATGACGTAATCCCAGTGAGGGCTGACAGGTCGCTGCTGCAGTAACGTTAACGACACACCGACACACTCAGAGAGAACCGGCCCGGTTAGACACATCTGCTTTGTTTGTTCCCATTAGGTTTACGGCTGTTGCGACGGTCCACTGTCTGTTTTTAGACACCGGCCCTCAGTACTCCTGACTCGGCTAAACCGTCTGGCTAATGTTAGCTGTTTCCTGGTCGGAGCTGCAGCCATTTTGGGTTTTTACTGAGAAACAAGTAGCCGGCCACGGTTTGGGAAGCTGAGTAAGCTAACGCATTTTCATCCCTAAACAGCGCTGATTATCTGATTCAAAGAGACATTTCACGAGAGGGGACAGGCCGTACATCGAGGCAACAATGAATCCAGAATAGTAAGTATCAAGCTGAACATCGATGTGTTATATTTTGGATCTCAGAGCTGAGGTTAGCTTAAGGTTAGCTCTGTGCTAACACGTAAGTTAGCTTTGGGAAATAACTTCATATGAGCGTTGAGCTAAGTTAGCGGCTATCATCAGCTGACGTTAATATCCACCCGCTCCTGTCTCAGATACGGCGATTATTCTATATATATTTAGATAGATACATGGTTACAAAATAAACAGTAAAATGTTGGTTATGTCCTCATAGTCCAGCTGTTGTTTCCAGCGGCAGCAGCTTCACTGACTCTGGTTTCAGTTCTTTGATGTAAATACAGGACAAAGCTGTGACTGCTCCCTGCAACGTAGATAGTCAACAGTTAGTGTTGTTTAGCTATCACACACTGAGAGTTAACGCAGTAAAACCATAATGACTCGACATCAGAGGTTCCCTTCATTACATATGTAGACAGACGACATCAGAGGCTGATGATTATAACCATCAGGTTGAGTCTGTGTGTGTCGTTGTTATGGCCCACGTTTCTAACCTTGTTATTGATCGCACTCAGACACTGTAGCAACCGTGATCTGTTGTTTACGATCAGGTAACTGGTTGTACGCTTTACCTGGTGTTGACCATGACTCAGTTTTCAGTCAGATGGTCTAGTAGCGCAGAAGCAGTCATGTGTAGGTCACATGCCACAGGACAAGCCCCTGGTTTCACCAGAGCAGTGTTGAGCAATCACTTACTTCAGCTTTTGCTCCCTGGCTTTGGTTTTCCATTCAGTAATGTTCTCATGGCTGGACGGCAGACTTTCTGGACTGCAGTTATATAGTACTACTGTTAAATCTAAGACAAAATGTAGTTTTATGTTATAGTTAAACTAATCGGTGACATTAAATCCACATTCCTCTCTGTAGACTGCTTAATCTTGTATTAATGATTCACCTCCTTGGTATGGACCAGATACACAGAGGCAAGGTCCAAGATACTCAGAGTGTCATTGTCAGAATGTAAGGGAAGCATCTTTTCCCCTCATTATGGTTTACCTCATAATTCAGTATACTGAATACCACACTTCTAGTTAACATGGCAAATAAGCATTTCTGGGACTATAGGAATTTATAAGTTGCACATCATAACCCTCATCAATGGCATATTTGGATTTTTCTGTTGAACCATGGTGAATAGACCAATGATGGTCTCTGGACTTTGCAGGTTTAATGTCAGGGAAACATGTTGTATTAAGGTAACAAAGTGGACTTTTTACCTAGTTTGAATCTTTTTCACACCCTAGTTGGTCAGCTTGTCAATTATGTGTTGAGCAGTGAGTGGTCACCCTTGCATAAGGACAGCCATTGTCCACAGTCACAGGCTTAATGAAAAGGGAATGACTGGATTTTATTACAATGAGGCGAAAAACTGAGACAGTCCTGGGAGGCAGGATACTACCAGGCTCAGCTGATGTGTGAGAAACCGCTTTCCTTTTACTGATGCTGCTGATGGAATATCAGTGGGTTTATACTACAATACCCTGTGAGTTTTGGGGTTTTACCAGTATCAGACAGGTTACATCATTGGGCTGTGTGTGAATAACACAGTTTCTTTGCTGGGATTTATTCATAACCATTGCACCAGCATCATACTGAAACCAGTAGGAATCAAGAAGTCTACGACTTGCTCAGGGGTTTCACTCCTGAAACTGAAAGAAAAGTGCAGTGTTTGTTATTTTGCAACGCCACTGGATTTCCGCTTAGCCTTCTTTCTCGGGCTTATTAGGAGTGTGGTGCTGCAAGGGCTCAGCAGGAAAACTAAGACACAGACAAAGGCTGAATACTAACACGTCTCTGACAAGCCAAATATAAGACATATAAGAAAGTAGTTTGTTCAAAGTTGTTATATCTGCACCAACAGGTATTGGTCTGTGTGTGTGCATGTGTTATGGGGAAGTGAAGGATAATCATTACATTGCCTAATTTTATGTGGGTGTAATTGTGAGTGGTGCAGGATGTAGTTTAGACCTGTATGTTGGCTGCAGACTGCTTAGACCCACCTTGTTGCATGATGGTCAGGATTAATGTAACAGCTGAATGCCCAACCCTTAGTATGCAAGTTGTCTCTCAACAATACTGTTTGAGAGTAAAGAGTGAGTGTCTGTAAGGCACATACCACAGTACACTACAAAAACAGACTACATAATCCCAAGAACTGAACGCTCCTTCTCTCTCAGTATTAACAACTGTGACGATGAAGCACATTAGACTGCTAACAATTTAAAAAGAAGCAGCTTGGTAGAAAATGAGAGCCCACGCCTTTCTGTGCCTGATGTTTAGATCAATGTCGGAAGGTTTTTGTGAGGAACCATTGTGAAACAATCGGCAAAGCAAGTTTTAGTTTAGTCTTTTCTCTTCTCTTGATGACTCAGTGCTTTTTTTTTTTAAGACTAGTCAGGAAGTCAGCTCTGTTGTTCTCAACGGCAATGATGTTGTATGAAATTGTCATCCTAAATCCTAATATTGATACTAGCAGTAACTGGTGCTTCCGCTATCCTGTGGTGTTCAGTGTGGTGTTCAGTATTACTAACTCCAGTTACAGTTGTGTCGGGGTCATTGGAAAGTACCACCTTAGGAGCAGGGACTTTTGCAGGTGGGTAGGAGGTCTGGTCCAGGAACCAAAAGTGGAACCAGCTTTCTGTGGTTAAAGTCCAGATGAAGTTCCTACTCAATAACAGGCACAAGTGAGCTGTTTTATCAGCCATGGACAGATTATGAGAAAATGGACCCCAAGGCAAGTAGAAGTCCATCCACTCGTCCTATATAGGACACCCGGACTGAATGAGACACAGAGTGACTATAGTTTTGTGTCCCCTTGTGGTTGTTGTGAGTGTCTTTGCAGTTGTTTTGAGTCTCTTTGTGGTTGTTTTGCATTTGCAGTAAGCATGAATTAGACTAACCTCAGAAGTGGAGTAGATAGGTACAACATATGTCCAATCACATGATCAACCAGCTTCCTGCATGTCCTTCTGAAAATGTAGCTGAGCTCAGCAGGTTTCAGTGTTTCCTTTCCTTGTAAATTGCAGACCTTTCAGTCACACTGCCAAATGATGTAATGACACTAATGCTGATCTGCATATTTGCATCCAACTCAAACTGAAATGAAATGAAAGAAGTCAAATGCTCCTTGACTGCTATGATGAATCAGTGTGAGATCTTGAATCAGACTTGAGTATTTTCAGGCCCTTACTATCACAGCCATTTATTTATTTAAATGGGTAATCTGTAACTCACTTACTTGGTTAACCATTCCTGAATGTCCTCTAACTAGTGTGTTTTTTTGCCTTCCCTCACAGTGACTATTTATTCAAGCTGCTCCTGATTGGTGACTCTGGTGTTGGAAAGTCTTGCCTTCTCCTCCGATTTGCAGTAAGTTTCCAGAGACATTGTCTTTATGATAACTTTGACAACGATGCATCTTAACTATCTAAACTGGGTTCCTTATTAACTCAGAAACTTGTAAACAGGATATGATGCTTACATGTGTCTGTAACTCATTCATTCACAGTGGAATATGCTCCACTTTACTATTGAAAAGTTCACCAGCACCTTGTACTAGTAATGACTGACGGTACTGCAGGGAGTGAACAGGTTGTGTGAGCAATCTAACTGACTCGGTTTCTCTCTGCAGGATGACACATACACGGAAAGTTACATTAGCACTATTGGTGTGGACTTCAAAATAAGAACCATAGAACTGGATGGAAAGACCATTAAACTTCAGATTGTAAGTAACACAGTCGGTAGTGAGTATTTGGGGCAGCAGGACGGTGTATGTGGGACTGAGTCAAAATAAACTGGTGTGTGTCTGTGTGTGTCTGTGTGTGTCTGTGTCTGTGTCTGTGTCTGTGTGTGTGTCTGTGTGTGTGTCTGTGTGTGTGTCTGTGTGTTTTCATGGAGATGAAGGTACATGTCACCCAGTGCAGCAGTGTGACTCACTGATGTGTTTAGTGTTTGGACAGAGGAATGAGATACATCAGGTTTTGACAGTCCTTGTTGGTTTGAGTCTGTGCATGGGATTAGATGACAAGATGATGTATGAGTGATACATGAGAAAGAACAGCAGTGAATCCTCCCATTTGAGAGGCTGGAATCAGAGAAGGTTAAAAAATATTTCCCAGTTTTTCTTAAAAAAAAACATATAAAATGATGAATTGTTTTTTCTCTTATTCAATCCTTTATTTTAAAAGGTTGTATTCATGTTTTTCCTTTGACAGTGGGATACAGCGGGTCAGGAGAGGTTTCGTACAATCACATCCAGCTACTACAGAGGTGCTCATGGTATCATTGTAGTCTACGATGTCACAGACCAGGTCAGTATAACACCACACCTTTCATACTTACCACAGCTCATAGTTTATAATCTAACCCTAACACCAGCAGATGTTAATCTGTTTATTAGTGCTTAAACTTCCCACCATCTAAATGTGGGGATGGACCATGACAAGACTGAATCAGATCGCCTGGTTTCTAATAAACTGCAATGCAGAAAAACAACCTCGTCCTCCTCTTGCTGAGGTCTCTCTGGACCCTTCTTAGATAACACTGTTAGATCCTCTAAACCCTCCAGAGAAGAGGAGCCTGCTTGTTGCTTCCAGTCAGAGCTGGACGTCAAGAGCATGGTGTTGAGTGTAGATGCAGCAACACACCAATGGTATTAATAAGTGTAAAAGCCAGAGCAAGTTCTGTCTATTTGAGTGAGAAACCAGTGCTCACCATAGTCAGATCCTGGCTCTCCAGCCTGTGATGAGGGGAAATGAGTCCATCTTCCTCTTCCTCAGTTGATTTTACAGTATACGATCTTTGATTGTAGGTCAAAATGGAAGTTTTACACAGGAACTAATTGAGTTAGAGAAGCAAACTGATGTTTACATTGTTGTTTGGGTGCACTGAAACGTTGTGTGCTGGCGGGGTCTGTTGTTGATGCACTAGAAATAATGTGACCTGATGTCAGGTCTATATTTGGCCAGGAATACATCTGTTTTAAGGTTGGGCTCTGGGCTTCATGGTTTCACAGGAATGAGTCTTTCTGTTGCTCAGCAGTCTGACAGCACATTATGTGCTCTAAATACAGTTAAGACCTGAAATATCATTTCTGGTTCTGGTTCCTGGTGAGGATCCTCCTGAAACCATGAGATGCTGATGGTCCAGTTCAAACTAACTGACATACATAACCATTCTCCAGGACTTAGACTTCAGACATCGTAAGCAACAAAGTCTAAGTGGACCTGACACGTATAACATGGTCTACCCATATCAGTCTGTTAGTGAGTGGTTTTCTGCATGTAATCATCTGCTGTGGACTTTATACCATGCTCTCACCTGAGTACATGTGATGCATAGTGTGTAACATGGACAGTTCCTTACGTAGGATTATGTAGTAGTAGGATATTAGTCAGAAACAGTTGTGAGTCCATGCTGCAGCCACGCTGGCCTCTATGTCCAGAGGGCAGAGAAATGAGGAACTAGACCCACTCGTCTTCATTATATGCAAAAATGAAATTTTCCCTATCGTAGCATGTGACCTGTGAATTGATCCATAGTTTCTGTGTGGTGCTCAAAGTTCAAAAGCTGTAACATCTCTCCACTGTGCTTTCCGATTTGCTGTCTTTTATCATTTTCTAGTTTCTTTCTTACAGTGTTTCAAACTGACGTCCTATCAGCGAAGTGTTTTTAAGAGCAGCGCACACTGGTCTTAATAACACATCCATTGTGCTTTAAGTCTTAAATTTGCTTCTGTCAAGTCTGCTGAGGTCCTGTAGGATCAGATTTAGCTCATTGCTAATGCTAATCTGTTTCCTGCCTCAGGAGTCCTTCAACAATGTCAAACAGTGGCTACAGGAGATTGACCGCTATGCCAGTGAAAATGTCAACAAGCTTTTGGTTGGGAACAAGTGTGACCTGACGACAAAGAAAGTGGTGGATTACACAACAGCAAAGGTAAGGCACCTGGGTATTTACTCTCACACACACAAGCAGTCGCATCTCATCTTTTTCATGCAACTGTGGGTTTTGTCTTTAAATTGGGCCTTGTTTTCTGTGCTGTGTCGTGTAGCAGACGACTCAAAGATGTCTTAGTTAAGATAGCCTTAGATAGCTTACCCCTAACACTTCCCTTTTAAAATAAGAAAGCCGGTCCCAGCTGAGGGACTGGAGGGGAATCCTGCAACAGGTTTAGCTATGAGCCAGGTTGTAACTATATCACATTAAGTGTAGTATAGCAAAAGGGAATAGATAAGATTTAAGAGACTTCTGGTTAGTTTTTGAAATGTTTTGAGTGCTTTTAAAAAAATCTTTTCACTTGGTATTCACCTTAAGGCTTCACCATGCTTCAAATGAACTACTGCTGTTCTGAGTGGCCTCTTTGAAAAGCAGGCTGAAAAGCCTCCTCTTTATAGCCTCCATCCATCATCCATCCAGACACCTGTGGTATTGCCCCTTTTACATTGGACAAAAAAACACCCCTGCTAACATCTGCCAACATCATTAGTGAGAAAGTTTACAATCAGCATTCACACCAAGGTCAAATGACTCTGCAATAGTCACAGGTGTTTATTGGCTCTGGCTCTGATCAGCAGTGATGTAAACATGACACTTTGGTCAACACGCAGATTTTCAGAACAAAACATTGTAAACAGACCTGTCACCTACCCAGCACGGTGCTATTAAACCAGAAACACCGCGGCTACACTGATGCAAGACGTGCCCCTGAAATAACTTTTAAAAACACGTGCACCGCCAGTCTGCCACCGAGGCTGCGACACCAGTCTGCACGGCAGCAGGAAGCTCAGTCTTTCTCCCCTGCATCTAGGTGTGTGTGTACGCTGTGTAACTACGTGTGATGTGACTACATGTGACACCTGCAGTTGTGTGTCTGTCAGTTTGAACAGATCAGTCATCTGGCAGAGTGAAAGGAACCAATTGCCTTAGTTTAGCAGGTTTACCCACATTTGAAAAACCTGCTTATACGTGCTGATTTAGATGTAAAAAGGGTCCAAGTTAACAGATGAACACTGACAGAAGCTGAAACCTCCTCTACTCTCACCTTCACACACCTGACACATTCATTATGTAAAGTTGGGCTGATTATAAATCTGGTTCAGAAGGCTCAGGAAACGGTCTCCTACTTCAGTCAACAGTCCACTCACAGGCCTCTAATTTCCACATCACACTGTTTAGTTGCACTGCACATCAGCTGACTCCAAATAGGTCTGGGCATCACCTAAAATCAATATCATTTTTTAAAATTATTTTAAAATTATTATTTTTTGGGGGGCATTTTGCCTTTATTTATTGGACAGTGGAGATTAACAGGACAGAGAGTGAGGGAATGACTTGCAGCAAAGACACTGGTGGACTCAGCTTTTGCGCCCTCATGACATGTGCCTTAAGTATTCAGCTACTCGGTCGCTCCTTCACAGAGGAACTCTTATTAACTCTTACTTAATAAAACTCTGTACTGAACATAAATAGAAAATCATGGCTTTTGTTAGTAATGTTTAACATTTAGTAGTTAAGAAAACATTAAGTTTTCATCTGTAGTAGGAAAATCAAACTAAAATATTGCTATATTTTACATGTGCTGCAACAATCAAAATAATATGAAGAATACACACTTTAAATACATCAGTGGGATGTTTTAGTGAATAGAGTGATGTTATTTTAACAAACTCTTGTGTAACAAACTGCTCAGGTGAGACTCTTACTGCTGCAGCGTGATAGCTAACTTCAGGGACAACCTCTGTATCATTACCACAGTGTTTACATGTGGCTTCATTATGTCCTGTAACCCACATCACCCACGTGACATCTGTTTGTGTGTATTAGGTCTTTCAAAAAAAAAAACAAACAAAAAAAAAAATCAAAGATGTGTAACCCCTGTCTTCTGTCCTTCCTGTTTTATCCAGGAGTTTGCAGACTCTCTGGGCATCCCCTTTTTGGAAACCAGCGCCAAGAACGCCACCAACGTGGAGCAGGCCTTCATGACAATGGCTGCTGAAATCAAGAAGAGGATGGGCCCCGGGGCCACAGCTGGAGGAGGGGAGAAGCCCAACGTGAAGCTGACCCCCGGCACTACTGTCAAGCCTTCATCAGGAGGATGCTGCTGAGAGAAAAAAACCACTTCCACTTTGAACACCCCTACCCCACGTCCCGGCCGCCATCCTCCTCTAAACTCCACTGTGTCCCAGTAACCCCCCCACCCCCCCACCCCAACAACAAACCAGACAGGACAGGGAAGACATGATTCACAACGTGTGTATGTGAGAACAAGATGAAGTTGCCTGTATTTGTACTGTACATACTGTAGCCGCACTACCAAAAACAAATAAAGCATCCTTCTTGTCATACTGTCCTGTTATTGATGACCCAGTCCCGACCCCTCCCCCACCCCATCTCAGACCTCTCAGAGACTACTTTTATTTGGCCCTCTGAATGCAGGTTCATGAGAGGAGTGTGTGTGTGTGTGAGAGAGAGAGAGAGAGTGTGTGTTTCTCTGCATTCCTACAGCTGGGTTGGTAAATGAATCTTCATTAAGGTTTCTGTTTGTATAGATCTCTTCTGTTGTTTCTCTTTTCCCTCTGTGATTATGTTGCTGTTTGTATCACCATGTGTCTGTCAGTCAGTCTGTTCTCATTTGAAGGTGTTGTTTTTTTTATTTTATTTTATTTTTCTCATCATCCTCTGCACAGCAGTGTCTCACTGTCCAGCATCTAAAGTCTAGTGCAACAGTATATGTACATAAACAATATGTATATATATATATGTAAGATCTGATTTGCTAGTTCTGTAGTGTTCAATACATTATTGGGATAGTCTTGACTCTTTTTCTCTGCATTAAATCTGTGGCTGAAGACAACTGTAAGTTTGTTGCTCAACATGTAACACTTCAACTTAAAATAAATATTGTATTACCAGACTGTATGAAATGGGAGGACCTGTCTGTGTAAAAAACCTGTTTGAATTATTTATTCTACATTCATTTGGCATATCTACTGCCAGTTACATGGGGTCTGTTTGCAAATTGCTGTGTGATCTCAGTACAGAATTGCATATATAAAATACAATGTTCTCTTGTTTTCTTAATAAAGGCAACTGAATTCAGTTTGAAAGGAACCCTGGGACCAGTGTTTGCTCTATGGATAAGAACAGTGCTCCATTGTGTAGCTTGTATACGAAGGTCAGGTCACGACACAATGGTCTTACATGTGTGTAGTTGGATATGCAAGCCACTCATGAGCCAGTTAACCTCAATCCTAAAATGCTGGACTCTGGCCTGGTTTCTACTTTAACACAAGTCAGCAGTTTTCACAGGAAATCCCATGAAGCTCAGCAGCTGACTGGAAGAACAGCATGAATCACACTGCGTCACTTAGCGTCAGCATGTCTTAAATGTTGCATGGGACACGTTGCCACACAGAACACACTGACCCCCATCTGATCAGACCTCCCAGAAAAAACGAGTATGGTTTACCCACATGGCAGGGACCCAGGCATGCTGACCTCTGGCATCACGGACTCGTTGTGGAGCTAGCGAGTAGAGGTGGAGTGGTACCAAGTACCTAGTTGTGCTCACCTCCACGCATCAGTGAGTCATTTCATTTCTATATCACACAAATCATAATAAAATACAAGTAAGAGCACACAGACATGATACTAGCAATGGGTGGAAATGGGACATTTTAATAAGCTTCAGAGGCTCAGTCACTGCTGTGTTGATATTAAAGTGTCATTCCTACTAGTGACCAATAGATGGGGTTGGTGATTGTGAGTCACATAACATGCACTTCCTGTGGTGGGTCTGGGGGTATGTGTTTACGGAAGGTTAAATGAACATTGGAGCTAATGAGCTCATGAAAGACAATAATAGTCTCATCATTTTTTAAAGATGAACAAGACAACTGCATGCACAAATACAGTTTCAGCCACAAAAAAATACCTAAATGCTAATACCTAAAACCCTAAAAATAAATACTTCATATTAAATACGCAGACAGGAAGGCTCAAATTGTTGTTTGTGCCTATGCACCAAACAGCTTTTCAGTGTATCCAGCTTTATGGGATTGTGGATCATTTGTGGGTGAGAGGCTACCACCTCTATAGTTCAGCCTGAGGACTTCAACGCTCGCATGGGCAAAGAAGCTGAAACCTGGGGGGGTTGATTGGGAAGAACAAGCCTGTATGATCTGCACCTTATCGTTGCTTTGTTATTGGACTTATGTGGCAGCCATGGATCGGCCATAACAAACACCACGTACCAGCACAGGGGGATTCATAAGTGCACTTGGTACCAGAACACCTTAAACCAAAGGTCAGTGATCGACTTTGTGGTTCATGCGTCCTGGACACCCAGGTGAAGAGAGGATCAGACTGAAACTCATCACCACCTAGCGGTGAGTTGGATCAGATGGCTGCCAGACAGACCTGGTAAACCCAAACATGTAGTGAGGGTGTCCTGGGAACATCTGACAGAGGCCCCTGTCCCTAAGGTCTACAACACCTACATCCAGGGTGACTGTGGAAATAGAAACTCAGGTGTTGGAGGAGTTTGGGGAGGCTATGGGGGAGGACTTCCTGTTGGCCTCAAGGAAGTTCTGGCAACCATCAGACGACTCAGGAAGGGAAAGCAAGGCTTGGCCCCTCACTGTGTTCAGGAGGGGAGGAGAACTCCTGACCTGGACTGGGGATATTTTTGGGCAGTGGAAAGACAACTTCTTGGGTGTGCTCCAATTATTGGGGTATCACACTGATAAGCCTCCCTGGGAAAGCTGAGGCCAGGGTGCTGGAGAGTAGGCCCTGACCACTTGTCGAACCTTGGATCCAGGGGAAGGAATGTGGTTTCTGTCCAGGTCGTGTAACATTAGAGAAAGTTTATGACCATGTCCCTCTGGCAGTCTAACTGCAGTGTGTGGCCTTACTCCTGCAGTACACATTCACTGCAGGATCCCCAGGAGGAGCTGGGAAATGTTGCTGGAGAGAGGGACATCTGGACTAACTTGCTGCCCCAGATAAGTGACCAGATAAGTGGCACAAAATGGATGGATGGGCAGTAGGTGTGTTATGAGCACTTTGAAAACCATTAGACACACAGATACTTTATAATTAGCAAACTTAAAGGGAAATGACTGTGGTAGCTGCGATGTCACATCTATCACAAACACAAAACAACATGAAAGAAATGAAAATGAAATGAGAGAAAAAGGAAAATGGGAGAAGAAAGAACGACAGGAGGGTCTACATTGTACACTGAATATAAACTGATAACAGAGTCATTCCTGTTTTACAGAATGTGGCCATCTTATAGTTCATCACAGAGATTTCATCTGTGACCTTTATCAACATCAACCTCTGCCGGAAACCTGCAGAAACTGCAACAGCAGCAGCAGCAGAGTGAAGCTCAGAGATAAGGATCTGAGAACCAGCTGAACATATGAATATACATCATAGAAAAACAGCTGAGTGAGCCTGATCTGCACCACAGACAGACAGTGAACAAAGAGGGAACAAGACAGACAACACACACGTGTAAACAAAGTCAACTGGCTGCAGCTACACACACACACACACACACACACACACACACACACACACACACACTATTGAAAACAAGCAGACAAGACCAGTTAGTGCAGGTTAAAGGCTTCTATCATGACAGTTAATATTAAGCTTTAGCCCATGATATGTTCCAGTCTTCCCCCAGTAATGGTTGAAAATATGAGAATCCAGCAGAAATCCAGCTTTGGTTCTGCTGGACTGTTCATCATATTTTTGATCCACAGTCAGTGAGCAGCTCAGAAATCAACTGAAGAACAAAACTGACTGAGTCTACACCAGAGTCTTTAATCATGGAGGAGTCTGATGTGATTGAATGACGTGAGCACAAACAGAGACTAAAACCACAACTAGGTTTATTCAGTGACTTTAATTGAATGACAGGATAGTGACAAGTTTGAGCGTTTTAAGAGGTTAAGTTCACCCAAATGACAAAAAACTCAAGTGGATGTATCCGACTGCGTCCATGTCTCTGAAGACGACAGTATATCTGAGGTTCTAATGAAAACTAGTGACAGAAATAGTTCCCAGAATGTGGAGGGAGACAGATAAAACTAAAACTGCGTGACTGCAGAGAAGGGAGAAAATGTCTTTTTGTGTAATTTGGGTGAACTGCCCCTTTAACATGCTCACTAACACACAACAGTGAGTGACATCAAAACTTGTTTAAGGCTGCGTGTGAAGGTTGGACCACATGTCCTGTTAAAGCTGAGAGACCCTGTAAGAAATCCAGATCATAGTGCAAGCAGCCCTCTCCTACAGTACAGTACATGGTGTATGACTGTCCACCAGCTGATCACAGATCAGACTCAAATAAAAAAGAAAAGGCCGGACACAGAGCTGTTCCTGACACAACTGTCTGACATCAGATGAATGTGCTGCTGCAATGATTATCCTTCTTTAAAACAGCTGTTAGAGATTTGTTCATTTCATTCATGAATGATTCATTTATAAACGTGTAGTTAAAAAAATACATATAAAATTGTCAATTATCAATTCTGTATCCTTGCATCATCTTTGAATGACGACGACCTGATGATATGTATGAATTATGTTATGGCCAAATCGTGTTTTGTTAGGTCACTGTGACCTTGACCTTTGACCTTTGACCACCAAAATCTAATCAGTTCATCCTTGAGTCCAAACAAATCTTTGTGCCAAATTAGAAGCAGTTCCCTTCAGGAGTTACTGAGATATCACATTCTGCATATCTTTAAAGAATGCAGAGCTGTCTGTGAATGAAAGCAATCCCTAAATGAAAAGAGCAACTGTAAACACAGGAAACAAAGACATTCATTCATCAGCTAAACCCAGAATCAACAGAGTTATTACTGAAATTTGCCAGTTTAATGATCTATTGCATTATAGCTTTTTTAGTTTTTAAATGGCTGGGACACTGACTCCACTGCTCACAGTCAGATCAGGGTTTAGCTGTGGTGTGTTCCTCCTGTGCAGCAGTGATGGCAGACCGACTGCAGTACCCCGACCATCATCCACTGTGTCATGTTTCTAATATTCTGGTTACAAATGTGCATTTCAAGTAATCAGAGGAGGGTTAAGGCTTGAAAAATACAACAGAGACAGTGAGTAGAAGTAGAAAAAAGTAGTGCAATATTATGACATCACAGAAAAAACGTGCTCCTTCAGACAGAGTTTGACGTCCTGTGTTATTCACTGGGATCAGTTCACTAAAGACACCAGACTCGTCCTCAGCGTTTCCTTCATCTTGCTCCACATTAAAAACAAACGGCATTCAAAGCCAACATGCGAACATGTAGAAAAAAGTCAGCTGTGCTTTTTGTGAATCATTAATAAGATCGTTGTATCAAAAAGTAGAAGTGATTTTAGAAAGAAAAAAACAGAAAACAAAGTCAAAAATAAATGACAACTGTGTACACAGACATGTCCTGAAGTCTGTTTACAAAGTGGACCCCTGGACCCCCATAGGGCCCAGGTCCTCCTCTCTGCTCTGCTGAACTGGACTGGGCAGACTGGGCTGGGTCAGGGTGTCCATGGCCGACAGGATGGAGGAGAACAGGTGCTCAGTGTAGGTCTGCAGAGTTCCAGACTGCCTCTCGATCAGCTGCAGCGTGTCTCTTAAAACTGCAGACAGGGAACAAACAGACTTCAGTGGAAGAATGACGGGATGAACGTGTTGGTTTTGATTAGATTTGTGGGTGGTGGCGTTGCCTGTGTCGGACTGACGTGGAGACGTGGTGTTGATGCAGCTGAGCAGGATCTGTCCGGTGTGCAGGACACGGGAGGTCAGGGGCTGGTGGCTGCTCACCGCTCTCTGAAAACTCTGAAAACAACACCGTTACATGACGTTGTCAGCATCACACAGTGTGCAACGAGTGAGTGACCACTGAGTGTATGAAGTCATAAAGTGGGGCTGGGTCTGCTGACGTAACACACACAGTAAGAGACACTCGTGCATTTCAGGATCCTTTTCACCGGCTGCTTGTGTTGTGCTGTGGACACACTGTTTTCCCTGTTTTCTGATTTTATCTGCCAATACAACTTCAGCCCGAAACTGATCAGTTCATCAAATAGTCCTACAACAGTTTATCTGTTTTGATAATCAATAATAATCTTTTAACTTATTTTCTTCTCCACTGTCTGCTGTCCTTCATCATTAGTGTTGATGCTCTGAGGCGACACCACAAATGTGAGACTCTAAGGCTACAGTTGAAGAAATGACCTGGAAGTATCTGAGCGGCAGCCATGACAAGAGCTGGTCCAATAAGGAAAGGAGCTTTAGCATAGGAAACACTGGTCCTTCCTTAAAGAAAGGAAAGAAGGAAATGCTGTCCCACAATTCCTTGCTTAGTTTCACTATGGAAGACCCATATAAATGTAGAAATAACAGAGCACCATCAAAAATAACTGAGCACCAAATCTATTAAAGCAGAATCATTGTCTTTCAAATCTGTCCAGTCAGGAGTCATCATGAAGAACAGGCATATTGAATTTCTAGTAAATTATATTATTAGGTAACAATATACTATACACATAAATGTCATTCAAACCCTCAATTATTATTTTTAATGGCTCCACTTTCTTGTTTATTCCTGTCATGATGTCTTATTTCGACATTTCATTCCTGTTCAGGAAGGGAGGCTTTATGGTTCATGTGTTATAAATAAAGTTGGTTAAAAAACCCTAGTGAAGTTCTTATGATTTCTCCTTCACATCTTTCGTTGATCTCATGATGTTTTCCATTGAGGTCGAGGAGAAGTGGTGAGGAAAGGAGATTATTTTGAGTTTTCAACCGCAGCCAAAGTGGTTTGGTTTGGTTTCAGGATGAGCTGTGACTGGTGAACTGCATCAACTGCACCACAGTAAATCTGTCCTGTCGAAAATCTTACTTCTCCCCAGTCCCAGGACTTAGCCCAGGCTACACCTGAACTGACAAGAGGCCTGGATCAGTCTCTCCCTTTGTTTGCTGCAGCATGTTGAGCTGCATGTGATAGTACCTGAAGTTGACAGTAAACTCAAGAGGAAATTCTTTGGAAAGAAGAACAAACTGTTGGAAGTCTCTCCTCGGTCCTCATGCTTTTACTGGTGTGCTAATGCAAAGGCTGTTTGGATAACTCAGTCACCACAAAGTCAGTTTTCTACATGTTCATTCAATGACTTCATTCGGTCAGGATAAGGGAAAAAAAAAAAACACAAAAACAGATCACTGTTTAGTTTTTAGGTATGCCTATGTATTTTAGGGAATCGACTGCCTATTTTCCTACTTTCATCTTTATATGTAATAAACAAGAGGTGAGTATTAGCTTGACTCACCTGTTGCAGGTGAGTCCTCAGGTTAGTTGCAGACAAAGACCACAAACAGCCTCAACTCTTACTGTCTACAGCATAGGACCCAGAACACCTATACACACTGATTCTCAGAGGCTCCAGTATCCTGATCAGAACCTCTTTGATCAATACTGCCCTCCTCCATTTTTATTGATTAGCTTATTTTCCTGATAGGTTAACAGGGGAGCGAGAAGAGCGGCCTCTGCTGGACCAGAAGGTGAACTACTTCAAATGCTCTGATAAGCTTAGAGACAATAAACGAGGAATTCAAGTAGTTTTATTTTTTCCCATGTTTGAATCAAAGCGTGAATTTCAAGACGTGACAGCCACAACACGAACGTGTGAAAGTGTCCACCCAGCCAGGACAGCAGAAACAGCACCACATGTGAGTCTGCATCAGAGTGGAGCCTCAGAGGCTCACTTCTTACCTGATACTCAGCCAAAGACGACTTCACACTGTCGATGTCTGCAGCGGGGGCAGCCAGCAGCTCCATCTTCTCTGACACTGCGTACAGCTGCTGGATGAGCTGCTCCAGATGTGAACAGAAAACCTGAAACATCCAGAACATCTGATGGTTGCATCACAACGAGCACAAAGTAAAACCCTGCAGATTTTAGTCGGAACGCTGTGTCACTATGACGACAGCATCCCACGGTATCACCCTGCCTTTCATAACAATGCTGCTCTTTGACTCACAGTCAGACTCAGATCCTGTCTCTACCTGGACGTGCTGCATCAGGGAGGCACTTTGCTCTCGCTCCTCCTCGCTCCTGGCTCCAGGCAGGGTGAGGCCGCGTAGCTGCTCCACCAAAGCCTCCACCTCCCTGAGACTGGACCGACTCAGTCCACCTCCAACAGGCTCCACCAAGGCTCCAGGAGTCCTCCTCACTGCCTCAGAGTCCCTGTGACCGGCTGCTGATGGACAGGAGACGGATTTTGAAAGTTTTGAGATGTTATTTTTCAGTAAGTGCCACAAACTAAATTCTATTCTCCACGGCACTGATGTAGAGGCAGTAGTCTGAGGGACAGATGTCTCAGAACCTGGACAAATAAAAGTTATACAACAGATACCTGTCTGAGCAGAGCTCCTCTCCTCTCTGCCCAGCTCCTCTTTTCCCTGATCTGTGTCTTGACCTTCACCCTCCTTGTCTTCGTCTTCAGCCTCCTGTCTCTCAGGCAGGGTGATGGAGGAGAGGAGGGAGGTGGTGCCCAGCTCCAGAGACTCCCAGCTGGCTGTGACAGGCCAGCTCAGCTGGGCCGTCACCTCCCTCACCTGCACACAGGGACCATATACTGTCAGTCTTTAGCTGAGAGAACACTGATCCACTGTCTGCGTGTCCCTCCATCATCTTTGACCTTCGACCTGGAGCTGCTGATGAGTCTGTTTGATCTGTGCTGAATGTTTCCTCTCCTCCTTCTTTAATCCAAATACAGTCCAGACCTTTGAGTCACCAAGTTTTTTTTTTTGTTTGTTTTTTTTAAATTATTTTTTTGGGCCTTTTGTGCCTTTATGATAGATCACTGCCTGCTAAGAGCGTCTTGCGCTCACACATGGTACGCGCCCTAACCACTCGACTACTGGGCTGCCCCGAGTCACCAAGTTTTAAAATCTGAATTTCTCCTGTTTGTTATATTCAAGATAAATAATCATAAAACAAACACTGGAGTCATTATATGTGTTCAGGAGTCTTTCCTGTTATGATGATGATGATGATGATGAAGCCTAGTTGTTATTCCAATATCTCAGCAGCAGCTTGAGGGAAACATTCATTTGGACTAAAGGATGCACTGATTAGATTTTGATGGTCAAAGGTCAAAGGTCAAAGTCAATGTGACCATTTTGCATTAGCCTGGAGTCAGGCACTTTATATGCATCTTTATATACAGTCTATGTTATTACACTGACATACAGTATATATATACACATTCACATTAGGCTTGAGGTGCAATATTTCCTGCAATATTTAATTTTTTTTAATTATGTAATTAATTTAATATATAGATTTTCACAGTTTGCCCTGCTGCCGCTTTGCATAAAATACTATATATAAAAACAAAAGCTGCCCCCCACCCACATAATAATGTACATTATGATATTTGGACGGGACTGTACATTTTGGATATCGCCCAAACCTAATTCACATGATCCTTTTTCACAACATGCAACATTTGCCTGCAGCCCCCTCTTTAACTGCAGCCTCACATAAAGCTGATGTAACTGTTCACTGTGCAGAAACAGCTGCTTCAAATGAATTCAAGCTAAAAACAAACTCACTGGTAGATGATCGTACTAAGTATCAGTGATTTGTAGTGAATGGGTTTCAGGATGAAAAGGGTCACAAGGGTCCGGTGCACTGACCTGTCTGGACAGCAGCTGCAGCTCCTCCAGCTGCTCCGGAAGAGGCCAGAACTCCTCGTCCACCTCCCCACACACATGTCTGGGCTGAGGGAAGACACGGGTGGAGTGGATAAAAGCAGTGGAGGTGGAGGAGGACGCTGCACGCTGCTGATGATGGTGATCACCTCTCTTGTAACGATCCAGTCCACCTCTGTCCTTACTGCTGTCCAAACTGGTCAAGGACAAACCCACAGGGTCTGGCAGGGACAGGGGGGTACCAGAGGCTAGACCATCTGAGGATCTGGTAAACCGCGGCAGGTCAGGTGATCTATCACCCACACCTGGAGGACTTCTCTCTCCGGTCTGCCCTGTGCCGTTCACAGAAAAGTCCAATCCCGACAGGCTGGTGGAGCTACAGATGTGGTCCAGTTCAATCCCTGAGTCCTGCAGGTATGTTTGCCGGAGAGAGTCTCCCTGAAGCTCAGAGCCGTCCCACTCACTGAACACCTGTCTTGGTCTCAGGGGGTAGGTGTAGTCCAGCAAAGCCTGGTACTCCCTGTTAGGGTCCCAGCCTGCAGAGTGCCTGTTTGGAGATGGAGGCGAGGTTTTAGGGATGGCACAGGCCCAGTAGTCTGCCTGATAGGGAGACATGGGCTCTCCTTTTGAGGGTCCTCCAGAGGAGCATAGTCTGGTGTCCCGCCCCCCTCTCCCCTCCCTCTGGCCTGCCCGCCAGTATCCTGAGCGAGGGATGTAGGTAGGATTCAGGACAGTGGAGGTCAGTTGTGGTCTCTGAGGAGGATTTAATCTCTGGACCTCCAGGATGGAGCTAAAGAGGCTCCGCTGAGCTGATCTCCTGGCAGAGAACAGTGATCCAGAGGTGGGTTCTTCATGGTACGGCCTCGCCCTGAGCTCTGAGACACCCAAGGGTGAGCCGAGGTCTTCACTGGAGGCTGAGGGAGGGGAGATGTCTCTGTGAGAGAGGCTGGAGCTCTGTGGGGTCAGCTCCTCTCTTGGTCTGGTCGAGAAGTTCATATCAGTTTGTTCTCTTCTGCTAACACCTGAGAGTTTCTCCTACAAGGCAGAAAAGTGACAGAATTAAACAACAATACTGTGACAGAGCCGGTTTTATCTGTCCCTGGTGTCCGTAAGGGACATGACACAAGGGTTACAGACTTCGAAATAGATTTTTTTTTCAATACCAATTTAATCAAATCCATTTCACAAAAAGAAAATTACAATAAACACTAAAGTGCAAATTTTAATTAAGTTTAGTTAAGCTCTGCCTCCTTACAAACTCAAACATGTTTGTGTAGATAAACAGCCAATCACCAGCATTACTAGATCTTGGTCTAAGTATGCTGCATGCTGATTGGCTCACTGAGGCTGATGAGATTTACTAGTTTACTCCTTAGGTATTGAAAATTGATACTGACAAGATGTTTCTCGATTGTCAACAGGATCAAACCATTTCGAAGTTCGATGCCCAGCTGTAGTTACAGACAGAGCTGCTCTGCTGTGACACAGAGTGTGTGGTGCAGTGAGGGAGAGCAGTGACTGCTGAGTGTGAACGAGCGTCCTCTCTTCCCTCGTCCCTTCTCTCTCAGGCTGCATCACTGATGGACTTTAAAAACTGACTTTGCAGCTGAAGTGAATTCATCAGTGACTGTGTAGAGAGTGAGGGAGACACACTGCCTCCTCTTACTGTGAATCCACTGACACATTTTCTCATCAGCATCATAATTTACCTGAGAATCTCACTGCACGCTTTATGACCTTGGACAGCATCGAGCACAGTTCAAAATGACGAGGCAATAGGTCACATTCTGTGAGCAAAATGCCATTCTACAGATCACAAATAAAGAAACTCATACGCTCACATTTTTGCTACAGTTGTTGCAGTGGATGTTGTGCAAAACATAGTCACACACTTGTATCAAATAATGTGAAGTCACGGCCAAAATCTGCACATCTGTAAACCAAAATGTGAATTCATGCAATATTTTCTCACAAACACAATTTCAGCACAAACACGAATCAATAACACGGCGGCCAGTGCAGCCTCTACATATATTCACAGAAATATTCGGTGCAAAAGTCAGAGTGCTTGGAGCGTGTCATTTGAGATTCATAACAGCAGATTCAAGCAGTCATTATTTCTATTGTATCATAACTTTCCTCACAGTATCACGACTGTCACTGACACCACCATGATTAAAAGGGTGTGTTGCATATGTGTTGCAGTGACAGGAGTACGTCATGTGAGTGTCGTCCTAACAATCGGTCACAGATGGTTACTGTAGCAGTTTCCCATTTTTTATGTAAATATAAATAATATAAATTATACATTTAATATGTTTCAGTCTTAATTAATTAATATGATGACATTCAGGTCAGAGCTGACCAGTGTTGTAGAAGTGTATTAGGTCCCGCTTGGTCAGATTGTTGTTGAAAAGTGACTGGGATTCATTGATGAGACCGACTTGTAAAATCACATTCAGGTCTACATAATAAAGCTCATGTGTAAAATGGTCTGTAGTTAGTAGAATTAAACCATGTGTCATCATTTCCTCTGGAAAACTGATAAACATCCTCTCCTCCTCCTCCTTCTCCTCCTCCTCACCTTCTGTGTTTGCTCCTGTGGCTGTGTCTTCTTTAAGATGGATGTGTGCTGCTCTGCAGAGAACAGAGGCCTCCTCATCACATACTGTCTGTCCGTGAGGTACCTGGAGGTGGGGGCCAGAGAGACACTTTTGTGTGGCCCTCCTCTGTCTCTCTCTCGCTCTGTTTTGCCTCTTTCACTGTCTTTTGTTGTCGGACTCGAGCATCTTCTGCGGTGCTTAAACTCTGGGAGATGCATCTTCCATCGCTGGTTGCATGTCTTGGTTTCCATTGGACGGAGGAAATGTGGAAATGTCCTGTCAACTACAGGAATATAACAACTTTAAGTGTCATTTATAAACTTTGTTTGAAAGGTTTAAATGTTTTGTTTTGTGTCATGAAAATGTCTTAGTTACATTTATTTTTTGACTAGTTCAGTTTCGTTCATGTACCTTGGAGGAGCTGCGAGTTTTCTGTCCAGTGTCTCAACAACAGACTTCATGTCGCTGAGTGAAGCTGCACAGGAGCCTGTAACGACACAGAACACGGGACTGTACATTAAGACATAAAGTAACACAGCCACAGAAACTCTGAGAAGGAAAAGAAGCAGAGACTCCAGACGTTTCAGCCAACACAGAGACTGAACACATTTTCATGCTGACTGCCTTATTTCTCTAAAAACAAAAACTTGTGATCACAACAGCTACATATTATACTATAATCAGGAAACTCTTACAGTAATTTTAAAGCTGCACTGATTTATTTTTTGGCCACTTGGAGGGAGAAGAACAAGCTGAAAACACAGCACCTGACATATTGTCATGGTATAAAGTTCTCATGGCCCATACCTGTGTCTTTAAGACCAACCTGAGTCAACCGGACTGTGAAATATGAGAAAACTGACCCAGGACCCAAAATCTAATCCCACTAATTCTGATAAAGGATTCATGTTTCAGTCTTGCCATTTGTTTTTGCAAATGTCTGGCATTTTATAGAGCAATTCATCTAAAAAAACTGACAACTCAACAAAACAACCTGAAACCTGAGATTTGACTTTTTCAGCAGACACAGAGAAACATGATGATTCAGTCTGAGCGCTGTTTGTATCCACCCGATCAGCCTAAGCTCAGTCTTCCCTCTCTCTCAGCTCTGTTTTTAGTCTCTACCAGCTCCTGAAGGAAACATCTGGCTGTTAGCTTCAGCGTGCTCCACAGCTGGGACTGAACCAAACAGTAAGTGTGGTGCAAAAATAAAAAGTATGAGCTTAAACACACTAGAATGTGGAGCCACACATAAATCAGCCATTGTTAGTTTATTTCACATACACTGGTATCAGTGGACAAGTAACAGTAATAACACAAACAGTGTTATCAGACCAGAGAGCAGTGACGAACATGCTGCGTAGTTATAAAGAAAACTATGATCTGAATCAAGATTGTTTGTTTAAGGTGTTTGTGTAAAAAGCCAAAAAACCTGATCAGCTGATGTGTTGTTCAAAAATATGAATATCTGAATCTCTGTGGAAGAGAGCAACACACCATACGTCAAACACATCCACTGTTAATACAAAATATATAAGTACAGCCTTAATGAACAGACAACATGTTTACAGCTACAATAAGGCGCTCTTTAATTAGTGGGAACTGACCTTTAAGGGACACACAGGAATACAGAAAAAATACAGTTTGAAGTCAATAATGAAATCCATGTTCCACATAAACACACATCACAAGTGGCACATACACATCTTCAGTTGTGTTGTGAGGGGACGGTCTCTACTTCATGTTGTGGGATCACTAAGCAGCGGCCTGATACGCTGGCAGGTGGGTCCAGGCGATGTAATGATACGGTGCTCCTCACCTGACTGATCTCATTAAGACTGCATGCTCAGACCTGCCTGTGCTCACCGCACCAGCGAGAAAGAACACCGTGTGTCCGGTGGGTCAGTGCACTCAGAGACCTGGGCTCATCGTGTGGACAGCTCACACATCCCCGTGCACTGTTACTGCACAGTGTGGATGAGCAGCTGGCTCAGGCTGACCCACGGAACCCCAACAGGGGAAATATAACTGTTTACAGATGAATGGATTCATCCTTAAAATAAATAAGACAATAACTCCAAATGATTATGAATCTGAGCAGATATTCATGTGGACGACCGAATATGACACCATGTCAAAGAGACTGAGACTAAAGTGAGGACAAGTAATCCCCAGTGTGAGAGATTTTCTGCTGCTTTAACATCTTAAAAAACAGACCGAAGGACAATCGGGATCCAATATGACCCAATCGGAGACAGCTCAACATCACTACCAGCAGAACGATGCTGCAACTAACCATGATGCTTCATCATCAATTCATCTGCCAATCAGCTTTTACGTTAATTGTTTGTTCTGCACAACATCAGAAAACACTAAAAAAATAAGTTTCCTACTTTACAGATACATTTCTGAAGTTATTTTAGAAAAGAATCAGGACTGCTTCTAAAAACACATTTCCATTATTACTGTCTGTTGACAGAAAGGTTGCAGACCTGCGCACTATAATAATACGAGTGTCAACACTGTGAGAACCAGACAAGCACAGGAACAGAAAACTTCCCTGTAAAGATCCCACTGACAGGCTGGATTATCCAGAGAAAACTGTGTTTAAATACTTACTACTTTACAATTAATCAGAGCTCATAGCTGGAGAGAAAATCACAGATGGTCAGTTAACCTTCTGATAATGTGTGTGAATAACTCATGAGGAACCAGGTGTGTGTAAATGACGCATGGTACATTCAAAAACCAGAGGCTGCAGATGTAACTAATCTGTCTGCTGCTGCCGGTGAAAAACAACTTTACAGATTCTAATAACAGGTGTGAGTCTCACTGTTACCAACTGATCACTGATGGTGATTAGACTCAGCTGAGAGGATGTTCAGTCAGAGCAGGTGGGAACAGTGACTTCAGCGTGTGGCAGGAACAGACTGGGTGGTTTGCTCTGCTGTCAGCTGACGGCTTGTGCATAACAAAGCAGGCTGCAGTGCGCTTTGTTCTGCTTCCTCTTTGCTCTGCTTTAAACCTCTATTAGGCACCTCCACACCCTGTCCACAACAAGGGGACACTTCTGCATCTGAAGTGTGTGATGTGACGTCACCAAACCAACGGGACGATACTGAAGGTTAAACAAAGTCAGAATATCTGACGTCCTCTGTTCAGAGCATCACTGCTGCTGGTCATGTTGTTATCAGATCGTCTGTCTGTGGCGTCATCTCTCCATGCAGGTAGTTCTGGTTTGATTTGTTGTGTTGTCATACTCCAGGACAGCAGCAGGTCGGGCAGGTGAACCAGCAGGGGTAGCAGTCTGATGCAGCTTTACAGTGACTGTGAGTTCATTAATCAAAGGTACAAACACTGTGAACTGAAGACGTTTTTAAAATCACAATAATGTCAACATCACTGCACATATTTTCAGGTTTTTGGAGGAGGTGGGAGGGTGAACCTCTCACTCTATCCTCCATTGTGATGGTGTGCCTGGTTTCCATGGTGATGGCCAAGAGAGGGTGGTGCTAGACTCAAGTGGGAAGTGTCAATCAAAAGGCTACAACAGAACAAAGAGCCCAGGATTAACAGAACTAACTGATTAACCGATTAACTCTGACGAGGAATATGATCCACCGCAAAACCAGCCGCTCTTTCAAACCTGCACCCACTGGATCTTTGCTCACGTGCTTCAGCAGCGGACGGTCAACATCAGCCACAGTGACGGCTGCAGCGCACGTCACAGCAATGTGTAGACAATTGACAATATGCATTTGGCAACTGGCTGCAACTAGCAATTATCTTCCTTATCAATCACCTTTTTTACATTAATCAACTATCTGTTTCCCAGCAACAGTCCCACACCCAAAGATATTCAGCTTACAGTGACAGGAAACAGAGAGAGGCAGCAAATCCTGTCAGTGGAGCAGCTGCAGTGTATAAATTAATTCATTGATTCATCAGTAGTCAGACTTGCTTACCGACCAATGAAATGAAATGAAATTGTTTCTGCTCTAGATTTGCTGACTCCACTGAGCCAGTGGTTTTTCTTTTGGACGTCCAGCTGGCGTCAGAGCTGCTGATTCAGATTCACCGGAAAACAGCAGACACACAGGAGGCAGGACGCCTCGGCCCGCCTCTCACTGCTCTCAGCCTCCGTGCTGTCAGTCCGGAACATGTGCTGGCCGGTCGCCAGCTAAGCAGTCTGCTGTGGTACATATCAACTGCATGTGTGTCAGCCACAGTTGTGTACAGTCGTTCACACAGAGCTGATGCTCACATGCACTTTCTCAGCCCTGTAGCGAAGGGGACAGTGCAGGTCACCATGGCAACACACAGTGACCCGCACCGAGGGGTCCACGGAGCTGTCCCTGTAAGGTCAGTCCGCTGCACAGCCACCCCAGAGCTCGCTTTACTCTCATGTACTCAGCTGCTGAGCAGACACATCTGCCTGTGAGGACCACAACCAGTTCAGAGAGTGAAAAAACCGGAGACCGACTCAGGAGTGAAAGTTGAAGCCGCGGTATAACCCTCGCTTTGTGCCCACACTGATCTGCAGCACCCAGGCTGCGAAGCTCGTTTCAAACATCTCGCAGTAGCATGTGTACAAACCCAGTAGCAGAAACCGCAGGCCGGCCTCTCTTCCTCAGGGTCGACTCGTAAATTCGGCATCAGTATGATCCACCGCTTCCTTTCCCCAAAACGTCTCACTGCCAGCGCCCACTGCCGAGAGTCTGCTCGGCGGAAGTGTTGGAGCGGCCGTCACAACCCCGCCTCAGTCCCAGCAGGACAAAGGACAGATATCTGCGTCTTCACCACACACAGCACCAGGGCTGTGCCCAGAGACCCGCTGTTGTAGCCGTGAACACAGCAGCAGCTTCTTGTTGTCTCAGCCCCCTTCCTCTAACCGTGCTGCCTTCAGTGCTGCTCCTCAGATCCGGACGTTTAGCAAATTAAAGGCTCTGCTCGGATCTTATGAATAGCCTACATAAGCCTACATACCTATTGTTTCTATATAGTGTGTATGTAACATGCACAGTGTACTTATATGTGTGATAAAATAACATTAAAGATACAAAGGTAATCATTTACACAGACATTTTACAGTTTTAGTACTTTTATTACTTTTGTCGGGGTGGAAAGCATCATAATTACAATATTACTGGTGGCTTTGAAGGCAACACAGCTTTCAACTGAGTTGAGTGTTCAAGAAAAACGGGCTGATGTGGCGCTTTGCTCCCCTTTAGCGGGAAAACTAAAAACTGCATGCGTCTGTATGGGACATCACTGATCGGACACTTGTAGCCAGAACATCTACTAACACTGGCGGCACAGTTTCCGCTACTTCGATAGGGAGAACAGGTTCAGATTATTCTGTCGGTCTAAAATAACTTGTTCTAACTTCTTGCTTTACTTGATCATTGAATGTGGTTCACCTACGTTTCCAGCTACAGTCGTCTGTCTGACAGAGTCATATAGACATAGTGAAAATAAATTGATCAACACAGAGGACATGTGCATAGAATCACTTTTCTTTTATTGATCTGAACAATGAGAACACAGGACCATGCTCACTCTCACAACATCAATTTGACTTTTTTTTAATGTTGTTTTGTGTTCTGTTTTTCAGCAAAATGTACAATATTAACAGCCAGGACACACTTCAGGTACACGTGTATAATATACATGTATGTTTCTTTGTGCAACATGTATGTTGATGAGTATTGATACATTCACAGTCAGAAACACAATGTGTATCTTCTTCTACATCTCCAGAATGCAGGTGTGATACAACAGATCTATAGGTAATGAACTAGAAGTCGACACAGCGGCCCTTTCTCTCCCAGTCTCCGTAGCGGGTGGGTTCTGGACCCCGAGGGCCCCCCTTCTCCTTGGTTACAGGGTTCACGTCATCAGGGAACTCTGGGGAACAACAGTTTGAAAGACACTCCTTTAGTTCAGATGGTTTTCCTTTTTTAAAATAGTGCTTCTGAAACTCTTTCATGTCAAAGACCCCTAAACTATCTGTTAAGATTTTTGGTTTCAGGTGTTTTATTACAGAAAGTGTTTGAAATCCATGATCAAATTTGTCATACATTACTTACGGAAGGAATTATAGTGAAAATAAATTATTCCCCTTTTTGCTAGGAAGCCCCAGATACCCCCTCTAGGCCCCCCGGGGGTCCCAGGACCCAACTAACTACAACTAATGCTTTCTGCTCAAACCCTTCTTAAACATTTCTGGTCTCAATGTCCACTTACTAGCTTCTTCCTGAGATTTCAACCATATTAGCACAGTCTTTCTCAACTAATAGAGTAAGCAACTTCAGTTCAATGCAGTCACATGACAACTGAGAAAATCAAACACTGTGAGATGTGGTTGAAAGTTCTGAAAAATACTAATAAGTGGACCTTGAGCCTCAGGGTGAATTATAATTCATTGTAATTGACACAAAGAAGCCAGCTGCACTGACAGTTCTCTGTCTCTGTCTATTTCAGGTCTACAGCCACAACCAGACCACACAACCACAGACACATCATCCTCACTTTCCAGAACATCTCTGCTCTTCTCCTCGGAGCTGTCAAACCGACCCTGCGGGGTTTTAGCTTTCTTCAGCGGCTCCTTGTCCTTCGCCGCTCCGCTGGCTGTTCGTGAACACCCTGAGGAGGACAGACAGAGGGACATGAGGGACAAGAGGGACCTCCAGCCTGATATCAAACATGAGTAAAACACGAGAACAGCAGCTTTAGGCTTCAACACGAAGACATGAAGCCCAGGAGCAGGGACCGAGGTTCGGTTAGCTCACCTGTGAAGACCCGGTCCAGACCCGGAAACACGATGTGTCTCCTGGCTGAGGCACAGAGGCACCGCAGCACAGACATGTCAGCAGCTCGAACACACACGGACACACACTTTATCTCTGCTCTGCTCGGACACTTACACAAGGATGCTGTTATTGTTTGTCGAGCTTCATCGACGCAGTTTTCGTCATCACCCTGCGACGGGAAAATGTAGTGTACTGCGGCAATGCAATGTTTATTACGCGCCACTAGAGGGAGACATAGCACTGCATATAAGCTTTGATCTCTCTTCTTCTTCTTCTTCTTCTTCTTCTTCTTCTTCTTATTATTATTATTATTATTATTATTATTATTATCATTATGAATATTAATATTAAGCTTCAACATGTTGTTCATTTTGAAGTTCTGTGAAGATGGTGTCTCCTCCACAGAGATGGTTTTTGACTCAGTGACTGTTGACTGTATATAAAAATCCCTGGAGATGAGCAGTTTCACTCAAACCAGCCTGTCTGACACCAACAATCCAGTCACTGCCAAAGTCATTTAGATCACATTTTTTCCACATTCTCATGTTTGATGTGAACATTAACTGAAGCTCCTGACCTGTATCTGCAGGAGCCTACACTGCTGCCACACGATTGGCTGATTGGATAATTACATGAATAAGCAGGTGTACAGGTGTTCCTAACAAAGTGGGTGTAGCTGCACTTACTACCGTGACTTTATAGAGAAATGACCTTCTGTGCAACCAAGAACTTAAAAATAACGGTGCATTTTCATCTGCATCAGTTTGGCAGCAAACGTGCCATCCTGTTCGTCTCCTCCTACAAGCCTGAGCTGGAATGAATCCTCCACAGTCTGCAGCTCCTCGTAGCCTCAGAGAGCACATCACATTAACTCTGCTATTAAGCTACAGACACGAGTCCTAATTAACAGGGAATTATTGTATGGGGCATGTTGAGGCAGCACATGTTGGTTTATTGAAAATTAAAGACTGAGCTGCTTCAGTAATGTGGTTTGCTTTGCTCCTGTGTAAATGAAGAACAAATGAGTGGAGTGCAGGGTTAACACCAGAGCTGCAGCTGACTGGAGCTTCCCCATGACAAAGTGTGCACTAGAAGAGAGGAATATGGGGATGAAAGCCTGGAGATAAGTGTGAGTTAAGATTATTTTGTCTTTAGGTATACACCATAATTTCATTTAGTCATTCAGTGTAAATACACACCACTTCCCCAAGAACAGCTCTTGGCTGTGAGGTGACATGTTCAGTGCTACAAGAAGAGAGACACAGTGACTCAGAAAGACAAACACAACCTTTACAAAGGAACACTTGGAAACCATGACTCTGAAATGACTCTGCATCATCAGCAGCCTGTGGAAGGCCGCACAGATTCTTTCAGCGTACGTGTGTAGTGAGCAACTCTCACAACCAAATTCGATCCACTGATGAAAAGCACAAGATGTGGTTGAAAGCTCTGGAGATATCTGGTAAGTTGACCTTGAGGTATTTACTACCGTTTATCTACTGTTTCCTTAGATCAAGAACAAACTTTCACACTCCCCAGCAGCCAAAGGGCTCTGGAGTCATATGAGGCAGAATTTTTGTATAGGCTACTGTATAATAAATAGTCATGTTTGCACAGATAGCAGATAACATTGATGTGCTGCTCTAATGGACTCCACAGCCTTCATGTTGAACCTGCTGCAGGGATTTGCTCCCATTTAGTCACCAGAGCATCCGTGAGGTCCAGCACTGATGGTTGGTGATGAGGTCTGGCTCACTGGGTTGAGGTCAGGGATCTGGGTGGGACAGTCAAGTTCCTCCAAACCAAAGCTTTTTTTTAATGGAGCTGCTTCGTGCAACACAAACTGCTGACACACGGTTGGTGCTGGAGGGGCACTGACAATTCTCTACATGGAGCTGAAGGTGCCAAAAATAAGATCGTAAATAATATGAGCATAAAAGATAAAAGTATGTGGACAGAGGACAGCTCTGCGTTCACGAGTCAAATACTCCAGAGAAAAACAGTTTCTCAACTTGCTTTACCTTTATCAGCTCTGGTGACCATGCTTCCTCCCCAGGGTAAAAGTGTGTGTGTGTTTGTGTGTGTGGGAGGAATTCCAGGAGGTTTCACTGTAGCTCAGCTCCAGCGACTCAGTGCTGATACTTCTGAGTGGATGATGAAATTCTCCTTTACATTCCTCTTCAAGCTTTTAGAAAGCAGTCCTGGAGAATATCACATCTCACTCACACACACACACACACACACACACACACACACACTGCCAGCTGGCCCAGCATGTGCTGCCAACTCCAAAACACACCCAAAAATTCTTGGACAAAAAATGCATTTACCATTTTTTTTTAACATCTGAGAACGTTTATAGATGCATCAAAATATACACAATATGTTTGTGTGAAGTGAGATATCTGCTGTGTAAAAAAGAAATACAGATACATGTTTACACTTATTCTTCCTTTCCCCAAAAAATGGCACATTATAAATTCATATCTGCATTTGAAAAATCTCCTCATGTAGTCCCAGATAGAGCCAGATAGAGGGAGTCCCCTCCCTTATTTGGGAATATAGTGTGAGAGCTGATAAATGGGATGATCAGTTAAACAAAAAAAATGTGGTTGCATGATTAAATGTCTGATTAAATGGCCTGAGATGTAGAGACACAACATACACACAGGGATCAGGAGGGAGCAGTATTTGTACAAACTTCAGAGCTGGTCACAGGGCCAAAGATAAAAATAACATGTTATTGAGGGAGGAGGATTTCTCCATCTTGACATATTATTCCCAAAAGATCTCAAGTTGAATTTGATTTAAAATCCTTCTGGTAATTCATTTTCTATTTTATCTAACTATTATTTTATTACATTTATTGTCCTTTTTTCTTTTGTTAAATTAATTTATTAAATTTGGGGTTTGTTTTTATTTTTAGATTTATTCATTCATTTTTATGATTTCTTGTTCCTTTCATTATGTTTATCACATTGACTTTTCAGTTTTATTGACATCTGGCTGAACCTACACAGGAGCCTCAGGAGAAAACTGAGCTGCTGTCCCTCCACTATAACCATCACTCTTCTTCTCTTTGAATGTTGTCCAGTGTGAGCTCCAGGTTTACTGTGTGCTAGTCACTATTTCATTTTTAATAACATGTTCACAAAATAATAAAATTGGTTTAAAAAAAATGCCCCAGATCATGAGAGGAACTCAGGATCAGGCAAAAGCAGCTGGAACCAATATTTTGATGATCAGAGTTTTGTCAAATAATAATGTGAAAGGTGGTTTTGGTGGTGATGAACCTACAGAGAATTATCTGTTCTGGTTCACTCTCACTGCTCTCATAGCCTCGTTGTCAGTTGTTTTCAGATTAAATGCTGTAAAAAGTAAAACAGCAGACAGACACAGTCAGAGCAGCTGGGGAACATAGCGGAGCATTTAGCAGCTAAAGAGCCGGAGATTTCCCTCAGGAGCTGGAGGAAACCAAACACAGAGCGAGAAAAGAGGGAAGACTGGGCTGAGATTCATCATGTGGACACAGACACCACAACACATGAATCATGCCGCTGCTCTGTGTCTGCTCGATGTGGAGATAAACATCTGCCACACTGGTTTTCTTTCACCTGTGGCTGAGTGTAAATTATGGTTATCTTCTGTTGGAACTGACTGGACACATGTTGCTTATTATTGTCATCATTTTCAGATATGTCTAATGTTTATAACCAACTTCTGAGCCAAACACTTAGCATTAGAGAAAAAAAAACAAAAAAACATGGTGGAGCAAGAAGCAGTGGACTGATTCTACTGTTTTTACCTTTTAAGTTTACTTTAAGTGACAGAATATATCGTAGCATGAACATGAGCATGAGTTAAAAATATATTTCCACTGACAAAAATAAAATTTACATGTGGCTGAAAAGTAATTATGGATAATTAACACTGCAACTAACAATTCTGTTCATTATCTGTTAATCTGCTAATTGTTTTTTCAATTAAGCAATAAATTGTTTTGTGCATAAAATGGCAATTAACAATAAAATGTGACACGTCCAAGTCGACATATTCAAATGTTTTGTTCAACAGTGTAAACCCTGAATATATGTGATATGTGACATATGACAAAGAAAAGCATCAAATCTGAGAAGCTGGAAATATATTGGAATATTAGACATGTATGCTAAAAAATGACAAAAAAGTAATAATCATGAAACAATTATCCAAATTTTTGCTGATAGTCAACTGCTACAGCTGTATACTAAAGAGATTTTGAATTTACTTCCATTATCAACTCTGCAGAGAGAAAAATGAATTATTATTGTCATCAGTATAGAAACAGATGTTATGTTTCTATACTTATTTCTTTTGGCATGTGCACTCCAGCATGATGGGTGTGCGCATACACACACACACACACACACACACACACACACACACACACACACAGAAAGCCATAGCACACACCACTAAAAAGGTCAGATAAGACAATAAAAGCCCTGTGGACTGATGGCTGGTTTGTGGTTAATCAGTTTGTTTGATCTTAGCCTCACACATCTGTTCACACACACACACACACACACAGCCAAACAGGAGAAAACAGTTTGTGAGACATTTGTAGAAAAATAAGAGTTCAGGAAATGTGACATATGCTCAGTGAAAGTGAAATGCAGCTGGAAAGTGCCATTAAATGTTGTTTCTCCTCCGATCAGAGGCTTCATACCTAAATTATAAAATGGTCAAAGACAGATGTCCTCAGTTTGTTGAGTCCTCTTCATTCAGATGTGTTGGATTACATGTTTGAATTCATATAAAGGTGCTAAAACAAGTGCTGTTATTTTGCAGTGAAAGGTCCATTAACATGGCAGATAAATACCGACACTGATGGCAGACATCAAATATGAAAATATGCTGTTTATGAAACATCAAGTCTCTGATAGGTAAACTATAATACAACAACGCAGTCCTGGTCCTCTGACAGAGGAGCACAATGTTCATCCCAAAGTATCAACCCTGCAGCCCGGCCTGTGCCGGGCTGAAGCAAGGATCCAGGGTTCTGCAGGACCCACAATAGACTGTGGACCCTCATTAGATGGTTGTAGTGCCGAGTGAGCCCATGTGAAGCATGTTTGCCCTTAGCTGCAGAGAGTGGGTGATAATAAGGGCAGGGGGGTGACCTCATAACCATCATCTATCAAATCGTGTCCTGCACCGGGGGCCACCTCTGCACGGTGCCCCGCAGCGGGCTGCAGCCCGTGTCTCTGCCCTCCAGCAGTCGGTCGGTACCGGTGCAGGTACCAGCTGCAGGCCGTGTGTTGGTTCTACTCGCAGGCCGACACGCTGCTGATCTTGGCGGTGTTCTCGGTCCAGGGCTGCAGGTTCTGCAGGGCGAACAGAGAGCTGTTCTGCAGGCACAGCGGGTCCGGGGTCACTGGCTGGTTGATGGTCTTCTGGAAGGCCTCCTGCTGCAGCTGCATGAGGATCCGGTTGGCCTGCTGCCGCTCCGCCTCCCGCTCCTCCGCCGTCTGCCGCCTGCAACAGCCACAAGGAAACACCGCGGACTCACACAGGCAGCCACAGGCAGCACGGTGACGAGAGCTTCATCAGCGGCTTCATCAGCGGCTTCATCTGCGGCTGAGAATCATTATCAGCAGCGCTTTATCTTACGTTATATATTAGGCTACTAGCATAGTTTTATTAACAGACACCAACAGTTTCTTTTAATATAGGCTATTACATATTGAAAATATATATATGCGTGATATATAAACAACATATAATAACATATAATAACATATAATAACATATAATATAATATAATATAATATAATATAATATAATATAATATAATATAATATAATATAATATAATATAATATAAACATTTGGGATTAGGTAGGCCACACAGTGGGTATCAGCCCGGGGATAGAGGACGTCACTGTGGAAAAAGACTGAAATATTTTCGTTTCTCAGCTAGGCTTACTTTTTTATTTATTTTTTATCCTTTATTAAATTTAAATTAAAAATTCAAAGATGTACATTCAAAAAGCATTTCTGCAGAAATTTGTGTCTGTCCAGATCTTGTTTTTGTTGCCTTTTAATAACGAGGAGGAGGTTTTGTTTTCACCGGTGTCCGTTTGTCTGCAGGATTACACAAAAAGTACCTACTGAAACTGGTGAAGGGACTGGGCCTGGACCACGGAAGAATGGCTTCTCTTCATTTACCCTATTATGAATTTGACTTTGGCCTTGGTCGAGCTCTGCGCTCTTCTATCTTATAAATAATTTTGAGACAACGGCAGTCTTTTTTAAAGAAAATAAAAATATTATCAATTCAGATTTACGTCAAAACCGAATGTTTTATTTATGGAAGGCTCTGAATTCACCGATCATTTGAAATATGACACGTCCAAACATAATCTACACGACACTTCTTTAATGAAAATGTGCGGGCTTCTTTCTGTTACTCGCCGTCGTTAAACCCTGTTTCTTTTTAGTAAATCATTTGCGGAAAAAACGCAAACAAATAGGCATATATCTTCTTTTTCTTGCTTTTTTTTAAACCAACCATGATGTTTTCTTTCTGCCTCACAGGAACTCGGAGGTTCTTACCTCAGGCTTTTTTACGCTGACATTTAGAAGAAATAAAACATTCTAGTTAAATCTAAAGGATCCTGTCCTGTGGTGCTTGTGGAGACTGAGAGTCCATTAACGAGTTTTTTATACACTGTGTTCAGTTTTCTGGCTACACCAGACTCAAACTGATGCACTTTAATACAACTGCCCTGCAGTAAATCCTCCCTTCCTGACAGGTGATTAGTTTGTCCAACCCATTATCATGACTGTGATGACAGGAGCACCTCTCTGTGTAAAGCATCAGCTCCAGGAGCTGCATCCTGCAGAGTGACCATACCTCTCTGACAGAGTTTCAACACAACCCGACCCATATGAAGGAGGCTGGACTGCAGGACTGTTGTATTCGTTTGACTTAATAAACTGGACACTGAGTGTTTATTACTTATGTTTTAATACTAGTGTATTGAGGGCACATAAGTAGATAACTATGGTGGGAGGGAAGCTAATGATAGAAATGTCATTAATTATACAGTAAGTATAAAACTGTCATACTGGGCTTGACACAATAACAGACACTTTTTCGAGTTTGGTCTAATGGGACCTTGTGGCCCTTAAAAACTACTGGAGGATCCCTAGTTGGCCTTAGGAACCATAAGGACCTCCAGTCCCTCATAAAGAAAAGTTATTCAGGCTTTTAAAATTCTCTAAACTCTCCCTCCGCTGTACAGAGATAACACAAGGGAAACAAACAATGTCTTGTCAAATCAAGCAGGATTTCACCTCCATTTGGTGCGTCTGTTTTGGAACCAGGTTTTAACCTGAGCGTCAGTCATCTTCAGGGCTTTAGCCAGGGCAGCCCGCTCCGCCGAAGCCAGGTACTTCTGCCGGTGGAACCGTTTCTCCAGCTCACAGATCTGCAGGCGAGTGAAGGACGTCCGAGGCTTCTTCTTCTTAGGAGGGGTCCGGTTCTGGTAGGGATGACCTACACGACGTGTTACAGTGAGGGGTGAGAGGGACACTGGACAGGACAGGACAGGGCAGGATGGGACAGGGCACAGGGCAGGGCAGGGCAGGAAAGGACAGGACAGGACAGCATGGGCAGGACAGAAGAGGCCAGGTCAAAGCAGGGTATGCAGGGAAAACAGACCAGAGCAGCAGAGAGCACTGATGGAGCAGCAGCAGTGCAGCGTGGGCGTTGAACAAGCTACAGCTCTCGATACAGTAGCTGAAAGCACAGGACAGTATATCTGATCTTAAAGTAGGCCTGTAAGTATTCAACGAATATATCACAAAACAACACTGTCTACACAGTTATTGTCTCGTACACAGTTTATCCAAAACTGCTTTGCTTACTGTTTTCAAGTCATGTTCAGTTTTACAGCAGGAAGGTTACTGCCTCTGTTTGTTTTCTGTTTACTTACATATTTATTTTCAGGCCACAGCCACAGAGCCTTTGGTTAATGTTTGGAGAACTCAGTCTGTTTGATATGTGCATTCATGTATGTAAATATTAATATACATTTATATTTTTTCATTTATGACATAACCAAAGAACCTTTGGAGAACATGCAGGCACGTTTATGCATTTATTGAATCCATATTCAAAGATGGTTGGAGGACTTGTTTTCGGCCTGAGTGATGAAATTATTTATCACAATATTTTTGCGGCCAACAGCCTTGTGACAAAACAAGTCAGTCCAGTTCTCCTGCTCTAGATGGGCTCACATGTGACATTATATCAGTAGAGTGTATTAAATTTAAAATGAATGCAGAGCAGCTATAGCATTATACGGAAACAGAAGACGAAGAGTTATACAGCTCACATTGTTCATGACACACAACACCACACTGTAAAATGTCATAACAGCAGTCTACGTAATAATAATAATAATAATAATTATTATTATTATTCTTATTATTATTTTCAGTCTCCAATATCTTACAGTAATAACCTACTGTTGTGCATTACTGCTCAGGCAGATAGATAGATAGATAGATAGATAGATAGATAGATAGATAGATAGATAGATAGATAGATAGATAGATAGATAACAAAGATGATCATTGGCCTCTCAACAATTAATGTTCATTAAATCATATTGAACTTATCAATATGATTATTGATAAGTTCCATATTTTAGAATGACTTCAGACAAACAAACCAACTTCAGTAACATTAATGAGCTTCAATTTAATACAGAAGCTAGGAAAGAAGATTTCTGGTTAAGCTTTAAAAACGGACAGTTTTACACAGTGACTCTTTCATTTTAGCTTAAATTGATGTTCTACATTTTTAGCCTGTTGGGTTGAGCCACAGAGATCAAGCTAAAACTGCCAGGAATTAATAACGACCTCTAATAATCACTGACTGAATAACAGACATAATCCTTTATGAGTCATTACTCACTGGTTGTGAGGTGAAATTTTCTCCGTGTGAACTGGTGAAATGAAGACAAATAGCTACGGCCTCTGCTGTATTTTTTCTTGACTCTAGATTTTGGCCTTTTCACAGTAGCTTATCTTCTCTTGTTCCTGACAGCATTTTATTTTATTTTATTTTATTTTATTTTATTTTATTTTATGTCATTTTATGTCATTTTATTTATTTAATGTCATTTTATTTTATTTTATGTCATTTTATTTTATGTCATTTTACTTTGTTTAATGTCATTTTATTTTGTTTAATGTCATTTTATTGAGTATCATTTTATTTGGGTTCCACGTACCGGTGAACCGGTCCTTGGTGTAGCGCCGGTTGCTCTCCATCCAGGGGAAGGTGAGCGCGGTCCCGCTCAGCGGCGGCGCGGAGGAGTTCCCGCCGTTCAGTGGCCGGTGCGCGGGGACACGGATGACCCCGGCGGGCCCCCCGTTAGTCCCGTTCGCGCTCACGCCCATGTTCATGTGATAGGCCCCTCCGAGGGGGGCCACCCCGCACGAGCTGCTGGAGCCGCTGTATCCGGTGTTGCACGCGAAGCCGCCGCCGGTGCCGCAGCCGCTCGAGCCGCTGTACGCCGGATACCCGTAGTCCGGCTCGTGCATCCTCGCGCCCAGCACGCAGCTCTGCTCCACGTGACTGAGGATCTGGTCGATGCCGAAGCTGATGGGCTCCGCGTGCGCGTGCTGCTGCAGGTGCGCGCTCAGTATCCCGAGCTGCTCCATGGCCTCCGCGAGCCCCCCACTCCGGCGCGAGGAACACTGTCTGCTCCACGCGCCGCTCCACGGACTGGGCTCCTCCTGCACGAGCTCCGGCCGTTATCTAGTGGGCGCAGCCGCACGTGTGAGTCTGCGCGTGTGTGCAGGGAGCCCACAGCCATCAGCCCCCACCCCACCCCCCACCACCACCCCCTCCCCGATGGGAGGACATCAATCAAAGCGCCAAACAGACAGCGCGAGACTCAGAGCCGGTTTTAGGCCTAAAGACTGCGCGAGCTCTGGTGCACTTCATAAAATACTGATTAACAGGTGGACACACACTCCCACACACACACACATACTTGTACTTCTATCTTTGTGAGGACACTCATTGACATAATGCATTCCCTAGCCCCTTACCCTAACCTTAACCATCACACCTGAGTGCCTAACCCTAACCCTGACCCTGACCCTAACCTTAACCATAACCTAATTCTAACCATAACTCTAAAACCAAGTCTTAACCCTCAACATGTGATTTGAAGGTGTCTCAAAAAGTGAAGACCGGCCAAAATGTCCTCACTCTGTTAGTAAAATTCTTTTTTTGGTCCTTACTGTGTAGCAAGTACAAGTACACACACACACTCATACACACTCACACACACACACTCACACACACACACACACACACACACTTATACACACTCACACACACACTCACACACACACACACACACTCATACACACTCACACACACACACACACACTCACACACTCCCACTCCGTCCCGCTGGCTCTGGGTCGGTTCCTGTGACAGACACAGACTCAGAGGTGCCGTCCAGAATATCTCAGCCCTTCTGGACCCATGTTTTCCTGTCAGTCTGCTCTTCCTGTTCTCGGTGCCGGGCTCTGAGCCTCCGGTCCGGGCAGCTGCAGTGAGCAGTCATGTTAAGGTGCATCGCAAAGCATCTATTCTGTTCTGCATTTAACCACGGATGGATCAGTGCCGGGGCTGAGGCAGAAGGAGGGATGTCCCGATCAAGTCTTTTGTCTCCTAACTTTCACTTTTGAGTATCTGATCTAAAATGTATTATTTTTATTTTATTTTATTTTATTTTTTATTATTTTCCCTGCAGCTGCTCAGTGCAAACCCTGTCGGGCTGTATTAAACCTGAGGTCAGATTGATGGATAATAGAATAAAGCCAGAATTAGCAGAGTAGTTCTTTAACATGCCTTTCAGGTTTCCATGCACAGTTTCCAGTAAAGGAAGAGTTATGGAGCAGGGAAACGTCCGTCCACGAACTGAGCTCATTGTAAAGATGCTGTGCAGTTATTGGCATTATAGGGCTGAAGCGAATAAATAGCATTAATTCAATAAAACCACAACAACACACTTCACAAAAGATAATTAATACAATTAATACAATTCACAGAGCTCGGTCAGTGTTCATCCTAATAAATTGGCCTAATGGGTGGAAATGTTCCGATATAAATCAGTGAAAAAATGACTGATGTTTAATGCGCGGCGCTCGTATGTTGTTGCGGAGCTGGCGCCATTATTAATTCATGCTCAGAGTGATGACACCGCTGCAAACACTGATGCGGTTCCACGGGTTTGTGCGGGACTCAGAGCAGAGCCGCCCCCGCTTCTGGAGTAGTTCTCCACGGCGTCTGTGCAGGACTGGAACCCGCCGCGGCCGCAGAGTTCAAGTGACATTTTAATAATGCAAATAAGTAATAAGTCATTATTCGACTTTCGGCTCCATTCATTAAGAATATTAACGAATCCGAAAATGATCAATGACTATGCAGCGGATTTAAATGAGAGGGGTATTTATTGTGGACCAGCAGAACAAATGGATGAGGCTGTGTTTTCACCGTAGATCATAAATAACCAGCGCGGCTTCCCCATTACCGGCAGCTCCACACTCACCGACACACCGACTGCACAACAATTCAATGAAATATTAAACCGTGTGGCTCATTGATTTTCTCTCCTCCTAAAAGCCACTGGGACATAATTACTTAACACGGGGCATTAAATGTATTAAAGTTTGATCTGCTTTCAACGCCGCTCATTGGTCAATTGTTCTACATCAAACTTTAATGCGGGCGGTAGCCTATCAGCACACCGCGCTGCTCCTATCCGTTTAAATGAGGACCAGTAATGAACATTAGGGAGCAGCAAAAGCGGCCGAGTGACTGAGAGCACATGCAGTGGTGGACGAATGTGGCCGCAAACACTGAGCTGTGTTTAAGAACAGCTTTACCAGGTGATCCACCACAACGGCTTTATATGAACACAACACAAAGAAGTAGGTCCGCTGTTTTTTGGGTTTTTTTTACAAGGAAAAGAAATTCTGTTTTTCTCCGAACACGCACAAAAGGAAGGAAACATGTGAACTAATAATAATAATAATAATAATAATAATAATGATGATGATGATTTGTTTTTATTGGTGGATCCTGATGGGCCTAATCTCCTACATTTTTTCGAAATAAACTGATTTATGGACATGAACGAACCAGAATAACTGAGCGATCATTTAGTGATTATTGATTTGTTATGGACATTGTTCCGGTGCCGGCTTTCTGAGACGCAGCAGCGGCTCACATGCGGGCTGGTCAGAGGCCGGATCTGTCTGACAGTGACGCTGCACCTCACTGCTGTGGCTTCGTTTCTAACTCAATTATCTAGCGACCATTTTCATTTCAGAGGCTCCAGTGGGGTTTAAAAAAAAAATCTGCTGGTTTTAAATGGAGACGCGTATTGATTTCGCGCCCTTTAAGGCAGCAGAATCTCCGCAGGCCGAATAATCCCGGTGTCTGAAGCTGCCAGGGCCCATCACTGTGTCAGTCTAAACCCAGCCACAGCCGGAGCCCCCCACGATAACCGTCTCCTGTCTGAGTGGACACCCTGCCCTGCTCACTGGTCTGTCGGCCTCTAGGTGCTGTAGACTTCTTTCAAACAGGAAACAGGCTGATAACATGCTCACATTGTAGCAGCAGGAACACCGTTTTAACATTTAAAGGATCATTACAAAAAAAGGTTGAAAATGTCTAAAGAACAAACACAAGACAATTCACAACCCCAGACTCACAAAAAGACACACATCCAGTGCAGTGTTGCTTTGTTCTCACTCACTGACTCTCTCACTGACATTACTGTGTAGCTTGATTTGCTGAGCTTTAGCTCAGACTGGGTCTGCTCTGCATGAAGGGTCTGAGCTGCAGTTTGTGTTGTTAGAGCTGTTTTCTTACCAATGGCTGTTTGGTGCTGCTGTTAAACTTTGCTCTGATTTTGTATGAAGTGTTTCTAATGTTATGTCTGCCTTATTTACAGAAGAGGAACACCTGAAAAATGTATTTGTTGAAAATAAATAAATAAATAAATTGTGACTTTAAACACGGAATTTCTGACTTTTTTCCCCTCAGTATTCTGACTTTAAACTCAGTTTTGACTTAAAAAAAAAAAGAATATATATATATATATATATATATATATATATATATATATTAAGAATTCTGACTTAAAATTCAATTATAACTTTTGATTTGTTTTATTTTATTTTCTAAGAATTCCGACATCAAAATGAGAGAAAAAAAAAAGAAAATCCCAAAAGATTTTTCATATGGCCCTAATCTGTTTCTGTACTTGTAAATAGGGTGAACAAAATATTAGAAACAACACTAGAACCTCATGCATACAGATCAACATTTAAGAATAGTTTCAACAAAACTTTACAACTTTCTCAAACAACTCATCCTGTATAACATATAACATGATGAGTCCTTTGTCTTTGCCGTTTCCATAATGACTCATGAGTGTTTCCTGATCTGATCATCTGATCCTTTATCAGGGCCTCCCCAAACTGTTCCTAATCAATCAATTACAAATGATTCATAAAGACATTTTCTGATCAGTCACTGCTGAGTCAGAGTCCGCCAGGGTTAAATGATGATCATGGTGAAAACAAACCAGTCATGTCTGTGTGTAGGAAATGGAGATGAACTGCAGTCTCCTGCATTCAAAGTCACACACTTTCAGCCTGCTGTCTGTTTCTGGGAGGACAGTCTCTTTATGCAGGGTGGATTTACTGCAGAGCTGCTCTGTTGGACTGCATTAGCTTTAACGTGGTGGACCTCAAACACTGTGTGTATGTCAGGATATAACAGCAGCCATCTTAATTAACACAAGGTCCCAGCTGTTGAAAATGAAGAGAAAATCTAAATTTTCAGACCATTTTTAGTAACTATTTATAGAGACATGCATCAAAGAGGAGGAAGAAGCTCAAGTTTCTTCTATGCAGAGCAGCCGGGAGATATGTCTGTGTGTATCGACCCAGAGTCACTTAGGAAAACAAGTTGAAAGAAGAAGGAGAAGGTTGACAGATAACCTCATCACCACAGCACCTGAAATGAACACTGCATGTATACATACTTTATCATCCAGTAAATGCTTTAAAAACCAAATAATAATAATTTTAGACACTGTTTTGTTAGGGTTTTTTTTTATTAGACTAACTAATGAAATAATGAGTTGGCAGTAAACACATATTTAATGCTGATACGTATATTTGGATGTGTTGCAGCAGTTTGAATAGGGTGTGTAACTATTATTGTGACTCCGTGTTGCAACCTGTGGCTCCTGTTTTGTCTTTTTTTCCCTTTTTTAAGGAGTGAGATATGCGTGTGTGTGTGTGTGTATGTGTAATGGGGGAGGGGTACCTGCAGAGTCCTTGACCCTTGACCTCCACCTCTCTGTCGCCAGCTCCATCAGCTTTCCCTCTCAATCCTAGATGAGCTCTCCCTAACCACTGGTCTGAAGGGTGTGGGGGGCTCTGTGGAAATGACAATGGATTACATGCAGTGATTGACTTTTACTGACCAGCACTATAAACCCATATGTATCTGAAAAAGAGGCTGGTTTGTAGAGTTTACCTGTGTGTGGTGTCAGCAGATCTCACTGATGAAGTTACTGCTTAAACTATAAGAATAAGTTGGTGTCAGTGTAGATGTGATGATTGAGTTGTGCCAGCCACGCTCCCTGTGGTGGCAGCAATAGGCCCAGAGACCTCAGTGCACTGCAAAAGAAAACACGTGCAAAATAAGTGGACACCCACATTGACGTCACCCACTGGTTTGTGAACTGCTGAGTTTGTAATTTGTCCGTCACCATCTTGGTTTTTTGAAACCAGAAGAAACCATATTTGGACAAGAAGGTGGAGCTGAAGGGGAGCGAGGAGTGGGTCTGACCTGTTCTGTACCCTATCCTGATTGCCAGGTACAGTCTGTCAATCACATGGTAGCCCCGCCCTGATGCATCCCCTGCTTTTTCGTCTATTTTCCTCTAAATGGACCATAATGTAAAAAATGAACATGGTGTATTGAAGAGGACTTGAAACTAGAGACTGAGACCATCAACTCGTCAGGAAAACGTTTACTGAGGTAATAAATCAAGTTTCATAGACTTCAATACAATCAGACTTCTTTTTACAACCAGTGGAGCTACATATCGTCCGCTCTGTCTCATCCCTAACTTCCCTGTCTCTCTATCACTGTCCCTAAAGCCAAAAATGCCCAAAAAACAGACAAAACACAAGCACTAGAACTCAGCCTGATCCTGATCGGTGTGTGTACCTTTGCAGAGTGTTGGATCGTGGCTGGACAGGAAGGGGAACCTGAGCTGCTGGGGCCTGTTCTGAGACTGACAGGAGTTAAAAAGAGCCTCTCTCCATCAGCTCTGAAATAACACGTCGAAGTGGAGAGACGCTGAGACAAGTGACTGATCATCCTGTTTAGTAACATGGGGAAACGGCAGACACCGAAGGGAACTTGCACTGCATGGACTCTGGCCCCCCAGGAGGAAACACACACACACATATAGACGTACACAGTGTCATGGAAATGGGCTGTTTTGGTTGTGTGTTGCTTACTTCACCCTGCTTTGGTGTCACATCGGTCAGAAACATGAGGAGGCAAAGACTCTCGGCTGCCACAAATGCATATTTGAACGTGGCGAAGACGAAGGAGATGGTGGTGGACTTCAGGAGGAACAAGCCTCTGCCCTCTCCTGTCTGCATCAGTGGGACGGATGTGGATTTAGTGGCCTCATACAAGTACCTGGGTGTAACACTGGACAACAAACTGGACTGGTCCACCAATACAGAGGCCATCTACAAGAAGGGTCAGAGTCGGCTTTACTTCTTGAGGAGGCTCAGGTCTTTTCATGTCTGCAACAAGATGCTGCAGATGTTCTATCAGTCTGTTGTGGCGAGCACCATCTTCTTTGCTGCGGTGTCCTGGGGTGCGGGCATCAAGGCAAAGGACGCCAACAGACTGAACAAACTCATAAAAAAGGCAGAGTCTGTTGTTGGCTCTAAACTTGTCACCCTGGAGGAGGTGGTGGAGGAAAGGATGCTGGCAAAACTGCTGGCAATCATGGACAATCCCTCTCAGCCCCTCCACAAAACACTGGACAAGCTGAAGAGCAGTTTCAGCAACAGACTCATTCAACCCCGCTGCTCTAAGGAACGATACAGGAAATCGTTCCTACCTACTGTGGTCAGACTGTACAACTCATCTACCTCTGTCAGAGCCAAGATGACACAAGATGACGTGTCACACTTTGCACTCTGAATTTTCATCACAACACTCCACTCCAAATACTAACCGTATTGATATTATATATCATATTCATACAATATTTGTATCCATCTTTTTGCACTTTCCATTTACATATGCATATACATAGTATATTATTATTTATATCTGCCATTCTGTATTTTTATTTCTTTCTTTCTGTTACCTCTGTATTTTATTCTATTGTATATTTTGTATTATAATACACCGGACAGCTGTAACAAACTAATTTCCCTTCGGGGATGAATAAAGTCATCTATCTATCTATCTATCTATCTATCTATCTATCTATCTATATGCATGGGAATTATTGTGGTTTCACTCTGCAGAGACGCATCAGACTTCTCCAAGATCAAAAACACCTTTCAGTTACGTCAAGTGTCATCTACTTCACATTGATGTGCTGTAAAATACGTAAAAGTAAATGAAACTGAGACAGATTCATTCACTCATCTCAGGGTGCAGGATGCCTGTCAGGGTGCGCAGATGTGATGAATGATAAAAACACATGAAATGCACTGATGGTACAGACACACTCCGTAACTTCAGTGGATCCTGTATTGTTTTTCCCTCTGCTCAGAACCAAAACACACTCTCACCTCTCCACTGAGGCACAGCTGGCACACTGTGGACACCTTCACTGCATATTTAATATTAATCTGTGAAATAGATACATAAAAAAATAAATAATAAACTTTTTCCTGATCTATGGGAAAAAAAGTCCCACATCCACCCCCTAAAGTTTAGATAGGTCAATGACATCCTGAATAAAGACCAGATTGTTGTCCATTCAGAAACACAGTATTTTTGTATGTACAACCACGTCCATACACTCCTTGAGTCTGTTTGAGAGACAGTTACTTTGCAATCTGTACACAGCAGTGAAACCAGTCTCAGGTTTTCCAGCAGGCCAAGGTCTTCTTTCTTAGGCAACAACGTCAGGACTACCCTTATACAGCTCAGTGGTAAAGTCCCACAGTCCAAACAGTCTTTAAAGTCTTCAGACAGGTCTTCAGCTGAGGCAGTCCCCCCAGTATCTGGTTGTGTTCCTCTCTCCAACGTAACTTCATTTGCTCAAGTTTCTTATCAATAGAAAATCTCCAAACCCTCTTTTGTATTTGTTTGTCTAGAGACGTCAGAGCTGTTTCATTTTTTTTTCCATTGGATAAATCAGGAATGACTTGTGTGTGTTTATTATGCTTTAAAGACATAAATGAGTGTTTTTGAATATGCAGCGGAGGAGAAGAACCACAGGGTTAAGGTAATTCAAGTAATTTTCCTGTAACCTAATTGTTTGTACAACTTTGATCATCTCTGCTGCACCAGCACACATCAGCTGCCTGTTAAATCCACCACTGACAGCAGATTTGGGTCAATGTTCAGTGACATTTGCGGCGTTGTGTGTATGTATGTGCTCATGTGATTGGTCACCACTGACTCCACCTGCTGATTCTGATGTATCAGCCCCTCTCTCTCTCTCTCTCTCTCTCTCTCTCTCTCTCTCTCTCTCTCTCTCTGGTTGCCAGTGCCTGTGGTCAACAAAATTGTTCATCATACCCACTTGTGTTTGCTTGCCTTCACATCTGTGACCTATCTCAGCGAAATAGATCCCATAATCTGTAACATCTGTCAAAACTGGACCTCACAGATCATATTTCATATTTCAGTTTAGCTCTGACTTGTCAGCTAGAAACTTATAAACTCAGAGCTGTTATTCAGAAAAACCGGGTCCAGTTACAGATATTTCAGCGCAGGAGTGATCGCTTGTCTTTGATTGTGTGGGCGTTGTCTGCGTTTAGTCTGCTGTGTGTTCATGCACAGTACACACAGGGCAGTAGGAGGGGGTGGTGGGTCAGTAGAGGCCCAACAGCTGATCTTACGGCAGCCGTGATGCAGTCCAGATCATTGGTGGAGTTCTGAAAGTTACAATGACCTCATACTCTTTGTCAGCACATAAAAAAAGTTTTCTCTGTCTCATAAACCTCAGACAAACGTGATCAGGTAATTTGTTGTCCACTGTCCCATGTGGAAAACCCTGCTACTGTACTGGTCTTCATGTTCCCTGGGCGTCTCTGCGTCAGAGGGCTGCTGTTTTCCTTCCTCCTGTGAGACTGACAGCTCCCTATCAGAGCACTTATCATCTGAATGTCAAGGACTTCCAGAAAATCCAATTTTCAGGTGATTAATGGAGGCCAGTCAGCACATGAAGAGGCAGGGGGAGTGGAGAGAAAGAGAAAGAGTGGGTCAAAGAGGGAAAAATCAAAAATTATCAGAAGACAGACCGAAATATCCATAACATCAAAAACATGAAGCTGTATACTTAAACTTGCTCACATGTTTGTAAAGAGCAAGTTTAATGTAACTCATCTGAAATCCATCTTTAGGTTTTTTGAGATTGACCTGTAAAAAAGGAGGTTTTTATGACCCATAGTTACGTTTTGTGGTTAGGTGGCGTCTAGTGGTCGTAGTTATGATGACAGGAGCAAAGGAGGAAGTCAGGTGGTATATAAAAAATCCACGTCAGGAGGAGGTTGAGGTGGATCAACTACTTCCTCAACATTAGAGGATCTTTGTTGTCATGGTTACGATAATAATAATGAACAATCATGGATATTAGAAACAACATAAACTGCTACTGTCACATGGGAATCGAACACCGCTCTCCTGGGTCATATTCATCCATCCACCCCAACCTCCTCCTGACGTGGACTTTGTTGCTCTATAAACTACATCACCTTTGCTCCTGCCATCATTACTACGAAAATACTAGTAACCTGCTGCACAGACGACCTATGGGCTTGTTTTTTAGGAGGAGGAGAAACAGGAATATGACACAGGAGAGAGTTCCACTGCCATGTTCACCATGTTGTTATTGTAACCATGACAACAAACATTGTACAAACCTAACCAAGTAGTTTTAGTGTCTAAACCCAAACCAAGCCATGACTGTTAGCCTAATCATTATAACCACAGCGACAAAAGTCTGGTACACCACCATCAGCTGTTTGTGTGTTTATTACTGTACCCATAACAACCAAGGTCCAGTATGCCTGCTGCCTCGGGGCAATATCAGGAGACACTCCTATGTGTCGTATCAAAGGGTTGGAACAGACGAACTGTGTGGTTGAACCTGGGATGTGGACAATGTCCTAAGTCCCTACCTGTCCCAGGACACCCAGACATACCAGGCATCTGTACAGTCAAACAGAACCAAACCAGGGCTTTACACTAATGGACCCACTGACCCAAAACTTTCCATTCTTTTCCCATAAAAGGCCTCGAGTTGGTCAGGTCCACTGTTGTTGACCTCTTGGGGAGGACAGGCTGAGCAGCTGATGGGAGGAACCGTTGGCTCTGTGTGGAGGAACAGGGAGGAAGCTGGGAACGCTCGATGTTTGGCCTGAGCTCCCGGAGCGGAAGATGAAGCTTTCAGATGTCGATGAAGAAACGTCTTCTCACTGTGATCTCTGACTCTGGGATTACAGACGGTCGCTGTGTGAACCTCCACAGAGGAAGATCCATGTTGGCATCGATCAATCAGAGTGACTGAACAATAAATGAGGATACTGTACTTGGAGAGAGCTCCTAGAGACATAACCCTCCTCTGATATGTCTCCACATAACATGAACAATCATTTGTTTTCATCAGCAAGTAACAAAAAAATATGGCTCAAATAGTTTCAGCTTAATCAACCTCAGCTGTTATTTAGAGACATGATTTCAGTCCTGATTTCACCTGCTTTCCTCAAAACATCCTCCCTGTCTACCTGTGTAATGTGCACTAATGCATCTGTGCGGTCAGAGCCACTCTGCTGCTCTCACTGTTTTCATTCAGTCCCAGTCTTTTCATTTTCCATGAATCAAACGCTGCTGTGACTGTGACTCCAGCTATCCTGTTGTTGTTAGCCTTTTAATGTGAAAAACCTACAGGAAGTGTTGAGTTTTGTTGGTGGCAGCGTAACACTGAGAAGAGAAGCTGACTCTGTTGTACTGATGAAATTGTGTGCTGTGGAAATTGACAATACACTGAATTAATCAGGTGAGCTGTTGCTGTTGGCAACAGGTAATTTCACCCGCTCCCTTTATCACCACCAGCCTTCACTTATTTCTATTTATTATTAGTATTATTAATTTACAATAGACTCATTTATGAACTTGGGTCCTGGGAACACGTGGCACTGAGGACCAATATTTAGTTAGTGTTTGATTAAAGGTAACCTCAGCCACAAACTGCCCAAATACAGACAGTTTGTTAATTGCCTGACCAGAGAGGGGAACACTCTGGACCACTGTTACACCACAATCAGTGGTGCTTATCCCGCCGTCCCCCGGGCTGCACTGGGCCACTCTGACCATGTCATGGTCCACCTGATTCCCACATACAGGCAGAAACTAAAACTGTGTAAACCTGTTGTTTACAAGAACCTCCAAGAACCTCCAAGAACCTCCAAGAACCTCTAAGAACCTCTAACTGCACCAATCACCAGAACAAATTCCTTGTATGTGAAACATACTTGGCAATAAAATTTATTCTGATTCTGATTCTGATTCTGATTCTGATTAGAGACACAGGGATGGACAGTAATGAGAACTCAACACAGAGCTGCCTCAAGCATTTATGTCTCATTGGTAACATGTTTAATAGTAGACATACTGGTACTGATCAATGGTAACTAACTACACATGCAGGTTTTGGGACTGGATAGGGTGAGACAGAGTAAGACAGAGTGAGACAGAATGAGACAGAATGAGTAACACAAGGTGAGACAAGGTGAGACACTGTAAAGTAACACCAGGGATGTGGTTTAATGAAAAGTCCCACAGGAAAAGTATTATAGGCACAACCAGGTTTAATCAAAATCACTAAAAGAAAAAACATTAACCCCAGAACATAAACACCTTCACTACACAGTCTCTCTGATATGATAAGATAAAATAGATTTATTAAATTTAATACCAGAACAAATAAAAATCACATGACAACATTTCTTAAATTAAAAAAATAGTTCAATCATACAAAAATTTATCAGAAAGGAAAAATATGTTTTGTGTTGATCTTACAGTGAACAGTTAACTTTATTTAGTGCTGAATTTTAACCCTCTGGTGGCCTCTACTGAGCTGTGAGCTGTGAACATGTGTTGTTTTCCCTCCATAAAGGGCACACACACATATTCAGATTGTTATGTCTGAGTATCTGATGTGTTGTGTAATTCTACAGAGGTGTGTAATACTTTATGGTCCATGTTTATTCCATTATTAGACATTAGACTTAATTAACCTGCAGAAAACACGCTCAGTATGAGCAGGACACATGAACTGATCTGAACAACTTCATCATCAGCAGCACTCACTCTGCTCTTGGCCAGAGTCAGTTGTGTGGTAACAATTGAAGGCAACATGTGTCATTAGAGCCTGAAGTCATAGACACAACAGAGCTGTGAGACCAGAGTCCATCACCGGAGCCAGTGTGAAACGTTCTCTTTAGACCAAACACAATCTATCACACAGACACACTATGACAAGCCTCAGTCTAATGTGACTGTGTGTGAATGCCACCGTGATGATTACAGCAGCCTCAACGCTGGATGAACAGCAAAGCTGCCGCAAGTGTTTTTATATGTGGAGTATAAAACGTTCAACACTAATCACCTCTCTAATGTGTGTCTCTGATTGTGTTGACACCATGTCCCCACAGTGGGACACTGATAGCAGACTAATGGTGGTGAGTGCTGGCTGTGGAGATGTGTTATGTTATGCAACCTTGCTAACTGCTAACATCTAACTGCTAAACTACCCAATTCTATTTCTATTTATTAAAAAAAAAGATTCAAATATTCAATTTTGGTGACTTTTTCCTGTTTCCACCAACTTTGTGCCTCGTTTTTATGCCATTTATGCCATATGCTCTTCTGAGTCTCAATCTGCCACTCAGAGAATCAGTGTGGGGTTATTTTATGGTCCTACTGACAGTGAGTTAGTCCGTCTCTCATTGTTCTCTGACTTCCCTCTTCTGTCTGTGGCTCCAGGCTCATTGTTTCCTACTCAAGATGTTAATCTCACAAATCAACCCTGTCTCCTAGAAATCACAGTCATACCCTGCTGAACCTTTTTCCCAGTTATGTTGTGGTGGCAACGTTATGTCTGACTGGCTCTGGAGGCACTATCAGTTTTTTTTTTTTAAATAAATAAAACACTACATTTATTACCAGCAGCAGAGTCACTAGGAGCTGGTTGTGGTGAATGATGGACGTACAAAATGCACAACTGTCCCACCAGAGACCAGGTTCAGGTCCACAGTCCTGTGGTTGAGGTTAAGGAAAGATGACAGTTTAAATTCAATAAACGTGTCTGAAGTCGCTATGAACTTTTTCTGTATTAAACCACTGAGAATCTGAACCAGTTGAATAATGTGGGATACTGTGCTGCAAATCTGGATATATTTTATTTTATTTTATCATTTATTCGTAGAAAATAATCTAGTCACAATTATGCTTTCAAAAAAAAACATTTGCTGTTGCAAATTAATTAGAGAAACATCATTTCTAGGAGACAGAGTTGCATGAAAATATAAATTTCATTTTTAAAAAACAATCACTAATTTTGTAAATCAGCTGCTGACTGTATTAAACAAACAGGAGGAGACAAAGTTTGATGGGGACTATTTTCAATGGTGGATTAGTCACCACTTGGTGTTCTTGGGGTACCAGGATGGTGTGTGTGTGTGTGTTTGTGTGTGTGTGGGACTGAGTCTAAACAAACTAGTGTGTGTCCATGGTAATGAGGGACAAGAACATGTCACCCAGTGCAACAGTGTGGTTCACTGATGTGTTCTTCAACAACATGGATGAAAAGATGAAAGGTGTTGACGTGTTCACTGGTGCCACAGGATGAGTGAAGGTTAAATGTTTGGTCCTGGTCACCAGAGTCAGTGACATCTTTTAAATCTCTTCTTAAAATGTACTTTTATTGCAGAGCATTTACTTATTATCATACATTTCTGATTTGCTTGTTTCTACTCTGTTGCCTTTAATGAGCTGCACGTCTTATTCTGCTGCTTTGTGTGAAGCACTTTGTATCGTGGGTTTAGAACAGCGTTCCATAAATAAAGATACTAGAGACGCTGAGACTCTGGACCTGGATGCTTTACCCTGATTTTTGCTTTTTTTTTTTTTTCTTAATTGTATTTTGTCAGCAGCACAAACTGGTTTCACTCAGGGTTTATGAAGCTTCACTCTAGAAAACACACACACACACACACACACACACACACACACACACACAGAGCCAACAGGTGGGCTTTGTCCGGTGGAATGGTAGCCCTTGTCAGCACCCTGAGGCCCCAACAACCCCTACTATCCTCCCAGTGCATCCTGGGTGCCTCCGTCCTGTTGGAGGCTGTGCGGGTCGAGTGTGTGCTTCCTGCTGTCCCTGTCAGACTGGGTGGGATGAGTGGGGACTCTTCTGGTTTCCAGTTCTCATCCATCCATCCAGTGTGGGCAGCTGGGAGATGATGGGATTGTGCTGCTCCTCGCTCTGATTTCACAGCACTCAGGATTATTTTAGTCTTCGTCTGACAGCATCAGTTTGCATGAAACTTACATAAGTGTTTTGTGTCGTGTTTGTTTTTTGGAAGTTTATTCTTCTAGAGGAGAAAGACACAACATAAAGACCATTATGTCATCAGTGTGTGACCTGTGTGTAACAGACTGTCCTCCTGTTGTCTGTACAGCAGCTTATGACGACCCGCGGTTACATTTTATTATTCGGTGACATCTAACAACGTTCTCGCGGCCGGACAGGGACCAGAACATGGTTTTGAATGGACACATCAACAAAACACTGGACTTTGTCTCCTGTGTGAAATCGTTTCGGATGTTTCTTTTAGCAACAATCGTTCTAAAACCTCAACCACGTGGTTATTATTGTAACCATGACAACGAAGGCCCCCAAACGTTAACAAAGTACTTTAAACCAAAGCGTCATCTTTGCCCAAACCTGTCCAAGAGACCTTTACCACAGCACTGTCACACTTTCACATCCTAACAGGGTTAGTTACACATTTTAATCTTTAACAGTTCATCTGTGGTGTATATCTCTGCCACCATGGGGGCAGTAATCCAGGAAACGCCTAACCCTGTGGGTGGTGCTGGAGGGTAGGGACCAGCAGCCTGTGGTCATTTAGGCTGGAGGACCTGTTGGTGTGTTTCCCCCTACATGTAAAAGCAAATGTCCTCTGGGATCATAATAAAGGTGAAGTTGTTGGGACAGTAAAACCCAGAAGGAGATAAACTCATGATGTGAAGAAAGTATTCAGATTATTACTTAAATAAAAGTATTAATACCACAGTGTAAAAGTTCTCTACTACAGGTAAAAGGCCTGAACTTAAAATATTACTGAAATAAAAATAAAATCTGGAAAATGTACTTAAAAGTACTTTACTTTACTAATACGTTTGAACCCTGCGGGCACCGGATGTCAATATAAGGTCAGAAAGATGTTTGACTTTAACCACTCTAATGTTGGACTGACGTTTAATTTGGTTGGAAATGAAAATCAGGTTGACGTCAAAACCCGACACTCATTAACTGACTCTGTGATGTTTAACTGGTGTTTAGTAGAGGTTAGGGTTAGAGTTACTTAACAACTCAACTTAAAACTAACACAATAAAATCGTCAGCTGTCGTCAGTATTCTACTTCAAATTAACGTTGGCATTAGACACTGTTCTGACACTGAATTTTGGTCACCCAGCATCACAACCTACATTCAACCAAATGCATCTAATGACGCCAGCTTCCTGCCTGCAGGGAAATCATTAGATCATTACTGATGCACCTGAATGAGATGGAGCTAAAATTTAACTCTTTTATGGAGAAGTAAAGGTATGGTAAATATAGTCATTTTCTCAATCAGTTGATTTGATTGATTAATGAACAGTTGGAAGATTTCAGTCAAGGATGACAAAAAAAGTTCCAGATCCAGGCCCTCAGCAGGTTCAGAGAGGTTAAAAGCCCCCTGTTTGTACGGGCTAAGCATTAAAAGACCAACACCTACATGTATCGGCCAAAGAAATGTGATGCATGCACACCTGTTTTGGATTATTGTAGCTATAATTACCTGCTGGCTTCTTTGTTTCCCTACACCCTGATGAAGGCTGTGAGCTGATACACATTTTCTTTCTGATTTGATTGATTATATGGTCTGTAGAATTTCAGACAACAGTGACTCCCTCCCGGTAATTACACGGAAACTCTCACATTTGTGCTGGAGCTGGAACCGTGAAGTGTTTGGTATTTTTTTTGAATGAAAAAAGACATCAATGATTCCTGACTCAAAAGTTTTAATTTGTGCCAGCGACTGCAGCTGTCAGATAAATGTGGTGCACTAAAGAGGAGATGCTTTACAGTTACAAGCCCCTCAGAAGCTCTCAGACATGGTGCATTTTTCTTCACTGTCCAGTCACAGCAACAAACACATAAACAAACCTGGAGTCTCCCAAAAGTGATGCTTACATGCCACTAATTTGCAAGAGCAAGAACAGTAAAGCCACTCTCTGCTCTCGCCTGTCTTCACCCTCAGCTCCAACTCACAGGTTCAGCCTGGCATCACACACTGTTACACAAAACAGTATCCGTGTTCACATCAACCCTCCATTCAGTAATACTCACAGTCACAGTGTGTTTCTATGGATCATTTACAAACAGACTTATCATTAAATACAGGGTACACATTGAAATACACAGTTGTCAACAGATCAAACCATTTTCAAACAATTCCAACACACACACACACACACACACACACACACACACACACCGACATACAGACATACACACACACGCTGACATACAGACATATACACACACACACACACTTCAAAAACAGACTGGCTGGTGCCTGCGTACCCCCAGGGGTGTGTGTTGCTGCCGTAATGACATGCTCAGATCCAGATCAAGCTGCAGTGTCTCTACACCCTCACTCAGGGAGGAGAGAGGAGCTGCAGCAACTGATCTGGGGCCTCCTCTTCCTCCTCCTCTTCCTCTACTGCTGCTGCAACAATTCCTCTCCTCTCCTCTCCTCTCCTCTCCTCTCCTCTCCTCTCCTCTCCTCTCCTCTCCTCTCCACCCCTGTCCTCTCCTTTCCACTCCTCTCCTCCTCCTCCTCCTCCTCCTCCTCCTTAAACCATTTTAACAGATCTCTCTGAGTCCAGCCAAGACTCACTCTGTCACTTCATTATGTTGCAATCACACTGACAAACTCAAGTGCAGCAGTCACTGTTGTTTTTCCATTGTCCTGTGTGCAGGGTTGTGGTTTCTATGGTTTTTCAGGGAAACTGTTCAACTGAAACTGTTCAACTTTTCTGAATTTTATAAATTCTTAAGTTATCCTGGAAAAATAGACGAGTTCTTCAACCTGAACTCTCTCCCTCTCTCTCTCTCTCTCTCTGTGTGTGTGTGTGTGTGTGTTGAGTGTTTAAAAGGCAGTGACAGACAGAAGAAACACAAAAACAGATTAGAAGGTGAGAGTTTGACCAACATGTCTGTGTGAGACTGTGTGTGTGTGTGTGTGTGTGTGTATGTGTGTGTGTGTGTTTCTGTCTGTCTCTCAGCATGTGTTTGTCTCTGTCTCTTTTTCTTTCCAGAGGTCAGAGGTGAGCTCTAATTGGCTTAATGGACTGTCCAGACCTAAAACAAGCAGATCTCAGGTCAGTCCAGATCAGAGGCTGACACAGAGCAACTAACCAGTAAACAGACTGGTGTCAGACACAACACTGCCATCCAGCAGCCAGATAGAGTTACTGAGCAGCTCGCTTTGTGGACACTCACACACACTTACTGAGCGCATGGATACACTGTTGTTTGTCAAGAAATAGTTCCAGTAGAAACTCCCCCTGAAACCACAAGGTAAATAAAATAATAAGAAAATCAACCTCGAGTTACCGGCTGCATTAACACACCACTTTCACTAAAACACACAATTTACCATCCACTGGTATCACACCTCTCAGAGACATTATCACCTCATCTTTGCACAAACACACACACATTCTTATCTTACTTTAGCTGTGAAGACCCTCATTGACATGATGCATTCCACAGTCCAGAGGTCACTAATAGGCGGCCTGTGGTCCGAATCCAGACCAAGACACCGTCCTATCTAGACCTGGACCCATAAATGATTGAGAATCATAAAATTTTGACAGAGGACTTCTCTTTTTACTTAAGAATTTGTGTGACACATATTCAGACTCTGCAGCACTTGTGTTTTGAAACATGCCGGGGGTTGCTGCAGGTCTCTCACAGCCTCCACAGTCTCCTGTAGTGATGAGAATATCAGTATCTCCTGTGTAGCTGCTGAAGCTTTGAGCCCCAGGTCACAGCACTGCTACACAAACACACTGAAGATCCACACTGTATCACAATACATTTTACACATCAGCACTACACACCAACAGGATCTGTATGAATGTTTGATGTTAAACTTTAAGTTCCTCTGATCAGCGTGGGGCAGTGTGACAGGATGACTGTGGTGCTGGTGAACAGTTTGACCACAATGATTCTCCATCAGAGTCAATGATCCCTTCACTGATGATGATGAGAGTTTGACAAACTCTGGAGTTTTGGAGCACAGACGAAACTGAGGAGTTGTGCAGATCTCATTCAGAGATGAGACACACAATGTGTGTATAGTGTCAACATTGGATAATTGATGTAACACACAGGCATGAAGCTGGTATCCATTTTGCACCTCAAACTCAGAATAAAACGTGTTCATCTCTCCAAAGCCTTTCTGTTGACACAACACAAAAAAACCCTTCAGATACAGAGCAGATGGCTTTGCTCTAACTGGAGATTAAAGCTCTATTACTCAATAATTTAATAATTTTCAATAACATTGGATTAAATGTCTTTTCAGCTTTTTTAGTTTATTATGTAGGTTTATCTGGCCTGTAGACTCCCGTCACCACTGTGTATAGGTCCGAAGTGATGACAGCTGCTTCTCTTATTTGTTTGTGAAGTGGATGGGGTGTTGATTAGTGCTGTAGCCATGAAATACTGAAATACCCCTCCCACAAGATACATCTGACCTGCCTCTTGACTATAATCTTTGGAAAAAAATAACTTTTGAAGTATATTTTCTATAAACTGTATCTACCTACACAAATCTGGTCTAAATCAGTGGTTCCCAGCTGGTCTGGACTCAGGACCATCAGATCAGATCAGGGTCCACACTTCAACCAACTTTTTAATTTGTATGTGGCTCAAACTCTGGACTCTCTTCCTGTGAGGAGACGGTGATAACTGCTGTGCTACCCTCTGACTTCAGTACAACTGTGGATAAAGCTCAATAAAATAATAGAGTGCAACAGAGCTTAACACAGGTTAAAAATGTCAGGAGCAGTTATTAACTAGTTTTACAGTATAACATGTAAAAAGGCCAGAAAATAAGAACAGGGTTGGTTTTGTTGTTGTCTGTCCTCAGTTGAAGTGAAACTAAGCTGAATGTACAGTTTACTGTATCACACCTGTGTTGAGTTCTCAGTCTGTGCTTCAAACAGCAGAGACTGTGGAAGACTCAACACACATGAAATTCTGTTGCCATGGCGCCGCGGATGGCTGCCTCGGTGTTTTGGTGCGCATTTTTTGCCTTATTTTCTTTATAAATCCAGTTTTCTGCTTTGGTTTCCGGAGCTCTTTCACCAGAGAAGAGCTCATTAATATCAGAGAAACAACTCCAGTGGATTTTTTTCCTACTTTTCTCGACTCACCTGTGGAATTATTGGACATTTTGGTCAGAGGTCACTGACCGTTGCTCTCGCAGTGAAACGCCGGAGGAGAGGAAAACGCGCCGGTGCGCTTGCACACCGCTCCCAGGTATCTTTCTCTCCAACGTGCGTTCACTGCCCAACAAGCTGGATGAACTTCAGCTACTGGTGCAGAAGAACAGAGACTTTTCTTCATCTGCCGTCCTGTGCTTCACGGAGACGTGGCTGTGTGGATCGATCCGGACTCTGCGCTGGAGCTGGCCGGCTTCCAGCTCTTCAGAGCGGATCGCGACACAGAGCTGTCCGGCAAAACCAAAGGTGGAGGAATCTGCTTTTATGCTAACAGTGGCTGGTGCAGAGACGTGACAGTGATCCTGCAGCACTGTTCTCCTGACCTGGAGACTTTCATCATAAACTGCAGGCCCTTCTACTCCCCCCGGGAGTTCACCTCATTCATCCTGGTCGGTGTTTACATCCCACCACAGGCCAACGTGCAGGAGGCACAGCGGGCGCTCGCCGACCAGATACTGTGTGTGGAGCGGACCAACCCGGACTCCGTAGTTATTGTACTTGGTGACTTTAACAAAGGTAACCTCAGCCACGAACTGCCCAAATACAGACAGTTTGTTAATTGCCCGACCAGAGAGGGGAACACTCTGGACCACTGTTACACCACAATCAGTGGTGCTTATCACGCCGTCCCCCGGGCTGCACTGGGCCACTCTGACCATGTCATGGTCCACCTGATTCCCACATACAGGCAGAAACTAAAACTGTGTAAACCTGTTGCGAGGACATCGAAGCAGTGGAGCAGTGAAGCCATAGAGGATCTGCGGGCATGTTTGGACTGCACTGACTGGGAGGTGTTCAGGACTGCTTCCAACAGTCTGGATGAGTTCACAGAGGCTGTGACGTCATACATCAGCTTCTGTGAGGACTGCTGTATCCCATCATGCACCAGGGTGAGTTATAACAATGACAAACCCTGGTTCACAGCTAAGCTCAGTCAGCTCAGGAGGCAAAAGGAGGAAGCTTTCAGGAGTGGGGACAGGGACAGGTTTAAAGAGTCCAAGTACAGGTTTAGCAAGGCGGTGAGAGAAGCTAAACGACTGTACTCTGAGAAACTTCAGCTCCAGTTCTCAGCCAATGACTCTGCTTCTGTCTGGAAAGGGCTCAGAAAGATCACAAACTACAAACCTAAACCCCCCCACTCCATTAACGACTTCCGTCTGGCCAACGATCTGAATGAGTTCTACTGCCGCTTTGAAAGACAGTGGGACAAGCCTGACACTAACCTCCACATCAGAGCCACATCAGAACCCCCCTCCTCCCCTACCAAAGGAACGTCTCTCTCTATCCTGGAGAGAGATGTCAACAGGCTTTTTAAGAAGCAGAACCCCCGCAAAGCAGCCGGTCCTGACTCTGTCTCTCCATCATCCCTGAAGCACTGTGCTGATCAGCTGTCTCCTGTGTTCACAGACATCTTCAACACCTCACTGGAGACCTGCCACGTGCCAGCCTGCTTCAAATCCTCCACCATCATCCCTGTCCCCAAAAAACCAAGGCCCACAGGTCTAAATGACTATAGACCCATTGCCCTGACCTCTGTGGTCATGAAATCATTTGAGCGCCTTGTCCTGTCCCACCTCAAATCCATCACTGACCCACTCCTGGACCCCCTGCAGTTCGCCTACAGAGCCAACAGGTCTGTAGATGACGCCGTCAACATGGCTCTCCACTTCATCCTCCAGCACCTGGACTCCTCAGGGACCTATGCCAGGATCCTGTTTGTGGACTTCAGCTCTGCCTTCAACACCATCATCCCGGCTCTGCTGCAGGACAAGCTCTCCCAGCTGAGCGTGCCTGACTCCACCTGCAGGTGGATCACCGACTTCCTGTCTGACAGGAGGCAGCACGTGAAGCTAGGAAAGCACGTGTCTGACTCCCAGACCATAAGCACTGGATCCCCACAAGGCTGCGTTCTTTCTCCTCTGCTCTTCTCCCTGTACACCAACACCTGCACCTCCAGCCATCAGTCTGTCAAGCTCCTGAAGTTTGCAGACGACACCACTCTCATTGGACTCATCTCTGATGGCGATGAGTCTGCCTACAGGTGGGAGACTGAGCGTCTGGTGACCTGGTGCAGGCAGAACAACCTAGAGCTAAACGCTCTGAAGACAGTGGAAATGATAGTGGACTTCAGGAAGAGCCCGGCCCCACCCACCCCCATCTCCCTGTGCGACTCCCCCGTGGCTACCGTGGAGCATTTCCGCTTCTTGGGAACCACCATCACACAGGATCTCAAATGGGAGCTAAACATCAGCTCCCTCATCAAAAAAGCTCAGCAGAGGATGTATTTCCTGAGGCAATTGAAGAAGTTCAACCTGCCAAGGACTATGATGGTGAACTTCTACACCTCCATCATTGAGTCCATCCTCACCTCCTCCATCACCATCTGGTACGCTGCTGCCACGGAGAGGGACAATAACAGACTGCAGCGTATCATCCACTCTGCTGAGAAGGTGATTGGCTGCAATCTTCCGTCCCTCCAGGACCTGTACGCCTCAAGGACTCTGAGGCGTGCAGGGAAGATTGTAGCTGACTCCTCCCACCCTGGACACAAACTCTTTGAGACACTCCCCTCTGGCAGGAGGCTGCGGTCCTTCAGGACCAAAACCTCTCGCCACAAAAATAGCTTCTTCCCATCTGCTATTAGCCTCATCAACAAGCCTAGAGAGCCCCACTGTTGCTGATCAATTGCACCAATCACCAGAAAAAATTCCTTGTATGTGAAAACATACTTGGCAATAAAACTGATTCTGATTCTGATTCTGATTCTGATGCAGACTGAGGTCGACTGACATCTTGTCCTGTGTACAGAACAATATGCATGTTGCTTTTCTTTTTGATGAAATTGACCAAAAGCTTGTGACCCACTCAGGACGGATCCACAGTCACACTCTGGGAACATGATGGGAACTACTGGCCTTAGCTTTGTCATTTATGTGGAGCGAATACCATACATTATTCTTATGTCTTTGGCCTAAATCTTCTTCTGTTTTTAATGGCCTGTTGACGTTATCACTGCAGAACAGCTCACTCTTGTTCTGTGGTGCATCGCAGCGGTTGGTTGTCTGCAGTGAGTCAAGTGGAGCAGTGGTCCAACTGAAGTTCAATATTGTTGAACTTTGACCTGAGCTGTCAATCACTGTTGACCACTGCTTGAAATGAACATAGATGAAAAAAGAATTATCCAGAACTACACAGTAACAAACTGACCTTCGTACACAGACCAGACAACAGCAGATACATAAACATTCTTTGAGATCTCCTGCTAGCAGCATTAGCATTGAAGCTAACAAAAAATGTATAGCTTTTGTTCACTGTAACACAGCCTTTCTCAAAGACCACCACGGGTCACTAACAGACCCCCCAGTGGTCTGCGAGTAAATTTGTTAAAATATCATGTTTTAAACTTAATCTTTCTCAAACTGCAAAGTTTAGCGAGAGTAGTAGCCTTCTTTCTACTCTTGTTGGGACTTTTCACCACCACATCTGGCGATCCCGTGAGCCACTCCATTGTTTACAGTCGGGATCAGCTGTTGGCGTTGCACAACAGCGGGGTACTCCCGGGAGAGCGACCCGGGATTCCGAAGGAATTACGGCGTCGGAGGAGAGGATGCAGAGCTGGAGCGAAGTACCGGGAGAGGAGGAGACGGTACAAACCGAGCATCATCTGTTCTCATGGGTAACGTAAGATCTTTACCCAACAAGATGGAAGAGCTGACGGCGCTAACCAGGCTGCAGTGGGAGTACAAGCAGAGCAGCCTCCTGCTGTTTACGGAGACCTGGCTCACGGACAACACACCGGACTCCGTCGTAACTTTGGACGGCTTTCAACTGGTGAGAGCGGACCGAAACGCGAGGGAGAGCGGCAAGAGGAGAGGAGGGGGGCTGGCTATGTACGTGAATGAGAGATGGTGTAACCCAGGACACATCACTGTGAAGGAGCAGCGCTGTACCAAAGACATTGAACTGTTGGCGGTTAGCGTCCGGCCTTATCACCTGGCCCGGGAGTTCTCACACGTTATCGTATTAACTGTTTACATCCCGCCATCGGCCGATGCTACGGCAGCCTGCGAGGATATTCACACCACCGTCTCTCAGTTACAGACGGCACATCCACAGTCCCTTATTATTATCTCTGGGGACTTTAACCATGCCTCACTCTCCACCACTCTCCCTAACTTCACCCAGTATGTTGACTGCCATACAAGGGACAATAAAACTCTGGACTTGCTGTTTGCCAACACAAAGGAGGCTTACAGCTCATCACCCCTCCCCCCACTTGGCTATTCAGACCACAACCTGGTTATCCTCCACCCCACCTACACCCCCTTGGTGAAGAAGACCCCTCCCACCAAGAAGGTGATCAGGCTGTGGTCTGAGGACTGCAGTGAGGCCCTGAGAGACTGTTTTGAATGTACAGACTGGCAGGAACTCTGCAGGCCACATGGTGAGGACATCAACGCCCTCACCCACTGCATCACAGACTACATTAACTTCTGTGTGGAGAACACTGTGCCAACCAAGAAGGTACGGTGCTTCTCCAACAATAAACCATGGGTGACCCCAGAGCTGAAGGCCCTGCTGAATGAGAAGAAGAGGGCCTTCAGGTCTGGAGACAAAGGGGAATTGAAGAGAGTGCAGAGGGACCTTAAATATAAGATCCGGAGTGGCAAGGAGAGCTTCAGGAGGAAGATGGAGGAGCAGCTCCAACAAAACAATGTCCGAGAGGTCTGGAGAAACTTGAACAAGATCTCTGGTCACCTCAGGGACAATGGAGGAGCCACAGTGTCCACCGATCGGGGGTGGGCAAATGAATTGAATCTGTTCTTCAATAGATTCGACTCTGGGCCAACCACCCCCCCCACCCCCCAGCTTCCACCAACCTCCCTCCGAATGCTGCCCCCCACCTCTCCTGGCGCGGTGCTGTCGATACCTGCACCCTCCTCGAACCATCCCACCCCACCCCCATCACACCTACCCACAACAAAGCCAGCCCCACCCCCCACCCCGGACCAGCTGCAGATCTGCCTCACAGCTGATCAGGTGAGAAGTCAGCTAAAGAAGACAAAGATCAGGAAGGCAGCAGGTCCAGACAGGATCAGCTCCAGACTCCTCAGGGACTGTGCAGACCAGCTCTGTCAGGTGGTCCTGCATATCTTAAACCTGAGCCTGAGCCTGGAGAGGGTTCCTGAACTGTGGAAGACTTCCTGCGTGGTTCCGGTGCCAAAGATCGCACGGCCCAGGGAGCCCAACCACTACAGACCTGTAGCCCTGACCTCCCACCTGATGAAGACCATGGAGAGGCTCATCCTGCACCACCTTCGCTCACTGGTGAGCTCAGCGCTGGACCCACTGCAGTTCGCCTACCGGCCTGGCATCGGAGTGGATGACGCCGTCATCTATCTGCTGCACCGATCTCTTTCTCACCTGGAGCAAGCGGGGAGCACGGTGAGGGTCATGTTTTTTGACTTCTCCAGTGCTTTCAACACCATCCAGCCTGCACTGCTGAGAGGGAAGCTGGAGGGAGCCGGAGTGGACGAGCAGCTGACTGCGTGGACCATCAACTACCTCACCAACAGACCACAGTATGTGAGGCTTCATGACTGTGTGTCTGACGAGGTAGTCTGCAGCACGGGGGCGCCGCAGGGCACAGTTCTCTCACCCTTTCTGTTTAGTCTGTACACTTCAGACTTCAGGTACAACTCGGACCACTGCCACCTACAGAAGTTCTCAGATGATACGGCCATCATCGGATGTGTATCAGATGGGAACGACCAGGAATACAGGGGGGTCATCAACGACTTTGTCGGCTGGTGTGAGACCAACGCTCTCCTGATCAACGCCAGCAAGACAAAGGAGATGGTCGTGGATTTCAGGAGGAAGCAACCCCCCACCGCACCGGTGAGCATCCAGGGAAAAGACATTGAGACAGTGGACTCTTACAAGTACCTGGGTGTTCACTTAAACAATAAACTGGACTGGACTACAAACACAGACGTCCTCTACAAGAAGGGCCAGAGTCGACTCCATCTGTTGAGGAGACTGAGGTCCTTTGGAGTTTGCAGGACCCTGTTAAAGTCCTTCTATGACTCTGTCGTGGCATCTGCCCTTTTCTACGCAGTGGTCTGCTGGGGGGGTGGATGCACAGACAGGGACAGAAAAAGGATCGACAAACTGGTGCGGAGGTCTAGCTCTGTACTGGGATGTCCTCTGGAGTCTGTGGTGGTGGTGGGTGAGAGGAGGATGTTGGCAAAGCTGACATCCATCATGGACAACCCCCACCACCCTCTGCATGAGGCCGTGGGTGCGTTAAGCAGCTCCTTCAGTCAGAGACTGAAACACCCTCGCTGCAAGAAGGAGCGCTTCCGCAGATCATTCATCCCGACAGCAATTAGACTGTATAACGCATCATGACTCACTAAGTCACTTTACCTCCACTTCGCCACTTTATGCACACACCTTGCACCTTAAGTATGCATGTGTATATGCACGTGTACGGGTGTACGTATATATATGCAGATATGTATATATATGTGCGGATGTGTATGTATGTATGTATGTATATACGCATTGCTCATGGATACTTGTTTTGCTTATTTATCAGCACATTCCACAATACATCCATAATGCATACTGTGTATGCTGTACAGAGAACTCAATGAATGTATATAGTATTCTATGTTGATAGTGTTTTTGTACTTTTTGCTGCTCTTATTTCGGTGCTCTTTACCCCTGTGTTTTTGGCTGCTGTAACGCACAAATTTCCCCGTGGTGGGATCAATAAAGTCCTATCTTATCTGTCTGAGAGTGACCACAGAGCCTGGTGGTGAGTAAATATGCTATATGTGTTGTTTTCAATATGAAATCAGCTCATATGTAAATTCGAACATTATTACTTTAACTGGCTGTTAAAGTGTAACCGACCGTTTTTTGGACACTGCCTACTCATGTAGCTGCACCAGTTTACAGTTGATGTTTTATGATTTATGTCATTGTTAACCAGTGTTCCCAGTGTTATGAGCAGCAAGATGCTGGTTTGATTCCCAGCCAGCTGGACTCTTTGCTGCATGTCATTCCCCTTTTTTCTTTTCCCGCATTTACTGTCTATCTTCATTCTCCTATCCAATAAGGCAAAACATTTTTCCATGCAAACTTGCCACAGTACTCCTTTAGAAGCAGTTGGTTGGTTTGTTGGCCTGTTGGCTTTGGGGATGTTTTGGGAGTGAAGTAGTCTGTGAGTATTATTTCAGTTTCTAAGTTGTCCTTGGTCTGAAAAAGTTTGAGAAACACTGCTGTAACAGTGCAGTAGATGTACTGCTACTGTTACATACATTTGTTTTGTTTGAATGCAATAGGCTACACAGAGAATAGTGCACTGGCAATAACAATACTGTGCAAATGCAGGTCTTCATTCATGTATTTACCGTTAGTTTTCACTTTAGCTTCCTCCTGTGAACTGATTCAGTCCAGGTGAAGACTGCACTTTGGGCCCTAAGAAGCAGAGTTAGGAGCCACATCACATTTTGGCCCAGCATGTATTTATGGAGCAGCATCAGCTTGGCTGACAGAGTGTGTGAACTCTGGGCTTCCCAGCTCATAAATATCTGAGTGTGACAGGCCTGAGAGGCATGTAGTGAAGCACTTCCGACCAGCTCCAGGAAGCTGGAGAAACATACTCACTCAGGAGTTATGATGGCTTCTAACCCTCGACCTCGAGCTGGAGGGTTCACTCCAACATCATGGCCGCTGTGTTCCTCTTTGTCTCTGTGACGGGCTTTCCCATAGTTCCAGGCAGAAGCTGCCATGAGAGCAGTTCCAGCAGTTTCTCAGGATACAAGGATCAGATTAAAAGATTTTGTTCAGCAGAGAACGACAGTGTTGAAATACTTTGTGGACAAATTTGGGAATCCGTCACATGACAGAGTTTGGGACCTTTCTCAAGTTTACATATGGAAAGCAGCTGAATGGTTGGGAAACTGTACCATTAATATATAACCTCAAAGACCGTTTCCTTCCTGCTGTCCCCATCTGCACCCCCCCACCCTACCCCCTTACCCTCATTTTAGCTCCTTTCAGTAGCCACCACCTGTGACTGTCTCCATCTCAGTACAAGAGGCAATCAGCTTTAAGTCTGAAGCTTGGTCCTAGCATTAAATGCTGTAACACCACTATCTGAGGCCCTGCTGCCTCCACAACATACAACAGCATCAGCTCAGCCTGGATAAACAACACCACCCAGTCAGTATCTCTACCCCTGTTTCACATTAGCTATTAGAGACAGACCGTTTATTTACAATCACCAACCTTCCTAATGACTGGACATCACAAAAGGAAGTGACCACAACAACCTCATTTTATTACCAACACTCACTATATGAACGCCTCAATTTCCTTCCCTCATCTCTTCTATCTATGAAACTCAATCATGCCAGAGACTTTTAACATAAAGAGCCTCCCAACCTAATTAGACTTAGTGTTATAAAAAACAAATCTGCCCCCAACATTTCTAGCCCTTAGTGAAACATGGCTCACAAATATGGTTTTACACTGACTATAATGGACAATATAGATATTCATCAGTGATCACTGTGCAGGCAGCTTTATCAGGGGTACCAGAGTCACAGAGGAAAGATTCCTCACCCATACTCAGTACCTGCTCCACCCCAGACCCTGGATCACCCACTCTGCTAATGGACGTGTGCTATCGAAGATGCACAGAAAAAAAAAACAGAGCAAATCCTCGTTTCTCACATGAACTGTCACAGGACAGAGGTGCAGCCTGGTCAGCAGCTGGGCATCAAAGTGTTATAAACCATGTCTTCACGATGAGGCGTGCTGTCAGCTCTCTCTAAGTGTTACACTGATGCAGCTTCCTTCTGGGAAAAAGAAGATTTAAACGATTCTCATATCAGAATAAATCATGCTTGTGTGCTGAGGACAGGAGGATGATCGCACAGTCAGCCATCATGTCCGTGTCTCCTTCATCTTCATGCTGCTCCACCTTAAAATGACTTCACTTCATGTGATTGTGCTTCGTGTTTCATCAGCGGACATGACTATCACACTTTTCACTGTGTGGAAGTGAAAAAGAAGAAAAATACGATCTGTCAATATGATTTATAAAGCTCTCCTGCAGAAGCTGCCTCACTATGTCTCCCTCTGTTCTCTCTGATTTAATCATTTGCGTAGCACCTTTCATACCTGAGAGCTCACATTTGTAAACTACAACAAATAAAAGAAAAGAAAAGCAAAACAATAAATTTGAACATATCAAAAAAAAGTTTAAATACTTTGTAATTACACAACATGATTAACGTGAGGCATAAACCTCCAGCTGTCCTACTATCTGTGTGTGTGTGTGTGTGATGGAGTTATGATATGTTTGAGTCTGTAATAAGTAGAGGCAGCGTGGCATCACTCAACAACATAAACAGTGTCAGAGTTTAAAATAGACCAGACCTCCCTCTGCTTCACTGTCCTCTCTCTCTCTCTCTCTCTCTCTCTCTCTCTGACACACACACACACACACACACACACTTGTCTTGTCGCTGTCAATCTCCCTCTCAGGGACAGCACACCAAACACAAACAGCCTAGTGTGTGTGTGTTCCTTGTAAGTACAGCACACACACACACACACACACACACACACACACACACACAGATATGAGCTCTGTGTGTGTGTGTGTGTGTGTGTGTGTGTGTGTGTGTGTGTGTGTAGGAGGGGTTGTAATTTTAACAACCTTTAATTGACCAAACTTTTGTCCGACATACTAGGGAAACATGGCCACATCAATCTAGTGCCAATTACAAGCGACTCCATGCCGACCGGGCCCCTAGTCGCTGTGACAACCCGGATGATTGATCACCTGCAGCAATGATTCTCTAACCTGATCAGGCAAATTACCGTGGCGACCGCCGGGGCCATCTGAGTCCCACACAGCAAAATTAAATCCACTGAGCTCATCACCTCGACTCAGTGATGCTCTCTCACACACACACACACACACACACACACACAGACACACAGTGGCAGCTTCATTCTCCTCTGCCCTTTTTATAAGCACAGACAGAGAGAAAGAGAAAGAATCTCTACTGGGGCCTCTGGGGGCCCCAAGCACCAGGTGATAGGAACGTTGGGGGGACATGAAGACGTATTAATGTACTAAAGACTTAATGAACCTCCATCCAGAGCAGAGGCGGGGGAGGGGGCAGGGGAGGGTGGGGGGAAGGGGGGGGGGGGGTGTTTACTTTATTAGTTTACAGCAGATTAATGGGGATAATCATTTAAGTGATGGAGATGGATTACCCTCTCAAAGCTGGACGCACAGCCGCCCACCTACAGCCAGCACACACACACACACACACACACACACACACGCACACTGATGAACCAGGTGGAGGGAAGACAGGGACGGGAGTTGTGTATAAAGCAGATATATTTTCTTTTTGTTGACGGTCAGATGTGATGCAGTCAGTGTTGTCCACTGTTGATATAATGCAGCCTGATTGATTAATTACAAATTTATAGTATTTAACTGATGTGTACTACACATGACCTGAGCTCAAGGAGACTGTGCTGTGCTGTTCACAGTGCGGCTGAAGAAATCACACTGATATATCACGATAACTGACTGATCAGCTGAGGTTTCAGCATTTAGAAATATTTTAAATTATCTGAGCAGAAATAAAATTATGCCATGTAGAAGTAAAATTGTACTGGACCCATAACTGAGCATCCAGTACCCTCAGGAATGACATTCTGCAAGTGCTAATGTTCAGTGCCAGTAGAGTATGTGTATGTGTTCTGTATGTCGAGTACTAGAAAGTAGCACAGTGTGCAGCAGGCCTGTCATGCAGGAGACTGGATCTGTTTCCTCTACGGTGGATCAAATATGATGAAATGCAGATCAAAGGAGAAAACATACCAAAGTTGTGTAAAGTCTTAGTTATGGGTAAATCAGGATGAAGTGCACGATAGAGTGCCTCTGTATGTGACAGTGTGGAGGGAATTGCCCCGTAGTGGAAGCATATGTGATCGTGCTCCCACAAGCAAGGAAACACAGTAAGGTCCCCTTTAAATGAGGCTGTAATGGGGTGAAGGGTCTGTGTGGTGGTTAGGTGCCCTTCTACTGAAAAAATGAAACAAAGTGCCCTGTAGTGGGGCGCTGTTCGGGAGATAAAGTTAGATGAGGTGCTAGGCCCTGTAGAGTGCTGCAGGGATGATATATCCTGTCGGCCAATCCAGATGTTAACATCACCCTGGTTCCCTCCACAAAAACCCAAAGGGATTTTTTACACAGGCTTTTGGATTAATGCAGAAAGTAAACTGTGACAAACAACAGTTTCCGACCCAGACAGGTTTAGTTCAGCAGGACCATCTTCACTATTGACTCCACTTTATGATGTTTGAAGCCTAAATACAATCAGCAGCAGTAAAAACCTAATGTTAGGCTATAAACCAACGACACCATGGTCACATGATTTCACCATCAAAACCACTAGCCTTCAACCTGTAGTTTGATTTAGCTCTGAGCTCTTCTACAGAAGCCTTTCCTCTGACAGAGTTAGTGACAGTTTGTAGAAACACAGTGAGGCTGTAAAGGTGGACTGGTGAGGAGATCGGTTTTCATGTTGGACTGATGACGTTTAACATCCCTGACAACCTCTGTCGTCTCATTTAGACTCTTGTTAGTAACTGGTGGACGTAGAAGCTCAAAGGACTCATGAATGGTGTATTTACTGATGTACATTATGTCATAGAATAAAACATGAAAATGTCTTGAGCTTGTGTTAACCACAGACCTTATTTCAGCCACCAAACCAAAACCCGTTCAAAACAAGCCTGATACTTCAGGACAGGGGAGGCAGAGGTGCTAAAATATTAACTCATCTCTGGGTTTTAGGACTCACTCCTGCAGAAATCTATAAAATGCCCTTATGATGGAGAGTCTGACTCTGGATAAACAGGGATGTAATCTGAAAGTAGTCTGAGTGGTGGAGGCAGACAACCACGAGGTGGTAATTCTAGTTCTACATCCTCCGTCCAGGCAAGATGAGTCGTAGGCATGGCATTAACTACCATTTATATGCTGATGTGTATATATGTTCCACTAGCTTGTCCACCACAAAGCGTGTCTAGTTGACATTAAAAACTGGATGCCTGGTAACATCCTTCAGTTAAATCCAGAAAAAAGTGAGATTTGTTAAACTGGCCCTACAATGTGCACATAGATTTAAAATCCTTACTTGGCCCCTTTTTAACAACATGAAGTCTTCTATCAGAAACCTACAGTAGGTGTCCTGTTTGATTCCAACCTTAATTTTGAGACACACATCAGTAAGACATTCACATCTGACCTTCAGAGACACAGAACACAGAACAAACAGTTCAAAATGCAGCAGCCAGGCCGCCAAAACAAACTAAGAAAACAGGTCACATTGCAGTAATCAGAATCTTCCTTTAAATTGTTTCTAAAAACATATTTCCACCACAAAACTTTTGAATAATCACTTTTAAATAATTTAGATATTTTTTACATGACTTTTTTCTGTTTCTGTTTTTATTGTGTTTTAATTTTTTTATCTTGAGTAATTTGTCTGCATGTGTTTGTTGTCTTGTCTTTGTGAAGCACTTTGTAATCTCTTATTTTTATGTGTTATATAAATAAACTTTATTATTATTATTATGATTATTATTATGATTATTATTATTATTATTATTATCTGTCTCTATTTTGCAATTTGCCATGTGTTAAAAAAGGTTTTACATTTTGGGGACAGGTGGATATGAGTTTGTGTATAGACAGTATTCTTATGGAAAAAGACTGTGCGTGAAGATAACAGAACAAACTAGTTAATTAAAAGAATAAATGTGGTATATTATGATCATGATGTTCTCATTAGGCTCTCATTAAAGGATGTAACCTTAGGACAACAGCTTACCGATATTCACATAACACTAGTTGTTGAAAACACAAACAGATCAGCAGTCTCTTTATCTGAATTCCAAACAGATGTGAGCAACATCTGGATGAATCAGTGGCTGTTTTCTGGTTCATTTGGATTCAAACATCCAATAGATTCACTTCAGGAAAACCTACACCTCCAGATGAACATGTTAAACACACGTGTTTCAGGTCTGCACTGCAGTCCTGATCCTCCACCTGGAGCCTGAAGCCACTCGTCTTAATCCTTAATGAAACCTAAACAAATTCCAACACTCCGTCTCCTGACGTGGCTTCCAGCAAACACTGCTCCTCTCCTCAGCCTCACCCACTGCTGACTTCATTAGAGTCATACGGGATGAGATGGGATCTGAGCTGCTCAGGGTTTGCAGCTGTAAATAAACATTAGGCCTGTCGCTTGGCCTGCTGGGTGATTGAGTTTAGTGCTGATATGGAGTTGATGGAGAGAGTCTCTGCTCCCTGAAGTAAATTAAGACGCCATTTTGTCACCGTGTCTGGCCTTGTAGATGAGATATTGCTTCCATCCACTGGCAATAAAAGTGTCACACACACGCACACACGCACACATACACCTGCACACACACATGCTGGGATGCACACATTCATGAACACAGATGCAGAGACCGTTGTAAACACACGCAATCCTGCATACGGCATGAGTGAGCATGAGTTTGCTCCTACACATATATGCACACAAATAAAGACAAAGGTGCATGCACATTCATATAGACAGAAACACACACACACACACACATGCACACACACATGCACACACACACACACAAACACACACACACGAACACACACACACACACACACACACACACACACACACACACACACACACACACACACGCACGCACACACAGCCACCAAGAGGTTTAATTACTGTCCTCTCTCTCTGTTTCCTCATCTCCTGGCCACTGCTGCAAGATAGATCTCAGTGTCAGAGCAGCTGACAGATTGAGACAGAGCACAGGTACCACTGCATATGTGCACACACACACACACACATAGTTTCGACCACAGCCACATATATACACATGTGAGCAGAGCAGAAAACCCTCTTACTGTTCTTCTGTTTTCAGCACCCCCCCCACCCTCTCACCTCTCCTATGTCTCCTATACTTCCATGGTTACGGAGTACACAGTGTGAGTAAATACCCGTCCTGAGTCAGACTGGATGGTTTGGATTAAAGCAGAGTAAATCAGGCTGCAGGCTGAGCTCCGTTTACAGCACAAGTGCTTCATATAAGCACCACTTAAGGTGCAAGTGCAGTACATACATCTAGCTCACTGCTGGTGGAGTGGACAGTAAAAACATGGGGCAGGACCCCCCCCCCCTCCCAGTTCTTCAGAGGCACTGGAGAGGAAGACAAAACAATGTCACAATTTGGTGTTTATCTGCAGTACACACAGAGTTTGGTGCTGTGACATGAAGTTTTGGTTTAATGAAACAGAGCTGGAAATCCTCCTACTGGCCGAGTTAGACCTCAGTAGGTGGAGCCAAAAAGCCAATCCAACGTATTTTGTTCATGATTTCAGAGCCTGCTCCCATGTTGTCAGCAGCCAAACTGGGGATATACATTTATTCTACTGGGTCTGGTCATCAATCAATTCTGTTGAAGAAAAATGAGAAATGTTTGTCCTGAGAAAGTGGAAATCAGTTTCACTCCTTTGATTGTGGCATACTGGACCTTCATCGCCATGGTTACAATTATAAATGGAAATGGAAAAAAATTGTGGTTTGGGTTAAAATAAGTACTTCTTGAGATTAGACAATCTTTGTTGTCATGGTTACAATAACAACAGTGTCGTTAAGTTTGTCAGATGGTAATAGATAAAAGAAACAATACACACTGCTAGTCTCTTGCATGAAATTCTTATGTAGCCTTTATTGCTTTTATCAACAATCACCCCGTCCACACATAGGGCATGCAACATATAATAAGACAGACATAACAGGATGACTGCGCAGCAAAAAGGGGGGGGGGGGGCAAGTGGAGAGGAGAGGAAAACCTTGGCAACATATGAGGGTAAAGTGAGACTAAAAATAATAATCACTTCTAGTGTAATCTTGAAAATATTTACCATTAACAGACAGTGACACACTCCAGTGACAATACAGAAAATGGACAACATGGATGGAATGGACACATGAATGGACACATCAGTAGAATTAATTAGAATATCACACTGTATAATTTTGTTACTTTATTACAGAGGTTACAACTTCGTATTTCAGTGATGTAATGTTTGATAAAATCCTCACCTGCTCCTTACAGACGGTGAATGAGACTCTTTCTCAGCAGAGAAAACACGTTAAACAAACACAGTAACATGCCCTTATTTCACATTAGCATAATCAGAGAAATATCCTGTTTGTTGTCAAAGGTTATACATCAACATGAATAATTTACCACAATGAAAAATGAAATGCATCACACACACAGATTTTGATGGCATAGCTCTGCAGGCCTTTGCATTTCAATGAGGTGTTGTAATAAACCTGAACCTGTATGTTTGTGGTGAAGGGGGAGGTGGCTTCTACTGCAACTGGATGTTCTTTAATGCAGCACTTGTTGTTCATAAAGAAATTCAGTCCTGACCATAAGTATTTGGACAGTTCCATAGTTTTTGTTCTTCAGGCTCTGAGCTTCATCACACTCAATTTGAAATAAAATATCGTAGCGTACATCAAAGGGCCAAGTCTCAGCTGTAATTTCCTGAGAAATTAATATTATTAGAATATATATTGAAAAAAAATGTAATTTTGAAATGTTAAGGAAAGTGATTTAAAAAACTGGCCTGTGCAACAAACAAACAAACAAGCAAACAAACAAACAAACAAACAAACAGTCTCAAGAAGCTTGGCAGGAGAGAAGAGTTTATAAAGAAATAAAAAGTGAAAACTATGAGTATGACCTGAATCCAACAGAACATCTCTGGAGTATTTAAAAGCAGAAGGTGAAGCAACAACTCCAGCAAAGAACAGCTGGAAAGAAACATGCGTGAAGAACATCTGTCCACAGATGTGTACAAGACTGGTATAATCCATGACCGGAAGGATTGAATCTGTCATCAAAAATAAAGGCAGATGTACAGAATATAAAACAGATAAAAGACTGGAATCTCAGTGATGAAGGGTGAAGGGACAATTGCTGCAGTTGGTTCTTTGATATGTATTTTTAATTAGAGTTTAGTTAGTCAAATATGTGTTTCTCTAATGAATTGGCTTCATTCTTCTTGGTTAAAAACAACCTTTGAGATTCAGGTCATGAAGTCTTCTCCTGATCATAGACAAGGACACATGTCCGCCTACATCCTGGAGAGCATTGTTGACTTGCTGTGTGATCAAAAATGTTTTTTGAGCCTCATTATCATCTTCCTCACTTGCATGGTCACCTCTTTACTCCTCATACTGACTCCCCTGAGTCAAAATGGCAACTTTCTGTCAACCCTGAGCTACGTGTGAGCTCTTCGTGCACGAACCAAAGTTGAAACAACAAACAGCTGCTCAAAAAACATTTAGTCCTAATTCTGTGGTATAACTGTTAACACGAGGGAAACATGAAGAAAACACTTGGGAAACAATTGGGAGACTTCAACAGACTGATAAAATTTCTAGTCCTAAAAAAGTATTTGAGTCACAAGTTAAATCAATAAACCAAGTAAACCAAAATTTAAGAAATATTTTACAACATAAAATATATTGGACAAATGTATAAAAAAATGTTATGTTCTATTTAAGATGATCTTCAAAATAATCTGAAATAAAATGGTCTGTATTTCTTTGTTATTAGTACAAATGTACATCAGGCCCTGTGGTGCAAATATGGTGGAGATGTCTGATTATTGATTTGTTGAACATCATATAAAAAGCTGCATATCAATAACCACGTCACTCCATAACCCACTGCAGAACTTCTTTGGATCTGCCAGAGGAACCCTGACTGGAGTTAACATTCATTCATTCAATCTTTCTTTCATTCAACCTTTATTTCAACTCAGAAATACATTGAGATCAAGACCTCATTTAAAATAGAACCAACTAAAAAACAAACAAAAATGTGACAGAGAAACACAGGAAGTAAACTTAGATAAAAATGGCAATACAAAGTAAAAATAGTAACAAGCCAAATTAATAAATTAGGAAAATGTAAGGAAAATAAAGCAATTAAAATTTAAAGCAAACAAATCAACTCAAACAAAACAGCTGGAAGTGAAATAGAAAGAAATCAAAGATTTTGTTCTGCATGTTATGTTAAGTTACAGGTGTTCAGTAAAAACAGTTGACACCTGCAACTTAATCCATTCATTTCAGGGTGTTCGATAAGGGCAACAAGGTAATATCGGGGGGGGGGGGGGGGGGGGGGGGGGGGGGGGGGTAAGAAAGCAGTAGGGACACCCAATTATCAGCATACAGATTACAGTAATGAGTATTAATATTTATCACCAGTAATAAATCATGTTAACATAGAGTGATAAACAGTATTCAGACTCATATCTGAGGCATTTATATATAAAATGTCACTATAATCCAGTACTGACAGGAAAGTACAGGACTGTGGATTATAAGCATGTGGTCTCAGAGGAGGAGACCTTGTTGGACTCATGACTTCATCTCCTGGCTTCAGGTTCAGGCAGCAGGTGCAGAGGTTGGTGATACAATAAGATGACAGGAGGTAGTTTAATAATATGTGACCAGGACCTGACCTTGACTGTGCTGATTGTACCACACATCAGTTACACAACAGCGTCTCAGCAGCTGTATCAAAGGTGGCTCCGCTCCACCACAACAGACTGGGAACAGAGAATTTATTCTGTTGTAGGTTCTTCCTCCTCACTACCACAAGAACTTGTCTTTATCTCAGCAAACAGTGGAAATGTGCTGTAATGAATGAAGCTGTGGTAGAAAAAAGAGCAGCACCTGCAGTTGAACCTGATCGATCTTAGTTATCTCCAGGAGGGAGGACAAACCTGCAGCAGCAGAGTAAATACTGCAGGCAGCTTCAGATGAATTTACACTTATCATAGGTTCCAGTGGAGGTGATGTTTTTCTTTCAAATAACATGCACAGTAAGGACACGCCCCCTTGTGGTTTACAGCACTAACAACACAAGGTTCAGCAGAGAGGTGGAGAAACTACACAACCAGAATCAGAGAGAGAGTTTTTAAATGTAAACTAACTTTATTTGTCACTATGAAAACTGTACAAAAACATAATCCTTATTATGAGAAAGGAAACATTCAGCATGTTTACTGGACCTCGAGGATTCACACTCTCACACTGTGTTATGGTGAATAACAACAACTGTAAACATTAAGTTCAAGGGTCATTTTCAGTTTAAAACTGAATCCTTCATAAATCTAATGAAGGGTTGTTGTGGCTAAAACAATCATTAACTTTGAATCAATAGTTTGATCACTCTCTGTGGGTGTAACAGTTATTCTTATTAGGCTAATGTAAGTGTTTCCATCCTGGGACTTTATACCTTGAGTCAACCACCGCCATCAGCTTTAGAAACCTGTTTTCGTTCTGCTGCTATAAAATATGCTTCTTATTGCACATATGGTGCATTGATAAATAATAAAGTTCAAGTTCATTTTCAACAGCTCAGGTTGCTCCTTCAGGTGTCCCTCTGCTCTTTATCCGGCTTTAGACGTCAGATCAGTTCCTAATCACTGATGCTGAGTGACCTCTCTGCCACAGCTTCATCATCCTGTGTGGATGTTTGACTCGCCAACAACGTGTTTTCCTTGTCTTGGTCCCACACACATCAGCTACACAGCCCTGCTGCTGGGGACCAGTAGGGCGATGATGAGGTGAGGGTTCATCTAGATGCAGAACTGATACATTTATCATAAATTACTCACCAGTTTATCATTATTATTGTGGATGTTTCACGTAATAAATTATCCAGATTGTTTTATCGCCCAGCTCTGTGAAGTATGAACACCCTCCTCATCTGTGTGAGTCTTCATCAGTTCTCAGTGTATGTTCTTTACTGAGGAAAAAACATTTTGACCAAAATAATCTCACTGCTTTGAAAACTCACTTTAATACTTCATATGTATTGTGATGTTGACTTAGTGCTGATCAGAAAGTTGAGGTGCAGTGAAAATGGATCTGGTCTTTGAATGTGAGTGTGAGATGGTGAATCCACCACAAGGTGTCAGTAGAGGAGCAACAGACAGGGCACAGCTGTAGCAAGTCATACAGGTCTGCAGTGCCACAGTTGCTAATCATGTAGGACCAGAAGCCAGAAACCACCAGGAAGCCCCAGAACTACGTCAGAACTGAACCACTGCTGCACCCTGACCTGCTGACCTGCTGACCTGCTAGAGGAGATGATAAAAAGAATATGAGCAGAAGAAGAAAGCAAACACGAATAATACTGTCAACTACAGAGTTTTCCACCTGCTGAGCAGGAACCCAACACTCAAGATGAAGAATCCGTTCTGGCCCAAAATAAATGTATATTCTTCTACTAGTATTTTTGCAAGTCTGATACAAATCAAGTTTACACTACTGCCTCTAGGAAATAGCCACGTCCTGACCTTCTCCCGCCTGCTCAGTTTTTATATGTCACTAACTGTCAAACATATAAATGAAAGCATTAAAACCTATATTGTATAAAGGTAGATGTCCATGTGTTTTTGATTATAAAGCAGGTCTAGGTTCTATATTAATACTGTGAAAGTATCAAAGAGCTCAGGCCACACAGCTTGTGTTCAGAGACTGAGCCTTAAAACGAGTCATTTAATTCTGAGATGTGATGAACTGTACAGTCACCAGCCCCCAGCACTGCACCCCTGGACCCACTGTCCAACCTTTTGGTTTTTGTTGTTTTAACCTAACAATATAACATGGAGCAGTCATTCTTTCGCTGAGCTGTTGAGCTACAAAACAGAAACATGTGGAGGAAATGCTGCACAAAATTGGATGTCAGGAAGCCAGTGCATCATTGCACAGCCTCCCCAAGGAGAGTAGTAAGGACTTAAGCGGTGACGGTTAATCCATGTAATATCACATTATGCCATAGCTGTCCCTTCAACCATCCCTGCTTGAAGTCTCCATCACCATTTGCATTTAAAGTTTTTACCAAGCTACAGTAGTAGCCTATAATCTGTGGCCTGGCTGTGTGTCACTTAGAAATCATTCAGCCAATCAGAAGAAAGGCTCAGAAGCCAACACAAAACACCCTGATCTTTCTAGAGCTTCAAAGAGAAGCCAGAGAGAGGAGATGTAAAACACTGAGATGATTTGGGACAAGTAAAATTACCAATACATCCTACACTATCAGAAAAGTGGTAAAGTATGAGACCTTTAAATGGTGTTTCAGACTCCCCAGTGTGACACATTTTAGCTTTAATCATTGCAGATCGTGATATAGGCTGTCCTCCTGTAACAAATGAGCCCACAGGTCGTCTGTCAGCAGGTTATTATGACCCATAGTTAGGTTTTGTTGCTAGGCGACATCTAGTGGTCATAGTAATGATGACAGGAGCAAAGGGAAAAGTGCGGTGATGTAGTTTATAGAGTGACAAAGTCCATGTGAAAATATCTGTGTATGTTGTTTCTATTATACATCACCATTTGTTGTTATTATTGTAACCATGACAACAAAGATGTTCTAATGTTGAGGAAGTACTTATTTTAACCCAAATCACCATCTTTTTATTACAGTAACCATGTAGATGGAGGCAGGTACACTGCTCTCAGTACAGTCTTCATGTTTATTCTAGTAACCATGACACTCAGAGAGGGTTGAAAAAAACAACCTGTATGTTTGTTCAGGTTGGACGACTGGTTGTTGGGGAAATCCTTAACTATTTAATAAGTGCAAGGAGAATGTATAAGGAAATGTACCAAAAGTACAAGACAGTAAAAATAGTACTCATAAAAATAATTTATAAATGAACGATTCATCCCTCAATAAATAGATAAGATTTAAAATTGGATTTACAAAAACAGCATAAAACACTCATTATATAAACCAATGAATACATTTATTAATTCATGAATGAATAATAGAATTTGAAAAACTATTTCAAAAAGGCAGTTTAAGAATTGCAATACATACCGAGATTCCCTCTTCAGTTTCCTTTTCCTTTTTGCAGCCCTCAGTGCTGGTAAAACCAAGTGAAACAATCCCAACTGACCATTGGATGTAACAAGTTCTCTGATTGGTTATTAACTCTCCAGCCAATCAATTCTTCCATTTTTAAATCCTAACTGTTTATTGATGAATTAATTGTTCATTTCTAAATTCTTTTTATAATTCATATTTTTAACGCCTATTAAAATGTAAACTTACAGAAATTATGTATTTATGATGATGATGATATGATTATTTATTTTTCCTGTGACATTTGGAATATATCTGCATCTTCAGGCATCAGGGTTGTGTCCCCTGACCCTGAGCCCCCAGCCTGGCCAGCAGATTCAGCAGGCCGACATACACACTGCATGTCATCGTCACACTGGTCTCTACTGCTGGACCAAAACAAGCCAGCGAGGAGGAGAGAAACATCAATGTTTAGCCTGAGTCCCATTCAATACTGTGCAGCAGCACTGCAGAGTGAATCGACATCCTGGTTGGGGCTGTAATGTATGCACATATGGCAGCTCTGACAGTTTGATCTGCCTCTGCTGCAGTCTTATCGTGATGAAGTATATTCAGACTATGTTAGCAATAATAAACCAACCACAGTTGATTCACATTTCTGCTCAAGACATACACAGTTTTTTTTTTTGAATTAACCACCACCTGTTTTAAAAAAAACAACTTTTCAATGATCTGTTTGAACAAACAGATTTTTTCTCATTTTTTTTACATTGCAAATTGAATAAAAAATATATTTTATTTTAATTGGTTCTTACAAATAGTCCTGCAGATCTCCCAGGATACATGTTTGGCGATCAGGATGCCCCCCATGGAGCTGATCTGCTGCAAGCTCCACCTGACCCACATATGCTTCACCCTCAGGTACTTCAACTCTGGATGTACCCACCCCCATATTGTTTGGGCTGATCTGCATGTTTATATGTGCTGCTGCCACTGTGCTGTCCATTATCACCAGAACACGGTGGTCCTGCAGCTCTTGCAGGAAATGCAGAAGAGCTGTAGGAAGTCTTGTGTAAACCAGGGCCACAGAAGTCAAAGATTCTGGTGCAGAAGGCGAAACCCCTCCCCATACTGGGATCTGAAAATACTGCATACTGCATCATACTGTGTGTGATCAGCTGTAGGGTGTGAGCTGAGTTAATAGAATAACTGTGTGTTGACGAATGTAACCATGTCTGTACTTTTTTCCACAAGGACCAACAACCATAGACAGACTGAGAGGACGGAGACGAAAGTGAACTGAAAGAAAAGTGCACAAAGCAAGAGTAACGAGTTTTACTCTGTGTAACCTCCCCAACGACACTGTCCTGGGTGACCGTGGGTCATATGAGCTCGACCCATGGTCATGTTTGATGCATCTGTGGGTCGCAACAGGTTGTGGGGAATGTGTCGTGATTTTAAAGCGATCCATCTAAGACTTAATGAGATATTCAGTCTGGATTAAAGTGCTAGATCCACTGACAGACACTGTGCATGAAGTTCAGCCAACTAGATGAGATATGGCCCTGCTGATTTACACTGAAGCATATCTACGCTTCATAACTGTCCTTTCCACCATTTTATTTGAGCAACTTATTTCTCAGATTGAAATTTAGGTTCATAGATTTAAGTAGGTGAATTTAAGCTGACTGACTGACTGACTGACTGAGTGCTGAAGTTACACCATTTGTTGGCTGGCCAGGTCTTAGAGTTTCCTCATTGGCTGTTGCTCTTTCTAAATGTTTAGGTGTAAACTGTTTCTATAATTCTCGTTCTCTGTCTGTAGGTTCTGTGCTGTTCCCATTTTTCTCTGGTTCTGTTTCTCCTGGCCAACTGGCTCCTTTGATGCACAGTCATACTCAGATCTCCCTCTGGATGTCTGAGTTCCTCATCCTGACAGGGGTGAGCTCAACCTGCCAAGCTCGTGTCTATTTATACTGGCTGGTAAACTGAGAGCGTCCTCTTAACCACCACAGCCTGGTACAATGCCTGAATTACTGCTGATCCATCTGTTGATCTTGAATTCCACCCTGATCTGTCCATCAGCGCAGCGGACCAATGTACAGAGCTCTGGTGAAGAAAAAACTAAGGCTGACTCTGGCTCAGCTCTACAGCAGCATTGTGTGTGTGTGTGTGTGTGTCTGAGACTCTGGGGCCTGTGACTGCACCAGGCTCCTTGTTGATGATGGTGCTCCCCTCTCTCCTCATGTTTCCTATACACAGTCAATGATCAAATAAAGGCAATAATGACAAAAAATAATCTAACCCCCCCCCCAACCTCAAACACCCAGCCACGGCAGGGCTGAGCTGTTCTTAGTCCTGACTCCTCAGGCCCTCTGTGAGCTCAGGAGCAGCTGTTGTCGATGATTCAGTGGCTCCTCCGCAGACTGAGGATGACAGATGTGTGTGTAGTGTGTCTCCACACTGCACGCACACATACACAAACATGGAAGTGATGGAGTCTGTGACCGACACAACTAAAACACACAGATCCACTGTGACAACATTCACCAAAGCAATTCAGTGATCACTGTGGGAAGGAAAGCTCATATCTCCAAAATAACAATCTTTTCAGGACCAAACAAAAGCAGCTTTTTTTTAAAGCAAGATTTCTGAGCTCATGTTATTGTAATCTCACAGATAATCACGTTTTTTTCTTTAATGAACTGGAGATGGAGATGACCCGGATGACAGGACCTTCATGCTCTTGTTAAAAGGCTCTGTCTTCATGTTGCATTAGCTTGATAGCAATTCTCTGTCTTAAAACCAAAGTTTCCACATGTGAGAGGATCCACACAGACCCTGTGCAGACACATGCAGACTGTCCACACTGCGAGCACACTGACAGAGATGTAAACTGGACACTCATTTTGTGCCTCATAGGAATGTACTGCTTATTTCCAATCCCTGCTCCTGTTCTTGTTAAGCAGTTACACACAGTTTGTCCTGTTGTTGACATGTTGTTTCACATTTCTTACAATGACTCAGGACATCTCTGGACCTGCAACAGATTTTTCTTGCAGGTTTTGTTTTTAGACTGGTATTCAGTGTGTTTAATTGTGCACTTATATCCCACTATTATTGATTTGAGTCATGTAAACAACATAATCTGGTTGGATATACCGAATCTGGCCTTTTTCCAAATTTTGCATTTTCCAATTAAGACATGTGGGATATGCTGATATTATTGGAGTTTTAGGAGCATTTTTTGTACATGTACATTCAGTACATACTTTCAGCAAGGCTGATGTAGAGATGTCCCAAAACAACTGCACATTTCTGGACATAAGGAGAAATGCACCTGTTTTTAAACATTTTGAAAGACTTGGATATCAGCGTTTTTTAAATGTGCACAAATATCACAACAGCGACCTTTCACTTGCACTGAATCAGAGTCTGCACAGCTACATGTAAATGGGAATATTAGTCGAATATTACTTTTCATTGGCCATGCAAACAGCTTAATAGAAATATTGTCTTTTCAGAATAAAGGCAAAAACTGGAATATTTTGTGTTTCTGAATGTAGTGATTGACATCATAAATCTGTGTTGACATGATTAATACATTTTCCACCTGTTTCACTTCAGTCTCGTGGAAAAGCCTCGAAAATGGATTTGGTGTAACACGTTCTTCAAACTAAAAAACAAAATGTGTCGTCAAAACCATCTCTGGAGCTTTCGACTATATGAGAAAATCTTCATCAACAGATGAAGTTGGCTCTCTTGTCACAGAACTGGAGCTGTTCAAATGTTCCATTTTTCTCAGCAGGGACTGGAAACTACTGAAATCAACCTATGAGAACCAGCCTGATGTGAAAAACTCACGTGTTGTTCTCCTGACCTGCCTTCTCTCTCAGAAGTTTTGTGCTTCTGCAACAGTATCAAACAACTTTCACCTGCTTCTTAGAAATGATAATAAGTCCTGATATAATTCTCATGCCATTTCCTGTGAGAAGAAAAACATTTGTTGTTTCCTTCCAGATGTTGTAAATGACAAGAATGATTCATGTGACCGTCTCCTGACCTGCAGAGGTTTTGGTTTGTTTAGGTGTGTGTTAAAGCCACACACTCACTTCACCTCCTTAGTTTTTTCTGTTTTAAAGCTGTCGAACAAGTGGCACTACCACAGGTGATCTTCCAACAGAGCATAGGAAAATTAATTCTTCTTCTAGGATTTTAATATGGTTGTCCATCATGTCATTGTCCCATCCATTTACCTTGATAAATCCAAGCATGCCAACATGTATAACATAGTATGTTGACTCGTGTTCAAACAATCAGCCATTTTTCTATTAAAGGTACTAGTGGGTTAAATGACCCAGGAAATGTGCATGAAAATTCAGATGATGGTCCAATATAACAACACATCAAATGGCCAAATATGTTAACATACATATCTTATAAATACTTATCTAATATCGACACTATAACGTCTAAAAAGAGCATGTCATTCCTCAACAGTGGGCTTCAGTGAATTACCTTGTCTTTAAATCTGCTGCATGTGTTTGTTTGCATTTATATTTTTCATATTTAACTGCAGCACACACTGGAGAGGCTTTCTGCTTGCATCAACACATTCATGTAATTCTGCCCTCTGTAGTATGTTCTCTTCCATTCATCAATACACACATTTACACACAGGTGACCACCACACGACCACCACGCGTGCACACACACGATGGTTCCCTGCCTGGCCTCTGTAAATCCCGGGGCACTCTGACAGGCCACATTAAGAAGAGCCTGCTCAGCATGAACACATCATAAAAGTGGACAGGCAATTTCTGTTTTCACCAAATAGCCAGCCGAGCTCGTTCTGCATCTCTGATTTTAATACACTCGACAAGCAGCTTAGCAGCCAGGGAGAGAGGGGGCTCAGGCCCCAGGGAGGGAGGGCAAGGGACTGTGTGTATATGTGCAAACAGAGAGAGAAAGAGAGTTATGCCTTCCAGCACTGCTAAATCCATTTCTCCATCTGAATTATCAACTAGAATTTGATTAATATGCAAATTCAGAGGGGGGAGGGAGAAAGTCTGGGATAATTCTCTTTGTGGATAGTAATTAATCACCGCTTAAAGTAAATTAATACATATATCAATTTTGTCAGGGACATGCTTAGTTCAATAGCCCGTAAAATTGAAGTTTGAAGTGTTAAGGGGCTCTACAGGCACGTTATAACTAAAACTTTCAAATAAGCCCCATTTAGTGATCAATCAAGCTGTGCCCTGCGGCAGAGGCAGCTCATTTCTTCGGCTTGGTCCTAACACACAGAAACACACAGCACAGACGCCTGCTTAACACACACGGCTCCTCCAGCAGAGCTGCAGCACAGTCAGTACAGCACAGAACAGCACAACACAGCACAACAATGCACTGCACAGCACAATGTATAGCACTGCTGAGCACACTACCCTGGACAAGGGTTTGTTGTGAATGAAGGAGACTGGATAACGATGACTGGACAGCCTGTGTTCACTGATTATTGGACCTAACTGCTCAAATAATGATGCACTATAATCACAATAATGATTATATGTTATTATATTGATAATCAATAATGTGTCAATATGTTATATACAGTAATGGTAATGCCAATCTCTACTTACAATCTGCAACGGAGATCATTATTACATTATTAACATAGCAATTGTTTTCTACAACATCTACTGCTATTGCTACTAGTATTACTAATACTGCTGTAATTATTATTATTATTATTGTTATTATTGTTATTATTATCATATTACATGTACAGAATAATATTATATTAGTTACATTATGTCATTATTTTAATTGAATTACTTCTTAATATACTATATATATATATATATATATATATTAAAATATATATATATATACAATTAATAATATATATACGGAATTATAGTGTTTTTCGATTATTATAATATTATTGTTATCAATTTTATTGTAATTAAATTATAATTGAATTATTAATATAAATAAACAAAACTATAATGATCTTACAATATGAGCTAAATGAAAATAAGTGAAAAGCTAAAATTTACACAAAAATATTTTGACATAATTTGAATTTAATACTTTTTAATTTATTACTATTATTATATTATTATATTTATTACTTACTTACTTACTTATATAATAATAATATAAATAATATAATAATAATAATAATAATAATAATAATAATAATAATAATAATAATAATAATAATAATAATAAAGTAGTGAGTTTTAAATTCAGTTGATATAATAATGCTAATGAATATTTGTGTATGAAAATATTTGTCATTATTTGGCAGGTCCCAGGTGGCAGCAGCCAGTGGTGTATCGGTCGGGGGGGGGGGGGGGGGGGGGGGGGGGTGTCAGGTCCAGTTGTTTAAGCAGGGGACATGCATCAAACTACAATTTTCCGGCAGATTGAATAAATGATTCTCCTGCATGTGTGTGTGTGTGAAGAAATGAAGAGCAGCAGTCTGACAGTCTGACGCCTGCTTGCTTTTGACAGCAAACAATCTCTTCATGTTGTAGCTACTTAGAGCAGATGAAATAAGAAGAAGAAGAAGAATATCTGGTCCTCCCACTGGAGGAGGAACTGTTCCTGTGGAGGGACTGCCTGTTTTTCTTTCTTTATGAGCTCATTTTGAATTTATAAGAGACACGTTTCATTTCATACAGTTCATCATTATTTTCGCAGATAAACTGAGCTTGTGTAGCCTGTTTGTAGGTAGTTAGGTTATAGTATCACCTTAGATTCATTCATGGAAATATTGAAGACTAGAAACAGAGCATCAAATTAAAATGTTAGTCTAATCGTTGTCACCACCTGACTGAACAATATGTTGAGGACCGTGAGATGCTATTAAAAGCCCTTGGAGTTACTCCAAGATAAGAGAAATGAGGAAATGTGCGGATTCTGTATCCTTCCTCAAGTAGCTGCATGAAGTCACTCAGAAAATAGTCCGGTGTAGTAGCAGTTATTTTAGTTTTATTCTTTTCTACTTTTATGTAGATTATTAACTGGGCCTTGTTCTGCTGCATCAGGTCTACACGGATGCGGACAGAGGCAGACTGCCACAGGTAGCTGATGAGGGACAGATGAAGTGTGTGACTGAGAGCTCTGCCCTCTTCCAGTCAATTATTTCCAAGCTCCCACCGAGCTCCATTCACATTCATGGCCGCGTTTAGCGCAGCGGGCCCGCAGACCAGCAAACATGTCCGCATTATGTGTGAGTGAAAGGGAGGCCACGCTGTTGAAAAGACGGGTCAAGTCAATTCATCAAAGTGACTCGTAATTGAGAGGAGAGTCCTGCAACCATATGGCCGCTGGAACACTCTCCTCTGGCCGCCTTTGTGCGCAGAGAGCCGCCGGACGGTGCAGCGGGGAGACACGCTTGTCTCAGTGTTACGCGCTGCTGGAGAGCTCGGCCCCCGGGGAACACACACACACACACACACACACACTCTCCACATTGTGCTTCTCACAGAGCAAAATGAAAATACACGCAGGAGGTCAGAAGGCAACTCGCTGTTGTAATGAATCTGTTTTTCTCCCAAACACACACAACCCCCAACACGGGAAGTGACTTTTAAAAGGAAATATGACGAGCCCATGATTCATTATATTCCAGAGCAGTGATTTATAAATGTGCTAAAGACTGAATATTTGAAAAGGTCTTTTTATTTTACACCGTCGGTTTAGTTTACATCACATTTTGTACACTTTTCTGTATGTTGTAAAGGCACTTAAAGGGTGTACAAAGCTTTATAAATATATTAAACTGTGATTTATTACAAGCTATTTCACATTTTCTGTGTGTGATTATCCTTTCAGAACAAATAATATATCAAAAACACTCGGCTGGAGTTTATAAAACTGATTTGTAGAAGCCTTCTGAACCGTCTCAAACATGCGTGGAAATCTCTCCGTGATTGTAAGCAGATGAACCAGCTGACCCGCGCGTGACTGTGCACCTGCGTGTCTGTGTACACGTGGACGTGTCACGCGTGTCTGTCCGTGACAAGTTTGGCCGCATCTCCGCGCGTGGAGGCTGACATCCCAGAGTTTGTGTCCGCGAACATCGCGTTGTTTGGCGCTTCCCACGCCTGTCTGTGGGACACTTCAGTCGTCCACGTCGATCTCCTCATCTTCCTCCTCCGAGCAGAACTTGCTGCTGAGCCGCTCTGTGTACCGCGAAGACGCGGGAGAGGAGGGCGACATGTGCGGCCTGCTGGAGTCCAGGCTCTCGGCGGCGGTGTCATGCGGGGACGTGGATGAGACCGGGTCGATCTCGGTGTGGCCTGGGGTGGACAACGCCCCCCCGCCCATACCTTCCGCCGCGCACTTCTCCAGCTCGGCCAGCTTGGAGAGCTTCTCGAGGGCCACTGCTCCCACGGCCTTGGCGGACTCCACGTCCGCTTTCATCTCCTCTAGATCCCGCTTGAGCTTGGCCCGCCGGTTCTGGAACCAGGTGATGACCTGCGCGTTGGTCAGACCGAGCTGCTGGGCGATCTGGTCCCGGTCCGCCGGGCTCAGGTACTTCTGGTACAGGAAGCGCTTCTCCAGCTCGTAGATCTGGTGGTTGGTAAACGCCGTGCGGGACTTCCGCCGCTTCTTAGGGGTGTTCCTCTGGCCGAAGAGCGCCAGACCGTCTCGGCCTAAAAGAGGGAAGCGAACTGGGTCATATAGAGTCATAATAAATTAAAACCTGATCAGTGTCGGTTCAACAGACCTTTAGCAATGAACCTGCGTCCAGAAACCAAGTATGAGCCGAATCAGTGATAGATTTTATTCAGCTCAGCTGATCAGTTCTCAGATGTTGCTCATAAATATTTCTCTTTAATATTCTGAATATTCTTGGTCCCTCCCAAAGACAAAATTTCTTTTTTTCCTATTTTCCTGCCTGATAATTATTATTTGTTGTTTCTTTATTAAAGGTGGAGTTCCTTATATTACAGGATCCTCCACCAACTGGAAATCAGTGACGAAAACATCCTTTCTAATCCTACATTTTGTCCTCTTAGCCTGATAAAACAAGACTGAAATTTACATTTGAAAATGGTTTTAGATTCTAAAGATATTTTCATTGATATAAAACAATGTTTTGTTGTTATATTTCAATTGTACACATTTTCTTTAGTAATACGATGCAGGCTAACCTTACAAATGCCTTTAGTGTTTCACTCAATGAATAATAAAATGAAAATATCACCGGCCCACTTTTTTTTTACACTGAACAAAAGTCAGAATTTTCTAGAATCACAACTGATTGTGAAAATCTCTTGGCTCTATAAACTCTATATATACACATTTATAACACACTCCATAAAGCCCGCGCTCCTTTAAGTTTTTTTTTTTTTTTTAATCATCTCACAGAAACGAAAACAGGCCTCCTGCTGTGGTATAAGCAGTGAGGCCGGTTAATTCTCATGAAAACACAGCAGTGGAGAGCTGTCTCACCCTCGGCAGCCTGCAGCACGCTGACCTCCAGGCCCTTGAAGGTCTTGCTGGCCAGCTCCTCCAGCGCGCACAGCGGGGAGGGCTGAGTGAGCAGCGCCCGGCCGGACAGGCTGTGACCCGCCGGGGCCAGCTTCTCTCTGGGGGAGAGGAGGTGCGCCGCTCCGCTCAGGGAGCAGCTCCTTCTCACGGACGGCTTGTTGAGGATGTCCTCGATGCTGAAAGGCGTCAGCGGCTTGTTGGAGTTGGCCGGCGGCGGGAGCTGATCCAGCGGACTGCGCCGCCGCTCCTCCAGCACCGCTGGGCATTTCGAGTCGTCCTTAGAGGTCATGGCGGCCCAGCGGGGGACTCCTGACCGTGTGTGGTGATTTATACAAAGAGGAGCTGGAAGCTGGCGGGCTGTGGTGAAGCTGTGCAGAGAGAGACAACAGCAGAGGAAAGATATTAATCCGCCGCTCGGATCACAGGTGCCTCTGCAGCCGCATGTTGGCCGCCGAGCTGCAGGCTGCAGGGACACTTCTGAATCCCACTCAGAGCCCCACCACGTCTCCGAGACACTTCTCCACGGTGACGCACAACGAGGCGCGCACCGAACCCATCCGGTGGACGGTGATGCACAAAGAGCAGCAGCGATTGAGCGCCAGTAACAAGTTATTACTGACTGGAAGGCAATCCGTTACTCTCTCCCTCTCTCTCCCTCTCTCTCTCTCTCTTTGGGTGTAAGTGTGTGTGTGTGTGTGTGTGTGTGTGAGTGACGCAGTCAGATTCCGGGGAGCGGTAATTAGAGGGCAGGCAGAGAGGAGGAGTCCAATTAGAAAGTGGAGCAGACCCACTGAACACTTTCCCTCTGAAATGAGATCATTTGTCACAAAAACAAGCAAATGTTTCTCTCCGCGTGACACTCTCCTCATTTGCATACACGGTGTAATTGGCACCGCGCGCGCTCCTGCCAATTTGGATCCACCGGCACCGAGTCAATCTCCCGGCCAATTACAGAGAGGGGGGGGATCAGCGTGATAACACCAGAGAGAGAGAGAGAGAGAGAGAGAGAGAGAGAGAGAGAGAGAGAGAGGAGGGCATCGCCCTGGCCACCCGAGCGCCCCCCCCCCCTTCTAAAAAAAACAAAACAAAAAAAACAAAAAACTGAAAGAAAAACAGCACCATGCTATAACTCAGCAGCAAGGAGGCAGACTCAGAAATCTGTTTATTGTGGTTATGAAAATGAAAATAGCTGTGTCATATTCTTCCTTTAAGTTACAAAGAGGAATCAGTTTTATTTTAATTTAATTTATTTTTTTTGGAAAATCATTTATGAAATAATTTAAAATATTTGATAATATTTTATAATATTTTTTAAATAAATGATATTTAATTATTTAATACAACCTTTGCTCATACTTTTTGAAAACTTCCTTTTGCGATGTCATATCACGGCATTGGTACGGATATCAAGTGACTTGGCATGAAGGACATTTTCAGCTTTATGTAGGTTTTCATTTAACGCCGAGAGTCAGTGGAGAAGTGTCGTGAAATTACACGCGAAAAGCAAAGTATGCGCAGTAATAAATAACGTATTTATTGGAGACATGTTCCATGTCATGAACTGATGGGATCAAAAATAATGCCAGAATGTCCCGGTGTTTGACTTTATTTATATTACTTTGTAATACAAACCCGCTCACATTAATGGATCATTATTATTATTATTATTATTATATTATTATTAATAATAGTCTAGGTACATATGCACAATTTTATACAATTACAATTTTAATGAAAAGTTTCAACAGAAAATTCGACAAATTTTGAGTTTTTCTTTTTGCCTGACTTTTCTTTTATTTCCACTTCTGTTAATGTGGACCTGGGGGAACATAACTGCAGGCTACATAAAATGCTGCTAGTTTGTTAGACATATTTGTTTACTTAAAATGTGTCTAATAGCTCCATGCATCAGAGTTAATGAAATAGCTTTGCCTAAATCAAATATGTTTGCACTGAGAGAAGGTTTTCTAAATGAAATAACCCGACAGTAAACTAACCACAGAAACTTGCTCCACAACAACTTTTGATACTTGACACTTTTCAACAGTCTGTGTTCACATGTAATGAGTTTGGATTTTAAGATCTAATGAGTCCCTGCAGTGTGAAGCATTAGGATCAAATCACAGTGGGGTGAGGGGTGGGGGGCTCCACCACATCTCACCACATGGTTACACACTGCACTGCCTCCCCCAACATACTATCACAGGACAAACATCTGCTACAGCTATTTACTGCAATCACTGCTATTCGCTATAAGAGGAGTAATAATGACAACACAGAGGTAATGTCAGCCATTAAATTACAGTTATTGTTATTATGTAAATAACAAAATAAACAAAAAAAAACAACAACCCTCAGGGTCAACCTACTGGCTTTTTTCTGATCTTTCAACTGCATCTCATGGTCTTGATCAGCAAATGGAGTTTACAGCTTTATTTTTTTTATTTCCAAGGAGAAGAGTCAACTTTCACACAAACATACTGTGTGCATTCTTATTCTTATTCTTATTCTTATTCTTATGTGTGTTTTGGAAAAAATGATCCTCAGCAAACAAATTGTATGATATAACAGTGACAGCAGGATAGATAGATAGATAGATAGATAGATAGATAGATAGATAGATAGATAGATAGATAGATAGATAGATAGAGTTTGTCCATTAGTTATCCCACAGCTAAACATTTAGTTGCAGGCCATAAAGAAGATGGATGAGTGATTAGGAGAGTTTGGGAGGCCATCTGCAGTCACAGCCTTTTGGAGCTTTGACAAAATCCTTGGATGGTTTTATTTTGTAATTTACTCCTGCTTTGGTCGTGCTGTGACATTTGATTACACGCCTTGTCTTGGATCTTTGTGGAGCGGGCCTCCTGCCTGCACCCTCCCCTGTTTCATTCTCCATTGGTGAGCTCAACATCCAGGCTGATGGATGTGATATCTTCATCTGATACCCGCTCCCAAATGGAGAAACATTCACTTTTCCTCCTAGGTTTTAATTTCATCTTTGGGAAGTGTGCTCTGTGAAGTGCCGACCCGGGGCCCCTAGCTGCTCAGCTGTAAATATGGACCCCTGTGGCTGTACAGGCCTCCACGACACTGCTAACATTAAAGAGCTGCAGAAATCTGTAAAAGGAAATGGGCTTAGTTTCCCCATGTTTTATGACTGTCTCGCTTTAACTGTTAACTACAACACAACCAGCAGATGAGATTCAAACAGGGACAGATTCCACTTTCAAACTTCACTCAAAAGATACTTGTTCAAATCTCCAAGTCCTCCACTACTGAGCTTTCATTTAACAGAAATCTATAATAATAATAATAATAATAATAATAATTGTTTTTTTCTGATCTTTTTGAAAGCCATATAAATCAATGAAGTACTGAAGTGCTATTTTAAAAAAAAAATGTTTTATATGTTTTATTGGATGTATGGATAAATACAATTTCCTGTTTGCCAAAAATTCATTCACAGACCAACAAATGTACGGTTTGTTATTCTGCAGATTCACATTCATGTGTAGGGATAATTAGACCCCAGAGAACTTATCAAACTGTTCTAAGACTCTCTAAAAGACACCTAGACATGTAAATATATAATATATTAATATATAATTCAGTGTTTTTTCTTTATTGTTATTACTTTATGCATTGCAGAAAATAGCTGAAGGCATCAAAACTATGAAATAACTCACATGGAATTATGTAGTAAACAAATAAAAACAAGCAAAATGTTTTAGGTTTTTAGATTTTTCAGAGTAGCCAGCTTTTGCTCTGACGACATTCTCTCAACCAGCTTCACGACGTCACCTGGAGTCCCCCTCCTGTATGTGCTGAATACTTGCTTTACTTTCACTCTGCGCTCCAACTCATCCCGAACCATCTCGGCTGGTTTAGGTATGGTGATCTGATGCAGCCCTGCTTCACCCTCCTCGGCTGAAGAGGCCTTACAGAGCCATTGGCCTGCTGAAAAACAAATGATAGTTCCACTAAGCTCAAACCAGATGAGGGTGGGGGGCACCCTCATCTGGTTTGAGCTTAGTGGAACCTAATGGCCAAGTGGTTAGAGCGTGTACCATATGAGTGCATAATGCTCTGAGCAGGCGAGTTGCTGGTTCGACTCCCGACCTTTCCTCTCTACTGTCCCAACAAATAAAGGCTCAAAAAAATCCCCAAAATGTCTTTAAAAAAACAGATGGGGGTGCATGTCACTGCAGAGTTCTGTAGTAGGGATGTTGGTTAAAGGTGCCTTCAAGTTTGAATAAATTACCAACAGCGTCACCAGCATCCCCCCCACATCATCACACCTCCTCCTCCCTGCTTCATGGTGGAACCACACATGCAGATACCGTCCACTCTGCTTCTCTGTGTCTCACGTACTCACATTTGATTTCCGCTGGTCTAATGTTCTTTCATCGTGTTTCTTGGTCCAAGCACTTCTCTTCTTCTTCTTGGCCTCCTTCACTGGTGGTGTCTTTGCAACAATTTGACTGTGAAGCTCTGATTCATGCCATCTCCTCTGGACAGCTGATGTTGAGATGTGTCTGCTGCTTGAAGTGGTGATTTCTGAGGCTGGTGACTGTAATGAGCTCATCCTCTGCAGCAGAGGGACGTCTTGGTCCTTTCCTTTCCTGGGATGGTCCTCATTAGAGTCAGTTTCAGAGCATTTGATGATTTTTGCTACTGCACTTACAGATACATTTAAAAAATCTGGCTGGTCTGACAGGTGGCATTATGTCTGCACATGTTCCACATCCACACCACAGCAGTGTAGGCGTGTTCACGACGAAGGATTTGACTCGTGATGAACGTCTTGCTGTACAGAAGCTGCCGCTCGGAGCGGAGATCTGGACAGCTGCACCTCCGAGGACTCAGAGCGAGGAGCTTCATATGATCGATGGCTCTACTTCCACCAGATGGAGGACAGAGTTTAGGGAAGGAGCACACATGGACAGACAGGAAATACAGACAGCGAGGTAGAGGGACACAACCTGTCCTACAGCAATCTGAAGAGAAGCTGTGGTGTTTCAGATGCAGAATTATTTGATGGACTATTTCATCAGTGGTGTAAGGTAACTACAGGGGCTTCAGAAAGTAATAATATCATATTATATTTTGGTTGGACTGTATGGAGATACAATGTATACATATATGTCTTCTTTAAAAGAAAAATCATCTGACACGACCCAGTGAATTTCTGATGCAACATCATAGAGTTTTCATTTAGACTTAATTTCTTTATTTAGAAGTGGGGTTCATGCATAAATCATGCTTTATTGTTGGATTAATCTAAGCCCATGGTTTAAACAACTATTAAATATATTAAACCATATATTTTAAACCATATATATTTACATATATATTTATTTACAGCAGCTTTGTGTTACAAGCTTGGTGTAGAATTGTCTGACTTTAGCACCTTCCAGTGGAAAGGCTGTTGCCACCAGAATCACCTGAAAGATGCTAAAATCACACCAAGCCTCGACATGAAGAGGTGGAAATAAAGGCGAAGCTGTTAGAGTGAATGTGATCTGTGTCTGGGCCCAGAGGGCGGGGCCAAGTCATGTGATCAGCCTGGCTCCACCAGACTGCTGTCTTCACTGACTGTGGACCATGACAAAAGGGATTTATTCATTACAGATGACTGATGACAACTGTCTGATGTGTTCATTAATATTGAGCAGGGCCACCCCCCGGGCCCCCGCCCAGCTGCACACTGTGACAAATCAACACTTTGATGAGAAAAAGTTTTCTCTGTCCCTGACTGGTATGGCTGGATGTGAAAGGTGTGCTGCATTAAACCCTGGGCCCCATGAAACGCTTTAAAGAGCCAGTGGAAGATTATAAAACGAGCTGTTTTCATTTCATATGAAGAAAGAAAAAGTTTTTTTTTAAATTTTAATTCCTGAAAATCTCACCTGAAGATCTCACCTTTCCCCTGCTCTCCCATTAACATACACTGAAATACTACTTTTTATTATTGGTGTGTAACAGTGAAAAGGTTTTTACCTTCATGACAAGAAGCACTTTGAGTGACACATTATCACCTGATGCTATTAGATTATTAATCCTGAGTCTTTGCTGGTCCGGCCCCTCCAAAAGGTCACCAGATAAATCTGAGGGGTGGTCAGATGATTAATGGAGCAGAAAGGATTTTGGCGAATCTTTGCTCTTTGCTGAAATATTTGATAAATTTCAGGATTAATTTCATGAAGTGGTGGAAAGTCTCCTTGAAAGTTTATCAACAGGTTTGAAACTGTTGATCCCAGCTGAAAACAACACTGGACTGCAGTATGTTCGGTCTCTACAGAGACAGACGTACATGTATCTGAACCATCCTGTGCAGGTTTTAGAAATGTATTCCAGTTAAATATGAAAACAGTCTCTATGCTATTTCTGCAAACTCTGACAGGATGAAATATTTTGAGTGTGACGAGACCAGTTTCACTGCTGTGTACAGATTGTAAAATAATTATCTCTCAAATAGACTGGTTGTATATACCTGTATGAACTGTAATGAACAACAAGGAACAAGCTGGTCTTGGACGTTACTGACCTGTCTAAACTCAAGGAGGTGGATGTGGGACTGTTTTCCATTGATCAGGAAAAAGCATTTGGAAAAAAGTTTATTATTTATTAATTTATTTCACACTTTAAGTTTTTGTGTTCAGGAGCCACTCCTCTGTCAAAGGTGGGGGGAGGATTTAGCTGACTGGTCCCTGTTCAGAGAGCTATTGGAACACGCTTCTTCTGCAAAAGTCAACTGGTCACAATCTTATACTGGGAGAGTTGGGCAATAAAGAGCAGCCAGCTTTACGCACTGGGCTGCAGTGGAGCACAGATGAAGGTTTTAGGTGTGTTTCTGGAGAGTGACGACTTTTCAAGTAAAAATAGGGAGGGTCTAGTTAAAAAAAAATTACTTCAATGGAAGTGGGTCTGGACCCAAATGTCTTGCAGGAGGACTCTAAGCTGTGGCACCAGGTTACTGTTGTTGAACCTCCAGACACACTCCTCATGGAAATACAGAGGAAACTGGTGATATTTTTTCTCGGGAGGATTTCACAAGACTAGACGTGCTGGGCTGTTTTACCCGTGTCAGAGGGGGGCCAGGGGCTGATCGACCTCTGCAGCCTTATAACAGCCTTTCAGTCTTTTCTACCATAAGCAGCAGCTCTGGACTGAAACAGCATCTGTGCTGGGCTCTGCTTGCTTTTAGAACACCGATTCTCCGACTGTAAAAGTTCATAATAGAGCATCAGGAGGTGGTGCCCAAGAGTCAGCTGGTCTGGTGTGTTGGTGCCAGGGTCATCGGCTGAAGGTCTCTGTACAAACCTCCCACTGAGAAACAAGGTGTTGATCTCCAGTGGAGGGTGGTGCATGGGGCTGTGGCTGTATGTGGCACAGAGTCACAGTGTGCTTTGCCGAGGAAACTTTACAACATCTTTGGCTCAGCTGTCTCAGACTGGCTCCACTTTTCTCTTTGCTGCAGCAGTGCTTCTCTAGTTTAGAGGTTAGGCAGAAGTTAGGCAGAAGACAGGCCTTTTATTTTTGGTCCCAGGTACTCTGGGACAGACAGGCCTGTCTGTGTGGTTAATATTTTGACTCACTAGAAGAGATAAGACGAAGGCGACAGGATCTGTAGATGTTGAACTTATGTTCAGTGGTCTGGAGGCCACGCGGCTTAGAACAGAGTTCAGAGTTGGAGATGTCTGGTGTAGAAGAGCTCATGAACCATTTTTCTCAGTTTCAGAAAATAGTTGAAACCTGTTATTTATTAAATGTTTTTTTTGTTGTTGTTGTCTTTTTCTTCTTTACAGATGTGGTAAGTATGTGTTTAACTTCCTTGTGTATGTTTATTGTTAAGAATTGGATTAATTAAGGTCTGGCTTAAGGTTTTAAGTCTCTCTCCTTTCCTTTCCTTTCCTTTTCTTTCCTTTCCTTTCCTTTCCTTTCCTTTCCTTTCCTTTCCTTTCCTTTCCTGTACTTTCCTTTTCTTTCCTCTCTCCTCTTCCATCTCCTCTCCTCTTATTTCCTCTCCTCTCCTCTCCTCTATAAAAAGGTTCACTGCAGGGACACCATGGCGTTAGGTGGAAATCATTCTTTCCATATGTCGGTGTAATGATCCAGGCCATTGTTTTCTAGCCAGTTGTGGTCAATAGGGTGTCACGTCTCAGGTTGGGTAGTTAACTACCCGCTGCTGGGCGAGGACTTAATGACATTCAAGCGATAATCTAAAGAGGACGTTTTTTTATTCCTCTCTGAAAAGTGTTTGGCGTCATTAATACTAACTAATACTGTTATTGCTTGAGCAGCGTGTCGTTTGTCAGTGAGGAGTGTGCTCAAGGAAAATCAATGTTTAATTAAAGGGAAGGTGTTTAGCAGCATCGGACAAAAACAGAGGCTCTTTAATGGACGGTCTCAGCTGATCGCTGCTGTCTGACAGGAAGCTCACAGCTCTGATTAGCTGCATCTATCACCTCTGGACTCATGGGAAATGGAGTACCACGATCAGGAGAACACATACAAGAGCTTGTAGTTAACCTGCAGCTCTGTAGTCAGTTTGCCAGTGGTGTGTAAATGATTGTGTGTGTGTGTGTGTGTGTGTGTGTGTATGTGTAGCATGAGACTGCAGTCAGCTCAGGTCTGCAGGATCTCAGTTCACTAAATGATGTGCTTTAGTGAGTAGGCGTTGCATTAGTTGAGTTCTATGAGTGTATTAGTGCAGGTTGACTGACTGTGAGTGAGAGCTGCAGCTGGGAGGAGGCCTTCAGCCTGATGTATAAGAGCAGCCCTGCTCGAATATTAAACTGCATATCAGTTAGCCGATCTCCAACATCCGCTTTGAGTGGAAAATTAGATTTTAAGCCTCCGCCCCAGCAACAGCCAGGACTGGAGGTATATGGTCTTCGGGTTGTCCATCTGTACATCAGTCTTTCCCATTCTCATGGACAGGATATCTCAGTAAGACCTCGAAGGAACTTCCTCAAATGTGGCACAAATATTCACTAAGGCTCAAGGACAAACAAGACCTTAGTGGTTAAAGGTCAAAGGTCATGGTGATGCAATATGAACACAATATCTCGAGAACTCCTCAGGGGACTTGGCACAAATGTTCACTTGGAGTCAAGGATGAAATGATTAGACGTAGGTCAAAGGTCAAAAGGTCAAGGTCACAGGAGGCTTGATTGGAGATGACCAGCAGGTGCACAGAGACGACAGGTGTATGGCATGAAGCAATCAGACTGGAGTCAGCTGGTTGCCAGGAAACCGGGTCTGCCACAACATGCTCTGTCACACACACACACACACACACACACACACACACACACACACACACACACACGGACACACACACACAAGATGGATGGGAAACAAAAGAAGGGGAAAGAAACTGAAGGCACGGTCTCAGCTGTGACAGATGTAGATGTAACGTTCTCGGGTCCTTTCACCAGCCCCTCATACGTTAAAGGTGCATCACGCCAAACATCAGCTAACTGGTTAATGGCTGATAACGTAAATCAGCTCGAAATTCCTTCCTCCTCAGTGACTCTTCGCCCATGTCCATCTCCAAGATATGAGCCCACTCTGTTTCCCATGTAAATACCTGCCGCTAGAGTGATTATCTTTATCACTTTCACTCACCAGTAAATTCCAACAGTTTGCAAAGCTCCAGCTTAACCTCATGTTTCGACGTCTGACGTTTTCTGTCAATATACAAACCAAGAATGAGTTAATTTAACTTGTGCTTTGAAGTTATTGTCTCATATAAAAATTCAATGTTCAGAATGAACACTGTGTAAACAATGGAGGTCAAAATGTTACTGTTTTATGAGAGCGGCAGTGGACCCTGGAAATTTTCATCATATGCACATTCCAGTGTACTACACAACAATGACATGTCTGGAGGAGCTAACAGGATGCTATTTGATATCAAACTGAGCACTGTTCACATGCAAATATGCAAATTCCGGCAGTGAAAGGTTTTACTACACATATCACACTCTCATTTCCATGTTTCAATTGTTACTATCAGTCATGTCCAGGTACACTAAATGTGTGTATCTATTGATTTTGTGTACACTGACATGAATTGTCCATTTTTTTGTGACACCACTTTTAGTTTGAAATGGTAAAGAATTTTAATGCTTTTCCTGCACATTTACAGGAATTTTCCACTGTTTTCATGACAGAAATGACACTTTTTAATTGTTATGTTTATACTCTCACAGCACTTCTGTTTTAAAACAGAAAAAAAGTTCACAGTGACTTAAGACACAACTTGTTGGTTTATATTTAAACCAGACCTCCATTGTTAACCAAAATGCTTTCATTATTTAAACCTAACCATAAACTGAACTCTGCATATGAACCTGGGGTCTCTGGTGTAACAGTTGTACACTTTCTACATCCGCCTTCCACCCCAACCTGCCTCCAGTCAGCTTTGCAGCTGTTAATGAATGTAACACTTTTTTGTCTTTTTTCATTTTCATTCATTCAAAAAAATCTGTTTCCATTTCACGAGTGTCATGAAAAACACGGACGATTCTTGTCCAGATTCAGGTTGGGATGGTCTGGGATATGAATGAAGATGAAGGCTGATGAATGGAGAGTGGTGGATGAAACAGGCAGTTGGTGAACAAGGTTTTTGGTCTGGCTCTGGAGTCCAGAGGCTCAGACAGCTGACTGACACTGAGGCGGTGGAACAATCAGGTGATGCGTGGAGAAAAGACCAGAGTATCTCTGCTGTGACCGATGAGATGAGCAGGTGTGGGGACTCTCCAGAGCCAGGTAGAGGAAGCTGCACCCACAGCATCTACACACAAACACACATGAACACAGACAAACCAGGGGGGCTGGAGACACAGGTGGACACAGGCAGAAAAACCAGGAAGGAACTGGCTCATGGAGGAAATGAGACAAAACAACTGAGAAAAACTGTAATAAACACATGAATCACAACACATATGAAATCTTTTTACAGTGTGGTATTAATAATTTTCCTCAGGTAAAAGACCTTAACACCTCCTCCACCACTGCACAAAACCAGTCCTGTGCCTGCACCTCCATGCTGCTCCATCCATCCAATACTGTAGTACACTACCATCAGAGGCTGCAAATGCCACCTCGCTCCTGCATTGATCCAACACCAGCCTCTCCAGATCAATGGGAATGAAAATATTCCTGGGGCTAGTGGAGAATCCAGGGGTCACAACCTTGTAGTGACTCACACTGATTGGATGAAAAGGTTGTTATTCACTCACACCATGGTCCTGCTGTGAGGACATGGAGAGGCTGCTGTAGATGCAGACGCACACACACACACACACACACGCACACACACTGGCTCTGAACTTAGTGCAGCCAGACATCACGTTTTCCACTAGACCTATTTGCCGTTGTAGTTTAGTTGTACACATGCATTTCCATTTGTTTCTTTATCATCAGTCTTGAGGACATTGTACCCATCAAAACAACAGCTGAGATTTTTTTTTTAACTGTTTATGGCGAGTTGGACAGTGTTACAGGAGTGTGATGATAAATCTGTGGAGGCCTGAGTGAAACTAATACCTCTGGGTCTCCACAGTTCACATGGTGTTTGTTTTCAAGCTCAACTTTTAACCCAACATGGAGAAGAAGTGGCACAATTGCTCAGAGCATCTGCAGCTCCGAGACGAGTGGGCAGACTCCATGTGTTGATGAAGACTCTGTGATACGACGTCAGATGCTAGGAAGTGGACCCACTGCACTTCACTACAGTTTTAGGTACTTGTACTTTACTACAGTATTTTTATTTTATTTAAACTGCTCCACTAGATTTCAGAAAGAAATATTTTACTTTTCACTCTACAACACTGATTTAGTTTCCAGTTACTTTTCAGATAAAGACTTTTCCTTTAAGGTATATTATGATCTTGAAACATTCAAAGCATCATTTTAGATTCAACTACCAGCAGCCTATTTAATCTGGTTTTGTTCCAAGGCCACACATGAACTTCATCATGACAAAGAGGGAAAAAACAACACACAACAACAACAACAACAACAACAAAACGATGTTTACGGGGCTGGAATATACAACATTGTTACTTATCTACAAAATCAAACTGTCTATGAAGAAGCTGAAAATTGTAAAACATATGAAATCTATGGAAGTAATAAAGTAGCTGTTGTGATATTTCTATATATTTCAACAACCATCACTGGTATCAGAGGCTTTAATGTAGCTGCTAACCTCACCAGGGAACAGCCTCACAGTCCAGAGAACCTAACCTGGAGGAAAAAGCTGTTTCAACGTATATGTGTGTATGAATATATAAGTAAGCCAGCTCATCTGTGTGTGTGTGTGTGTGTGTGTGTGTGTATATATAAGGTGGAAAATGTCCTTTAGTGCCTGACATTTTTCTCTACATCAGCTGGTAACCCAGGCTGTGCCACACTTGAACTCCGAGTAATGGATCACTTGGTCTACCTAAGGTGTGTGTGTGTGTGTGTGTGTGTGTGTGTGTGTGTGTGTGTGTGTGTGTGTGTGTGTGTGTGTGTGTGTGTGTGTGTGTGTGTGCGCGCACTGCAACCGAGCCTGTCCATGTACCAAGAAAACAAACACACACTCGACACCTCGCCCCCACTCCTGAGCAGATGTGTGTGTGTGCGCGGTCCTCGTGTGCGTGCACAAATAAATATCTCTGGCCTCTCAGATTGCTCCAAGATTTATTCCCCTGCCAAGGCAGCAGAAAATTGACTTGTTTCATGGAGGCAGGGTATTGACACAGTACTGAGAGAGAGAGGGAGGGAGACACAGAGGAAAGAAAGAGAGAACAAGGCTCTGAGTCAGAGCAGAGAACGATTAATGGAGTGCAGGTAAAGAGAGAATGAAGCAAGGGCGAGAGAGGTAAGCCATGTAGTAAGCAAGAGAGTAATGTAATCAGCAGTGTGGGAAATAGCTGAGAGTAAAATGGCCTGGCTGACATTTATATAAGAGGATATTGATGACATGAAGCCACCTCTCTGATAAAGTTGCTCATTTAACCAGTGCATCATTCACAGCCTGCAGACCCACACACCCACACACTGTGTGTGTGGGTGTGTGTGCTCTGTCTTTGTGAGAACCAATTTAAGTTTTTTAGTCCTTTGGAGTAATGACATTTTTCCTCTTCAGTGTAAAGTTGTTTGGGATTAAATCAACTGAACCAGTTGAAATGCTGTTCAGTCCACAGCTGAATGTGACAGAGCAGCATCGGTTTAGTGCTTGAAAGAAGAGACGTGAGGTGAACTGATGGTCTGAGCTTCTCTGACTCAAAGATGCTCACCGTCATGTTCCCAGGTGAGGGAAATGAGTTGATTGCATGGCAGGGAAGAAAAGCAGGATCTGAAATGACAGGAGAGTTAGTGAAGTGACATGAAACCAAAATAATAAAAACAAACTAAGAGTTAGTTAGTTACAGAACCCCCCCCCCCCTCCCAGGGACGGCCGTCCCACCTGGTTGATCAGGATGAGCCTGGTGGAAGTCTGTGATGAGAGCTGGATCCAGGATGCTGCGAGCAGGGACCCACGAGCGTTCTTCGGGGCCGTAACCCTCCCAGTCTACCAGATACTGCATGCCCCTGCCACGTCGCCGGGATTTGATGATCCGACTCACAGTGTATGCAGGTGCCCCATCAGTGAGCCGGGGGGGAGGTGGGGGTTTGGAGGGGGTCAGAGGTGGACTCTCATTAACAGGTTTGACCTTGGAAACATGGAATGTGGGGTTAATCCTCATGGATGATGGAAGACGAAAACGGACAGCCACAGGATTGATTACTTTAGAGATCGGGAACGGGACCACAAAACGGGGAGCCAATTTTTTGGAGTCCACTCTGAGAGGAAGATCCCGTGTCGACAGCCAGACGCGTTGTCCTGGGGTGTACCGGGGTGCAGGATTACGATGTCAATTGGCCGATCGTTGGTAACGGTCGGAAGAGCGCAGGAGTGTGGAGCGGGCCTGCATCCAAGTGCGCCGACACCGTCGGATGTACGCCTGAACAGAGGGAACACTGGCTTCACGTTCTTGTTCTGGAAGGAGTGGTGGTTGGTAGCCCTGGGAGCATTGGAAGGGTGAAAGACCAGTAGCTGAACTGGGCAGAGTATTATGAGCATACTCAACCCACAGGAGCTGCTCAGACCAGGAGGAGGGATTGCGGGAAGCAAGGCAGCGCAGAGCTGTCTCCATCTCTTGGTTCATGCGTTCTGCTTGACCATTGGATTGTGGGTGAACCAGCATCCTGCAAAACTCGGACCAAAAGTGAGAGGTCAATTGTGGTCCCCGGTCAGAGACCACATCAGATGGGAGAGCATGTAGCCGGAACACATGTTGTAGCAAAACCTCAGCCATTTCCTTGGCAGTGGGTAATTTGGGTAATGGAATGAGCATGGCAGCTTTGGGAAAAACGATCAATAACAGTGAGTATAACTGTGTTAGCATTAGACGGTGGTAGGTCGGTAACAAAGTCCAAAGAAACGTGAGACCAGGGACGGCGAGGAACTGGCAGAGGATGAAGGAGACCGGACTCCCTGGTGTCCCTTTCCATGGAAGACCACCAGAAGCGATGTCGAAGAAGGGCTAAAGTGCGTCTCACCCCAGGATGGCAAGCCAGACAAGAAGAGTGCCCCCACTGGAGGACTTCAGAACAGAGACTGTCTGGAACAAACAATCGGTTCTCTGGACAAGCACTAGGAGCAGGGTGTTCTGCGTGGGAGCGTTTTACCTTATCCTCCACTTTCCAGGTTAATGCCCTGATGACGCATGCAGGGGAGAGAATACCTTCAGGCTGGGATGGGGAATCCTCTGACTGGAACTGACGGGACAGGGCATCAGGCTTGACGTTTTTGGAACCTGGTCTGTATGAGAGGGAGAAGTCAAAGCGGTTAAAGAAGAGAGCCCACCTCGCTTGACGAGAGTTAAGCCTCTTGGCTGATCGGATGTACTCAAGGTTTTTGTGGTCATTCCAAACCACAAATGGTTGCTCCGCCCCCTCCAACCAGTGTCTCCATTCCTCCAGTGCAAGCTTGACCGCCAACAGCTTCCGGTTCCCAATGTCATAATTCTTCTCCGCTGGGGCCAGTTTCCAGGAGAAGAAAGCACATGGGTGAACCTTCTGGTCCTCAGCCGACCGCTGAGAAAGAACAGCCCTGACACCAGTGTCCGAGGCATCCACCTCCACAATAAACTGGCGAGCAGGATCTGGAAAGATGAGAATAGGAGCAGAGGTGAAGCATGACTTCAACTCACCAAAAGCCGCTTCAGCCTCAGAGGACCACTGGAAGGGCTCACTGAGGGAAGTGAGAGCGGTGAGGGGAGCTGCCACTGAACTGTAGTTACGAATGAACCTTCGATAGGTTAACTTCCTGTCACAATCCCCCTCTGGTCTAGGGCCAGGCACATGGACCACAGGGCTCCGTTGTGGGCATCTACAGTCTCCAGGAGGGTTCCTGAGGCCAACTCAAAGATCTGCAGCTTCCCACTCTTAGTTCCCAGGATGACATGTCTGTCTCCAGGCACGAAGAGGGAGTACATGCACCACATGCTCCTCCCTGGATTGTAAAAAATAAGAATGTCATCCAGATACACGAAAACAGATATGTTGAGCAGATCCCACAGAACATCATTGACTAATCCCTGGAAGACTGCAGGAGCATTAGTGAGACCAAACGGCATGACCAAATACTCATAATGACCACTAGGAGTATTAAAGGCTGTCTTCCACTCATCGCCCTCCCTGATTCTCACCAAATGATAAGCGTTGCGGAGGTCGAGTTTGGAGAAAATGGTAGCCCCTTGTAGGAAGAGGAGACGACCATCCAAGGCTGAGGCGTCGATAGGCTTCTCCAGATCCACCTGACCAAGACCCAGCTGGGAGGCAAGAGTCATGTCCAACAGGCTTTCATCTGCACCAGAGTCAATGAGAGCAGAGACAGTCTGATAATTGCCAGAGCCGAGCAGCTTGACCTGAACCAAAGACCGAGAGGGCATTTCAGAGTTCACAGACCGGCTCACCAGCGCCCTCAGGATGACTGGTGAGCCATGTCTTTTTACTGGACACGATGAGGCAAAATGGCCGTCCTGACCACAGTACAGACACCTGTTCTCCCTTAGGCAGCGCTGTCGTTCTGCTGTAGACAGCCGAGTCCTGCCCAGCTGCATAGGCTCAGGAGCGTCAAGGTGCAGGCAGGTATCCGTAGTCCAAGAAAGGCAAAACAGGATCAGAACAGGAAGGCAGAACTGGAAATGCTGGAGAGCTTGGCAACGTATAACACAAGACAATCTGGCAGGGAACAAGTGAAAATGGACTAGTATATATAACTGAGGAACTAATGAGCAAATGGACTGCAGGTGAGGAGGAGATGGGCGGGGGAACCCAGGTGAGGGAAATTAGTTGATTGCATGGCAGGGAAGAAAGGCAGGATCTGAAATGACAGGAGAGTTAGTGAACTGACATGAAACCAAAATAAAAATAAAAACAAACTAAGAGTAACTACATTACAACTTCAGCACAGCAAATTTGAAATAACATAATGGACACCACATTAATATCTCAGCTTTAATTTGAGTAGGTTTACATTAATATAGAATAACTCCTTGCCAACGATCAAGAGAACACTTTGTGACCAGAACCTCAGAACATTCATCACGAGATGCAAACTCCAGGTAAACCTCAAAAACAGAAAGGCCAGACTGCAGTAGACTGAAACATACAAAAAGAAACAAGTAGAGTTGCAGAACAAAGCTCAACAAAGAACTAAAAAAACAACAATCATCCTCTATCAAAATGATGGAAACAGAAAAGTGTGTAGAAAAAAAGAAACAGCTCAATTAAGACTCACAGCTGATGGAAGCAACTAGCCTGGGTCTCGTCTTGCTTCCAAGGGGTATCTAGTGGGCAGAGCCCCTCAGAGGAAGCATGGGCCCTGAAGATGTCTGCCCCCCAAGCCAGAGCCTCCGCTGCTCAGTGCCACAACTGACCTGAGCCGGACCCTGAGTCGGCGGTCCCTGTTGACATCCTGCATGAGGCCCTCAGCCATGTTGCTCTCCAGCCACTGTGCTGTGTGCCTGAACCTGCCCAGTGAAGCCCACCTATAGACCCTCCCCAACTAACTGTTCTCTGCACCTGCCTGCCTGTCTTTCTGTCTGTCTGTCTGTCCGTCAGTCTGTCTGTCCGTCCATCAGTCTGTATGTCCATCTGCCTGTCTGTCTGTCCATCAGTCTGTATGTAAGCCTGGTCCTCATCACTTTCTCTGGAAAGGTTCCTTCATTGAAATGACTTATGGACAGATTGTAAACAGTTATGAAGAATCTGATCTGATCCAGAACCCTCAGGGTCGACTGAGACACATTGTAGCTTGATGACACTTTCAGTTTTCTGCTCACTCAGTGTTTTGATTATTGACAATACTTCCTGTGTTAAGATCTGGTATCAGAGTTAAGGTGGATTGATTTAGGGTCAAGTTAGAAAAGTAGATGAGGTGGCCAGAGTTAGGTTTATCTGCTAAGGAGTGCATTATGTAAGAATCCTCACAAGTATAGACGTGTGTGTGTGTGTGTGTGTGTGTGTGTGTGTGTGTGTGTGTGCGTGCGTGCACAGGTAAGTGCAGCTGGTGAGCTGGGCAGTTTTTCTGCTGTTCTCAGCTCAGGGATTTCGAGCTTCATTTTTAGCTCACACTCATGGGCTCTTTACACCTCTGAACATTAGACTGTTAACAATATGTGCACTGTTTATACTGTGCTGATGACTGATCACTGTCAGTGGTGGATGTACTCAGATTATACATAGCCTGGTGAGGTGACTCATTAACTCTTGTTGTTGATGAGTTTGAATTGGCAGTACTCAAAAGTATTCAACCTTCCAAAATATATCTTCATATACATATAAAATAATCAGCATGATGCTTCACAGAGATCAAATGTATTAGAATTAACATTAAAATGCCACAGGAACCAGAGGTGTAGTTTTAATCCTGAGAGACAGCAGCTCCACAGGTGCCGTCTGGAACCTGGCTGAGCAGACGTCTGTTATAAAGAAGATAACATGTGGGTTCAGATGGTTTTGTCTCTGCGTGGTGGGAGATCCAGACTGCAGACACACAGTATCTACTCTCAGTCACCAAGTTAGTACGACTGTCTGATCGCGGGACTCTGAAGCTACAGGGATTTTAAAGTAACACTAAAAGGCTTTTCTCCAGCTGTGCAGAGCTGAGCTGCATCTGAACCTCAGGCCAGAGCAGCACATTTCACTTTACTCTAGATTTGTCAGGTACATGAGAGAGAGGAGCATGAGTATTTCATTAACATCACAGTAGGCATGAAGAAGTAAGCGATGTGCAGCTACACAGTAAAACATGCAGTGTCTAAGTATGTGGACTCTTTCACAATTATTACAACAACAGAAAGAGCAAGATCGAGTGAGATACCCTCCAGTGTTGGTGAAAATGGTCAGAGAGAGATAAAAGAGGTGACATAATAAAGTGTAAAATATGCAGTGTCAAAGTAGATGGATCCCCCCAGTGTTGTTAAAAGACAAAGAGTAAAGAAGTACTCTTTGCCTCCTTTTTTGTGTCAAACGAACTTTCATGGTCGCTATATTCTTTACCCTGAAAGACAAGCGCTAAGTTTCTCATAATCACCTCTTGAACTATTTTTGCCATTTCAGCAGAAGCAGTGTTTTAGAATAAATTCAAGTCGTTGTTCACTGTACAATTCAGCTGCTTTTGTGTCTTTGAACTACTGAATTACAAAGGGCTAGCGTGTCGTCGGCGACACATTTGCGCAGGCGCACTTCGTTTTACCATAACACCGTAATGGTTTGAGCGATCGGAAAAATTCCAACGGTCTCTGAAAGCTGAGGCTGCGCTTTACAGGCAGATACATGGATGTATTATAAGACTTCTTATAATACATGGATGTATTATAAGAAGTCTTATAATACATCCATGGCAGATACATGTCATTATGGTAATTTCACTCCCGCCGCTGCCCCGAATACAGAGACACAGAGTGGAGCAATACAGCACATTACTGATGGAAAATGTCAGCAAAACGGCCTTCCCGCCAACAAAACCTCCGTGGACGGTCACAGATGAGTTTGAGGACGAAGGAGCAACTTCTGGCGAAGAAAGGTGACGTTAGACGAGCTGAGTGTCTGAGTGAATGAAGCTCTCTCTAACTTCTCTCTATCTAGTTTTTACTTTCCTGACGTTATTCTATGTGTAAATCGACGTTTGTATTGCATGGTGACTGTTTTAGTCACGGGGATGAATAAAGTTATATCTATCTGTCCGTCCCTCAGGGGTCACATTCAGGGCCGCAGAGGGAGCGGCCGTGGGGATGCTGGAGGCTCCGGTGACGGTGTTGGGACCGGAGCCGGTCACCGCGTCATCTAAGGGGGAGGACCGAGGCAGAGCCTGATGATGAGGCCCTCAGCCACCGAGGTTCAACCCAAACACACCCCAGGTGTCCAACCCCCTCTCAGTATGGGCCCCACACAGTGTGACGGAGCCCGCATGGGGCGACGGCGCTGCAGGCTCTCTAACAGGAGCACTCCCTGGAAGTGTCAGGACTGTGATGTGCCCTGTGTCTGCAGCCAGAGAGGAGCTGCTGCTGGCAGCACCACCAAGGTGTTTGAGTCCACAGCCAGAGGAGCAACTGCCCTGTGTGGGGAAACTACCCCTGTATATAGTTAGATTTTCTCATGGTGTTTTATGCACTACAGGTTTATTGTAAGTTCACAAATTATATTGTAAATAGTTCAATACTTTTAACATTTCAGAAAACCTGTTGTTCATGTACAGTTTCAGTTTTTTTTCTTTATTAAAACTCTAAACTCAAATTCCCTCTGTGTGTTGTCCCTTCATTTAAACTCTTATCGCAGTGTTAGACCATGCAGTTAATTGAAAATAACTGCCAGATATTGAAAGTTCCAAGTATTCTGGAGACATGGACAAAAGCACTAACTCACAGGACATTTTCTGACCTTTTTATGGTCAAAATAAGCAGAGGACTCCGGGCGGCCATTTTGAGGCTCAGGTGTTAAAATGAACACTAATGGGGTAACATTAAGGTAGACAATAACAGCAAGAGGTAACGTTAATGTTGTCAACATAGAGGGGCAGTGGTGTTGTATGCATGCGTGGAGAGTTGATGGTTGTGAGTAGAGGCTCACAGTTTTCCAGGATTCCTGTGGGATTCCTGCAGGATGGGAGTCAAGTCAATTTCACTATTCATCATGTGACCATGTGACTGGGACAGGACAGGAAAAAAAAGGCAGCAGGAACAGGTGGGATGGAAATCATAATAACAGTAGGTCAGTTTTGATATACGCAGTTCCATGGACGTCGTTAAGTCTATTTCAGGGGGGCTGAAGCCCCCATAAAATGTTCCTAAGCCCCAATACAATAATTATAGCAATAATAATAAAAATTTTAAAATAAGAAAACAGTGCAGGCAGGCACTTAACATAAAGAAGCAAGACTATGAGTTGAAATAAATAATAATGCAAGTTGTCATTATTGGATTAATGTTATTGTTCTGGTTGTTTCCCCTGCTATACTGGGTAGACAGGCGGGCATTAGGACCCAGGGAGGAGCTGCATGTCACTGCTTCTCTGTAAAGCAATGTTAACGTTCCATGAGCGATCAGCAGAAGAAAGATTCATTCATACTTCAGTCCTACTGTGTTGTCAAATTTCACAAGGACTTTGAACTAAACTGCTAGTGACTGAACTAATTAAGCAACGCACCACAGCATTATGTTACCTTCTGTTCAATGTATTGGTACTATCTTCAGTCACATAGAGAAATATCAGTGGTAGGCAGAAATAAACTCACTTTATTTGGAAACACACCAAGCAAGAAGAAAGAGGTGAGTTATGAAACCATATATTTTTAGCTATTATATACCACATTTTCATGAGCCCGACCCCAACATGTAGACTTTGAAATAATACCAACTCATGAACTCATTTAGATACTGTGGCCCCTCTGAGGAAGAAGGTAGTGAGTCAGAGAAGGCTAGCTCCATGGTACAACTCAGAAACACGAGCTTTAAAGCAAAATTCAAGGAAGCTAGAAAGAAGGTGGCGTTCTACTAACCTGGATGAATCTTTAAAGGCTTGGAAAGACAGCCTGTTGGCGTATAAAAAAAGCCTCCGTAAAGCCAGAACATCCTATTATTCATCATTGATAGAAGAAAACAAGAACAATCCCAGGTTTCTGTTCAGCACTGTAGCCAGGCTGACAGACAGCCACAGCTCTGTTGACCCATCTATACCTTTAGCCCTCAGTTGTAATGACTTCATGAGCTTCTTTACAGATAAAATTGTCTCTGTTAGAGAAAAAATTCACCATCTCCTCCCCACAGCTGGTTCAGATGTATTGTCCAGTTCAGCAGCCTCAGAGTCAACTGTAACTGGCTTATATTTTGACTGTTTCTCTCCTGTACATCTCCCTGAGCTCACTTCAACAGTTTCTTCATCTAAACCATCAACTTGTCTTCTTGACCCCGTTCCAACAAGGTTGTTCAAAGAGGTTTTTCCTTTACTTGACACCTCTATATTAAGTCTGATTAACTTATCTTTATCAACTGGTTATGTACCGCAGGTTTTTAAAGTTGCAGTAATTAAACCTCTACTTAAAAAGTCTACTCTTGATCCTGACGTTTTAGCCAATTATAGACCTATATCCAACCTCCCCTTTATCTCCAAAATCCTTGAGAGGGTCGTTGCAAGCCAGTTATGTGATTACTTGCACAGGAATGGTTTGTTTGAAGACTTTCAGTCAGGTTTTAGAGTCCATCACAGCACAGAAACAGCTCTGGTTAAGGTTACCAATGATCTCCTCATAGCTTCAGACAATGGACTTGTCTCTATACTTGTCCTACTAGATCTTAGTGCCGCATTTGACACCATCGATCATAAGATTTTATTACAGAGACTAGAACATATGGTCGGCATCAAAGGAACCGCACTAAGCTGGTTTAAGTCATATCTGTCAGATAGACTCCAGTTTGTTCATGTTAACAATGACTCCTCTATCATCACAGAAGTCAGTCATGGAGTTCCACAAGGTTCTGTGCTAGGACCAATGCTCTTCAGTCTATATATGCTTCCTCTGGGAAACATTATTAGGAGGCACCAGATGAATTTCCATTGTTACGCAGATGACACCCAGCTGTACTTATCCATGAAGCCAGGTGAGACTAACCAGGTAGCCAAGCTTCAGGTGTGTCTTAAGGACATAAAAATCTGGATGACCAGTAATTTCTTACTCTTAAATTCAGACAAAACTGAAGTTATTGTAATTGGCCCAAAACACCTCAGAGATACACTATGTGATAATATACTGACTCTGGATGACATCACCTTGGCCTCCAGTGCTACAGTCAGAAACCTTGGTGTCATTTTTGACCAGGACTTGTCCTTTACTTCACATATAAAGCAAGTCTGTAGGACAGCCTTCTTCCACCTGCGCAATATTGCTAAAATCAGACCCATTCTATGTCTAAAGGATGCTGAAAAACTAGTTCATGCATTTGTTACCTCAAGACTGGACTACTGTAACTCTTTATTGTCAGGATGTCCCAAAAATTCAGTAAAAAGCCTCCAATTGATCCAGAATGCGGCAGCACGAGTACTGACAGGAACGAGGAAACGAGATCACGTCTCTCCTGTGTTAGCCTCTCTGCATTGGCTCCCTGTAAACTCCAGGATAGAATTTAAAATCCTCCTCCTCACCTACAAAGCCATTCATGGTCAGGCACCATCATACCTTGGAGAGCTTATAGTTCCCTATTTTCCCAATAGGACACTTCGCTCTCTAAATGCAGGTCAACTTGTGGTTCCCAGAGTTAGTAAGAGTAGAATGGGGGGCAGAGCCTTCAGCTATCAGGCTCCTCTCCTGTGGAACCAGCTCCCAGTGTGGGTTCGGGAGGCAGACACCCTCTCTACCTTTAAGATCAGGCTTAAAACTGTCTTGTTTAGTAAAGCTTATAGTTAGGGCTGGCTCGGGTATGTCCTGACCCATCCCTTAGTTATGCTGCTATAGAGCTAGACTGCTGGGGGATTCCCATGATTCACTGGGCGCTCTCTCTCTATTTCTGTCTCTCTCCCTCTCTCTCTCTCAATGACTTCATGCCATTAACTTTGTTTTTTTTTTTTCTCTCCCGTAGTTTTGTGCTTCTCCTCTCTCTCCCTCTCTCTGTCCTCATTCTGCAGGTATCTCTGCCTCTGGAGCAGCAGGATCCAGATCCACCACTACTCATCTTTACTATTACTATTACCTGTCTTTATTATTAATAACGCCATTACCGACACAGCTGTTCCTGGTCTCTCTCTCTTCTCTCCCCTCTCCTCCCCCTCCCCCTCTTTCTATCTTCCCCTAAACCCAACCGGTCGAGGCAGACGGCCGCCCACCCTGAGCCCGGTTCTGTTGGAGGTTTCTTCCTGTTAAAAGGGAGTTTTTCCTCCCCCCTGTCGCCAAGCGCTTGCTCGTTGTGGGAACTGTTGGGTTTTTCTCTGTAACAAAGTAAGGTCTTGACCTTACCCTGTAAAGTGCCTTGAGATAATGTATATTATGATTTGGCGCTATACAAATAAATTGAATTGAATTGAATTGAATTTAGACTGTTATTAAAAAAACGACAAAAAGACATCGTGAAGACTGAGGAGAGGAAAGGCAAACTTAAGTAACAAGTTTCACAGCTATTTTAAGTTTATTCAACTTTTAGACCAATTGCTCGCCAAACAGTCACTTAGTTTACACAATGTGCAAGCAGTTTGAAATATTAAGTTGACACAACTTTTTTCTATTTCAAACATTCAAGTGGGCTCAGCTAATATGCTCCAAAAGCCCCAAGTTGGCCCAACTTTTCTACAAGTTAAAATATTAAGTTCTCTCAATTTTATGATTAGGTCAAGTAATAATTTAGGGTCAAGTTGGGCCAACTTTTCAATAAGTTTAAATAGTTACTTCAACCCTGTGCAGTTCTTAGTTTAGTAATTATTCTTCTCGGAAAGCAAGTTGCCCTACCATAATGACACTACACACTGCATTTTTTTTTAAACAAAGAATTTATTCTCCAAAATTGTAAAAATGCATTCATTTAATTCAACATAAGCCATCTAGTAGGATCAGGATGAGAATCAAGTTAGTTATAGACAAGCAATCAGTGAATCAAGAGGAAACGTGCCAAACTTAACTAGCACCACAAGGACACTCAGATCTGTACATAGAATTCAGTTGTTCACTTATATGTGTGTGTAAAATAAGATTCATGAGCCTCAAAACATTTGACAACACAAAACCAAGCTCCAACACTGAGCTGTTACACTGACCCTAACTATGAACAGTGTGTAAGCACTAACACCAAACATCAAGGACTAACATGGAATTTGTTTAAAATTCCTCAATACCAGTACCAGACACTTTCCTCAAATAACATTGGTCGTCATAAAAAGAACGATATGAATACAAAAATAATAGACATAACAGCAAAATAATGGAAATGGCAATTATTGTTTCAGTGTCACAGGATGTAGCATGTCTTTTACAGTGTTCTGTAATCGAACTCCAGTTTCACTCACTTTCGTCTATGACTGCAAGAGTCTAGCTCTCAGCATATGAATTCCAGCTGAGCATGTTTCTCCAAGTCCAAGGAAAATTTTCTGGACTGCTTCAAAGGTGTGCTTCCAGTCTTTTGGAAACTAAAAGTTCAGAAGCAGTTCAGAAGTCATCCAGGCCCTCAAGCACTACTGTCCCCTCCAATACAACAGAAAGTTCAACTGTTTGGGGGTTGACATGCTCCTCCAGTACCTCCAGTAGTCTCACTGTCATCCCTCTGACGAATGTCTCCGCTGCAGTACCTCTCTGGTTGAAGAACACAATGAAAAGCATGTTAAAAAAATGCTTATACTCGCTAATTTTGGTGGAAAAAGGGTATGAGAGACAGACAGAAGCTGAGAGGCATAGACAGAGACAGAGAGGTGAGCAAATTCCTCATGCATATTCTTTCTTTCCTTCACTAATAGGGCAAGGACGTAGAGTAAGGACTACTTACAATTTACTTAAAGGACATTCTAATATTGTCCAGAAACCATCTTACCTGGCAGGACTTAACCATTGGCTTTGTTTCTTGCAGATAAAGGCTGAGACCCTTAAGTGCTACAGCTCTTCCATGTGCAGGGATGTCTGTGGTCTGCATAAAAACAAACCATATTAATAGTTAAGCAAAAGGAAATCTGCCATAGCACTATTGTGGCTGTGACAAGGCAGAAGCACGATAATGAGATTAACAGTCCTCAACATGAAGAGCCCTAGCAAAGCCTTAAATTAAGATTAAATAACAAGCATTGGCATAAATTGTTTTAATGCAATATTCCATGTCCCCTTTCATACAAGCTGGTATGATCTTCATACCAAGCTAGTATGCCTCTCTGTCCTTCCATTTCCATGTCAAATGCAGTAGAGCAGTGGTTGGCAACTGGTGGCCAGCTGGCCAAAACTGGCCATAACATTTGGTGCGCCAGATTATTTTGATTAGATGATTTTTTTAAATCACTGACAGCCTCACATCAAGCTATGGCTAATGTAGAAACAGAGAGCCTCCCCCCACCTAAATATGCTTATTATACTTGCTTTAACTCCTTAATAAGAAACAGTTGAAAACATTCTAAAGCATTTTGAGTCCAGGGTAAACAATCACTTGGTAATCTGTTATGGACTTTTTTTTTTGAAGATAGTCATAACTCAGAAAATGTATAGATTTAAAAAACATTTTCATTGTCATTGGAGCCTTATGGACTAATGGATTATAAATTATGAGAGATTAACAGAGAATACTTCTTCTAAACCCTCAAATAGATATGTGCTTATGGTTGGTGCAAAAATGAACTAGTTTAATCTGAAAGTTTTAAAAACACACAATCACAGACCGAAACATCTCATACGGAGGCTCCAACACTTTGACAGACTTTCACCAGTTTGCAGGGCGGCTAGCAGCTCACTCTCCCTTCACCGCTTCTGTGTGTGTGTGTGTGTGTGTGTGTGTGTGTGTGTGTGCTCTAAGTGCAGAGGTGGCTCCCTGCAGGTGTGTGTCCTGTGTCCGAACAGACAGACAAACTCGACTGGCGGTGGAAAAGAAGTGTATCGGCTTTTAATAGCGGGTTTACCTGCGTTTAAAAATGTTATCCTTCTTGTCATGAAAAGAAGGGAAACGTCATGAGTGAATAACAATGATTAGAAAATTCATACATTATTCTGTAATTACTAATAACACCACACCGTTGGTATTGCAGCCTCGAGGAAAGACACATTTTTGGAAGCAAGGCTCAGCTAACCAGCAATAACTCGACACTGAGTGGGAGAACCACTGATGCTAGTACATTACAGACTTTTATACCATTACAGCTTTAGGGGCGGGATATGCTGAGTGGGGGTCCAAGTGTGTCACCAGTACCCCGTTTTGGCCCAGCCCAAAAAACGCTCAACACAAAAATGATGAAACACAGTTTAATGGTATAACTGCACAATGCAGTACCACACAAGTTTCACATGATTCACACGTTTTCAGGAATAGTTCTCCAACATATATATTGATTTTATAAACAAATCTGTGAATGTGCTTTACAGGATCTTTAAGCATTTACTCATTCAGAACCCATTTAAAAGCTGTTCGTGACCTTCAGAAGGGGCTCATACATGTGCCAGTGGGGCTTAATAGGTGCAACTTATTTCACAGAAAGTTGTAATGTGCTAAAACAGTGACACAAACACACAGCTGCCGCCCCATGCCTTATCCTCAGCACGCATGGCGTCTTATTACTTAATTTTTTTCTGTAAAAATATATTCATGTTATGAGTTGACTCTCTCTGTGAGGCTCTATCGCTAAATCATATGTCAGGAAAGGAAAGCATAGACAGACACGACGGGACGGATCAAAACTGCTTCTTTGGTGTAGAAAAGACCACAAATATATCACCAGCTCAAGCAAATTCAGAAGTAAAGTCACATTATAGCTCAATGAAAAACATGCCTTCCTTAGAAAATATTCTTACATAATAAATACTTACCAAGAGTGCATTACTTCTCTAAGGTTGTCCCCACTTTATTTTAAATCATTGCTGTGAAGTTTGATTGGATGAACTCAGAGAAGGGAGGGCATTACAAGACAAATGCAGAGCCCTTGAAAGAAAAGGACCCTGGACAAATGTAAGAGGTAAAATATTGAATAAAATTACACCGAAAGGCAATTAAGATACAGATTTATTAATAATGCGTTTTTATTATTATCCCCATTTTCTGCGTCTTCCAGCATCCATAACATTGTGTTGATTTAACATTAACTCTTGTTACAGAGGAATTGATATATTACTGTAAGTTGCATTGCAGTTTTATTTTTCAATTAGTCTGCCTAATAACCTGATAACACTCTAAACTAGCAAGTGTGAGAATAATAAAACATCAAATTCATTTTAAAATTAATGCTGCTCTCTAAAAAAAATACAAAAAACTTTAAAAATTAAAAATTCTAGAGGCAACCAGCACACCTCAGTGTAGCTCAATAGTTGCCCCAACTTGAATCTATGTGTTCATTTGGTGTGTATCTACCAAAATCTTAAGAACACAATTTAATGTGTTGTCTCAACTAATTCAGTTATACAAAATTGGGGCAACAATACAAAATTCACTGACACAACATTTACAGTGTAGTTGTGATGAAAAAATTTCGGCGCGCGCATAGGGCGCACATTCCTACCTGTAACCATGGGAGCTAGTGATGTCCCCACGCAGTTTCAATATGAATGAACACAATTTCCTTTATTTCAAATAATGATAGTCTTTCTGTTGTTTTCTTAATTCTTTTTTTCTCCTCTCTGCTCTGACTGGTGTTTGGTTGGACAATTGGGTTGGAAGATGATCTCAGTCAGATCAATGATCATCAAAGTGATCACCATAATTCATGTCTTTGCAAATGACAGGACAATATTTGGCTTGTTTAACCATGAATGTATTAACTTATCATCTTCATTATTTGTAGAATTAAATAAATCCAAAATTGAATTTGCCCTCTCACAGTTTCATCTATATAACTGCATATAACAGGTGCTTGCAAGAGAGATGTGCACACGTGCAAGAAAAACATAATTAAGTTATCAAAATAACTTCAACATTGTCACATTGTAAATAACCCACATTGTAAGGCCTGATAGTCACATCCATTATTTAAATTCAATTACATTTAGATTTAAAAAAGATCTTCTCTCTGGGAATAAAGAGAGAGAGAGAGACAGAGACAGAGAGAGGGAGAGAAGTTATTGAACCTCCTGTGGAGACTCAGGTGCTGCTTCAGCCCTGACTTCTTCCATCTCCGTCTCCTCATCATCCACTGCTTGTTGACCTCCACCTCCTCCAGACGTGAACTGTTTTCTGTTTGGGGTTTGGAGCTTTCCTCCTGTAAATGCAGCAGCGTCTTCTGTGTCTCAGCGGCCTTGAGTTGAAGCTCAGCTGTGAGACTCTTCTCCTGTTTCAGTGCTAACCTGAGCTCCAGACTAGCTTAGCCTCCTTCTGCTTTCTGGTGCTCTGTAACAACTCCAGTGCTTTTTCCCCAACCTTGTTAGCCTCGCTGTGTGATTTTGTCAGCGCATCCACTAGTGTGTACACACTCTGCAAATCATCTTTCAGCTCTTCCCTCTGCAGCCAGGCCTGTGTGCAGGCAGTGGAGGTTTTTCTTTGCTGCTCTGCACATCTCTATAATGATTCTGTCCCTCTGAGCAGTTCTTCATACTTGATGTAGTTGGTAAACATTCTTTTCACTCTGTTCAGTTCCTCCTTGAGTTTATCCTCATTCTCTGTCACCTTCTGTATTTCTTACAATGAAGTAAGGTTACTACAGGTGTTGTTCTTGACAACCTGGTTCCTGTTTCTGATTAGTACTGGTGGTTTAAAATATTACAGTTGAAAAGTCAGCACTTTGTTCAGTGTAACTTTTACATGTTCTGGCTATATGTTCTTAGCCAGTGAGGGTAGCCGATACAGACTGACTAACACCTGACTATACACCGATGGTCTGATACATTACGACCACCACAGATGATGTGAACAATGCTGATGAATTGAATGTTTAATAGTTATCTTCTAACAACAGCACACGTCAGGCTCAGGGATATATTAGTGCACAGTTGGTTCTTGTTGTCAACATGTTGGATGTTGAAGAAATGATGGTGTAAAGACCTGAGCCATGCTGACGAGGTCCTAATGACGCTGAGATTCTGAGCTGTAATAAAAACATGGACAAATGAAACGGCATGACCTCATAAACACACACACACACACACACACACACACACACACACTGCCTCCTCGCTCCTCTGTCTGTCCAGCTTCCTGTGTGCAGTCCCACAGATCCACTGATAAAGGAGGTCTATGTAACTGTAGTCTATGATTTAACAGTCAGAGGCAGCAGAGCTCAGTGGCTAACAGTAACCTGAGCTCCACAGACTGCAGGAGGCCTATCCTGTGTGTGTGTGTGTGTGTGTGTGTGTGTGTGTGTGCTGACGTACATCTGCTGGGTCGCTGTCATGCTGCCACAGCCGCACCCCCTCACCACTCTGTCCATAATAATGACTGAAGCTGCAGTGCTGTGTCTCTTTTCCCTCAGTGTTGCAGCTCGAGCAGATCACACTGATGGGACACAGCACAGAGCTGATGTGGAGTGATTCATGTTGGAGTCATTCAGATTGCTGACTAAGCTGAAAGCTCACACACACTGGTCTGAGTTGCTCTGTCTCATGTCAGATGCTTCCATGTAGTTCACAACATAAACTATGAACTCATTGTGGAGTGTGTGTATTTCAGTTGTCTCAAATTGAACGCGGCCGTTGTGCACTTGCAGGAACTGTTGATCGCTGCTGTTAGCTAGCAAGCGTTTGTGTTATCATTGACCACACCAAAACTTTACAGACCTAAATTTACCCACTAAACATCCTGATGGCTTCAACACCGCAACAGCATAATCGCACACACACAAACACCTACAGCCCACATGTACATGTGTGTACACACAACGCAGACACACATTCAACCACTTTCTACCCCGGCTTCCCCCAGTGTGACTTAAGACCTCAGGAGTTGACCTCCATTAACCTCTGATGACCCACAGCAACAGCGCTGAACTCTGACACTCTGTCCTGTTGTCGTGGACAAATCTAAGGTTTGTATTTAATAAAGTGATAGTTGTGGTTATTTGACGTGGGGTTGTGTGAGGTAGTCATGCATAGTCAGTGTGTTATCTGCAGTACATTAAGATCATTGAGCTGCAGTTTAAAGCAGGAAGGAGAGAAGATAGAAAACAGAAGCAGAGCGATGTGCTGCTGTGGATGGGGTCAGCAGAAAAAACATGTTCCAGACACTCGGCCCACTGAAACAATCCAATATGTGTTTAAATGTTCACTTCATTTTATGTTTTCAGTGCTTTATCTTCCCATCAAAACAAAATGATGTTTAGCTCTTTCTCATTCAGTCAGCTGACCTGAGGTTGTGTGTAGGAATACAGGGAAGATAAAGCTCTGAAAACATTCAGTATGAAGTGAACATTTAAACACATATTGGATTGTTTCAGTGGGACGAGTGTCTGGAACATGTTTTTTCTGCTGACCTCATCAGCTTTCCAGCAGCGGCGACCGAGAAGCTGAGATGCTAACGACAACAATAACAGCACCATCCCATTTAGTGTAGCCAGCTGCAAATATTGTACCTGAGAGCGGACAGGCAGGGCTTACTGAGACACTTCTCCTGCTATCACAAGCCTTTAGCTAACAGACACACACAGATGGCATTCGCAGTATTAATGATGGCTACATTCTGTGTAGTGTTCCAGGTCCTGGTCCACGCTATGATACCTGCTTCTTCACTGTTAAGGTTCCCTGGCCCACTGACAGGTTTATCAGTGTATCTACTCCCAGAGAAACTAGTTTCAGTCTGATGTTCAAATGTTCTGACATCCTTCTCATCTTCTCCAAGGGTCACCAACCTGTGGGCCGAGGCCCAATGGAGGGCTGCGAAGCGTATTGCAAGTGGGCTGACAAATAATTTACAAAACAGTACGATTTTGGTGAAATGAAGTAATTATAGGCAGCACACACACACACACACATAAACTTAACGAAACAAAATGATCTTTACATTAAATATTAAAAACTCCTTTAATTGTTTTTTTTTTTTTTTTGGCACATCAAAGCCTGTTACTACAACAACAGGTGTAATAAAACGGATGGCTGGTTTTCAACAGGATAACCGGAATTTAAGAATTAGAAGGAAAGGGAATCAAACAACAGTTGGTGAATGATGTGATTTCTACCTGTCAAACAAAAAAGAAAAACTGTGCTTCCTCTGGTTTCAGTTCATTCCTAAATGTTCAATCATTATCCTTAAAATATAAAGTGCTCTGAGCACCTATCATTTTGCCTCCTTATTGTCGCTGGGTCGGATGTTTGCTGCCAACATTTTGGGGATTTTCTAGTGGGCCGTGAGTTAGGAAAGGTTGGTAACCATCATCAGGTTGTCCAATACTTTTTTTTTGGCCCAACACCTGAAAAACTACTGAAATTCCCATCAGCTGTTCTTGGTGTTTATTGATAATTAGCAGATGTTCACATGTGAACACACTGAGGAGGAGACCATGGTCAACATCAGCATGTTGCAGTGCAACACTAGCTTCCAGCAGCATGGCTGTAGAGTCTCAGCAGGTATTTTTAATAAATTGTGACCTTTTCAAGCCACTAAACAGTCAGGTTGAGTTTATCCATCTACACTTTAGGTGGCAAAGTTTTCAGAAAAGTGGTGCTGCTGAAAACTGCACATTTGGGCTCATGCATGTTTGGTGCGGTTTTCCTTCAGAAGTCCAAAAAATATTACACAAACCTCCCTCTCAACGTCTGACCTATCTCTGCGTCTGAATACATTTGTTTTGATGTGTTGACATTTGGATTCGAACATGATCTGACACCTGGCCCAGTGTTAACCCTTTGTGCATACCATGCAGATACTGTCACGTTACAATAGCTACAGTGATCCGTGCCTCTGGTGAGCTCGAGCCGCTGCAGGCAGGGAAAGTTTATCCCGTCTTGTGTCCCTGGAACAGGTGCAGGATTTTGGCATTGATGGTGCAGCTTAGTGCTTAACGGCCAAGAGAGGTCGGAAAATAACATTTTTACTCCACACACAGGGAAAAGGTCTGAGAAAGTTGGTAAAACGGAAATACTATTTTTTACTTCTAGGTGTTAGTGATAGTATAGTTGGGTAAATTTAAACTAAACTCATATCGGTTTTCCCACTTTTAGGGTTAACATGAATAAATAAATGAAAGGAGAATGATTTCTTTTTGCAAACAGAATTCATTAGTCTGTACTGATGGTGTCATAATCACCAGCTGCAGGTCAGAGCTCACTCACTGGTCCGTTTACCCTACACCTCTTTCAACAAGTCTAACAAGTACATTTACTACTGTGCAACTGCTGTCATCAAGAACACAACATCATTACAGCCAATTAAGTCCAACAACACACGAGTCAAGCTTCTTTCAACACATAACACAAAGGCTGCCTCTCTCGTTCGCTTATGTCACAAAGGCCTGAAGTTAAAATGAGCCAACTGCTTTGTCAACACATTAACCTCAGGCCATTTGGTCGGGGAACATTTGTCTGGCCTCATTCACGTCCAAACATATCTCCGCTGTCGCTATGTTTTACGAGCTGGCATTAAAAGTCGTTGGCTGGAGATTCCAGTGCTTCCACAGCGGCCGTTCCCCGGCAGCTCGGCCTCTCAGCGGCCACATGGGAACGTGAGGAAACCGGGAGAAGGCCACACACGGAGGACACGCACACATCAGTAACACCGGGGGGGGGGGGCTGTCGAGGGAAGGACTTGGAGTAGATGGATTGAGAGAGCGAGCCAATTCACACCTGTAGTCGTGCTACACACAGAGCGCAAGAACACACATTTAAACACATGGGTAATATCCCATTGACACTTTGAGACGCTGATGGAGATCACATATGGATCCTTGGTCTGACGTGACATTGGAACAGGTGCAAATGGTGACAAATAAAAGTGGAATCTGAATCTTTCATAGACAGGCTCATATAGGATTATAGGCACATATGGAAGCAGAAATAATCTATATTATGATTGTATTTTAATTTTGAGGAACAAATCAAGAATCTATGAGGATGTTCATGTAGATTTAATGGATTCATGGAGGAAGATTTAGATGTTTGTTGCAGATCTGGTGAAAGCTTGTTCCCTCCTGTATGTCATCTGAGATTGTTACATCCCACAGGTGTCATGCAGCTGCCGGGTTTGCTGAGTCAGTACCACCAATACACTTCACACATCAGACCTCATTAATGGTCTGTGTATGTGAGTGTGTTAGTGTATATGCAAATATATGAATCTAAATTCACGTTAAGTCTTCTTCCAGTTGCAAAGTCAACACAATACAGGATATACTCCCCATTCTGTAGATGTCATAGGGTTTAACAAGTGCAGAACTACTGTCAGTGAGTCGTACTAACACTGGGTAGTTTCCTCTGAGACTTTCTGCAGATCTGTCAGCTGCACATTCAAGCTTCCAATCTCCTGTTCTACCACATCCCAAAGGGGGTCTACTGGATCCAGGTCTGGAGGCTGAACTGGACTCACTGTCATGTTGATGAAACCAGTTTGAGACTTGGAGCGTTATCCTGCAGGAAGTAGCCATTAGAAGATGGTGAACTGTGGCCATGAAGCAAGACTGGTTATCTGAGCTACTGTAGACCTCCTGTCAGCTCTGACCAGACCAGTCTGGCCATCCTGACCTTTGACCCCTCTTATCAACAAGGTGTTTCCTTACCAGAGCTACTGCTCACTGGGTGTCACAGTAAAAGTCTCTGAGATCATATTTTTTTTCCTCATTCTGATGTTTGATGTGAACATTAACTGACCTATATCTGCAGGATTTTATACATTAAACTGCTGCCACATTATGGCTGATTGGATAATTGCACAAAAGTGCACAGGTGTTTCTCATAAAGTGTCTGGTGAGTGTGAGTACCAGCCCTGGCTCACCTGTAGCTGCTGAGATCACAGCCAGACTCCGCCCTGGCATCAGACCACATCTGTACAGGCCTCTCTTCACAGGTTACCAGGGAGATTTTTTTTAAACACTGTATAGACAGACACCAGTTTACATCTCTGAACTGCTCATCCCCTGTTCCATCTCCAGACCCTCAGATCTGCTGACCAATCACTGCTTTCCATTCCACGCATCTAGTTAAAAACCAAAGGTGATCAAGCTTTTTCCGTTGTTGGCCCTAAACTGTGGAAAAAGTGCCACTAACAATGCAGCCAATAATAATAATTTATGCAGACACGCTATACTTTTATTCATTTACTTATATCCATTGTGTTGTTTTGATGTAGGTTTTGATTTTACTTGATCTAAAGATGGCGCCATGCTAACTGGCAGCCTGTTGCAGCGGCTCCTTTGTTTTTGTTTTTGTGCTTTCTTGTGCTTTCTTTTTTCTTTTTTTCTTAGTTTCCGGCCTGTCCACGGGTGCTTTTTCTGTCAGTCATTGTCAAATCACTAGAGACAATGGCTTTTGTCTTTTTTTGGGACTTTTCTGGCCGTCTTTTGGCTACTGTTTGGCTACTGTTGGCATCCATGGCAACGGAGGGTAACAGACGCGACAGTGAGCTCTCCTGTGCAGCACCTCTCCTCCCCCTCCTCCTCCACTGAAGACACCAGCACCCTCCCCCGCATGACTGTGACTACGGGCCAGGTTAGGAGACAGCTGGAGAGACTACACCAGCAGAAGGCTGCAGGACCTGATGGCATTAGCCCCAGGATCCTGAGGACCTGTGCCAGCCAGCTGTCCTCTGTTCTCCAACACCTTTACAACCTGAGCCTGAGTCAGGAGAGAGTCCCGGTGCTGTGGAAGACGTCCTGCCTGGTTCCTGTCCCAAAGAAGTTGACTCCATCGGACCTCAATGACTACCGACCAGTTGCCCTCACATCCCATCTGATGAAGGTGCTGGAGAGGCTGGTCTTGACCCACCTGAGGTGAGGGCGCTGCTAGACCCTCTACAGTTTGCCTATCAGCCCCATTTGGGAGTGGATGATGCCGTCATCTACCTGCTGCAACGAGCTCACATGCACCTGGATGGTGGAAGCGGCACTGTGAGAATCACATTCTTTGATTTCTCCAGTGCTTTTAACACCATCCAGCCACTGCTGCTGAGTGAGAAGCTGCGGGGGGTGGGTGTCGACACCTCCATTGTCTCCTGGATTGCTGACTACCTGACGGGCAGTCCTGTCTGACGCGGTGGTTAGCAGTACAGGAGCTCCACAGGGGACTGTGCTGTCCCCTTTCCTCTTCACCTTATACACCACAGACTTTCAATACAACTCCGAGTCATGTCACCTGCAGAAATTTTCTGATGACTCGACTGTTGTTGGGTGTATAGGTGGGGGAGGGGAGGGGGAGTACAGAGCAGTGGTGGACAACTTTGTGGAGTGGGCTGGACGCAACCACCTGAGGCTGAATGTTGGCAAGACCAGAGAGATGGTGATCAACTTCAGGAGAAAGAGGACAGCTTCACAGCCACTGTGCATTCTGGGGAAGGATGTGGAGGACTACAAGTACCTGGACCACTGACACTGTGTACAAGAAGGGGATGCGTAGACTCTACTTTCTGAGGAAGCTGAGATCCTTCAATGTGTGCAGCAAGATTCAATTCAATTCAATTCAATTCAATTCAATTCAATTCAATTTTATTTGTATAGCGCCAAATCATAATCTACATTATCTCAAGGCACTTTACAGGGTAAGGTCAAGACCTTACTTTGTTACAGAATAAACCCAACAGTTCCCACAAAGAGCAAGCGCTTGGCGACAGGGGGGAGGAAAAACTCCCTTTTAACAGGAAGAAACCTCCAACAGAACCAGGCTCAGGGTGGGCGGCCGTCTGCCTCGACCGGTTGGGTTTAGGAGAAGATAGAAAGAGGGGGAGGGGGAGGAGAGGGGAGAGAAGAGAGAGAGAGAGAGAGACCAGGAACAGCTGTGTCGGTAATGGTGTTATCAATAATAATGACAGGTAACAGTGGTTAATAGTAAAGATGAGTAGTGGTGGATCTGGATCCTGCTGCTCCCGGGGTAGAGAGACCTGCAGAATGAGGACAGAGAGAGGGAGAGAGAGGAGAAGCACAAACTACGGGAGAGAAAAAATACAAAGTTAATGGCATGAAGTTATCGAGAGAGAGAGGGGGAGAGAGACAGAAATAGAGAGAGAGCGCCCAGTGAATCATGGGAATCCCCCAGCAGTCTAGCTCTATAGCAGCATAACTAAGGGATGGGTCAGGACATACCTGAGCCAGCCCTAACTATAAGCTTTACTAAACAAGACCGTTTTAAGCCTGATCTTAAAGTTAGAGAGGGTGTCTGCCTCCCGAACCCACACTGGGAGCTGGTTCCACAGGAGAGGAGCCTGATAGCTGAAGGCTCTGCCCCCCATTCTACTCTTACAGACTCTGGGAACCACAAGTTGACCTGCATTTAGAGAGCGAAGTGTCCTATTGGGAAAATAGGGAACTATAAGCTCTCCAAGGTACGATGGTGCCTGACCATGAATGGCTTTGTAGGTGAGGAGGAGGATTTTAAATTCGATTCTAGAGTTTACAGGGAGCCAATGCAGAGAAGCTAACACAGGAGAGATGTGATCTCGTTTCCTAGTTCCTGTCAGTACTCGTGCTGTCGCATTCTGGATCAATTGGAGGCTTTTTACTGAATTTTTGGGACATCCTGACAATAAAGAGTTACAGTAGTCCAGTCTTGAGGTAACAAATGCATGAACTAGTTTTTCAGCATCCTTTAGACATAGAATGGGTCTGATTTTAGCAATATTGCGCAGGTGGAAGAAGGCTGTCCTAGAGACTTGCTTTATATGTGAAGTAAAGGACAAGTCCTGGTCAAAAATGACACCAAGGTTTCTGACTGTAGCACTGGAGGCCAAGGTGATGTCATCCAAAGTCAGTATATTATCACATAGTGTATCTCTGAGGTGTTTTGGGCCAATTACAATAACTTCAGTTTTGTCTGAATTTAAGAGTAAGAAATACTGGTCATCCAGGTTTTTATGTCCTTAAGACAGACCTGAAGCTTGGCTATCTGGTTAGTCTCACCTGGCTTCATGGATAAGTACAGCTGGGTGTCATCTGCGTAACAATGGAAATTCATCTGGCGCCTCCTAATAATGTTTCCCAGAGGGAGCATATATAGACTGAAGAGCATTGGTCCTAGCACAGAACCTTGTGGAACTCCATGACTAACTTCTGTGATGATAGAGGAGTCATTATTAACATGAACAAACTGGAGTCTATCTGACAAATATGACTTAAACCAGCTTAGTGTGGTTCCTTTGATGCCGACCATATGTTCTAGTCTCTGTAATAAAATCTTATGATCAATGGTGTCAAATGCGGCACTAAGATCTAGTAGGACAAGTACAGAGACAAGTCCATTGTCTGAAGCTATGAGGAGATCATTGGTAACTTTAACCAGAGCTGTTTCTGTGCTATGATGGACTCTAAAACCTGACTGAAAATCTTCAAACAAACCATTCCTGTGCAAATAATCACATAACTGGTTTGCAACAACCTTCTCAAGGATTTTGGAGATAAAGGGGAGGTTGGATATAGGTCTATAATTGGCTAAAACATTAGGATCAAGAGTAGGCTTTTTAAGTAGAGGTTTAATTACTGCAACTTTAAAAGCCTGCGGTACATAACCAGTTGATAAAGATAAGTTAATCAGACTTAATATAGAGGTGTCAATTAAAGGAAAAACTTCTTTGAACAACCTTGTTGGAACGGGGTCAAGAAGACAAGTTGATGGTTTAGATGAAGAAACTGTTGAAGTGAGCTCAGGGAGATGTACAGGAGAGAAACAGTCAAAATATAAGCCAGTTACAGTTGACTCTGAGGCTGCTGAACTGGACAGTACATCTGAGCCAGCTGTGGGGAGGAGATGGTGAATTTTTTCTCTAACAGAGACAATTTTATTTGTAAAGAAGCTCATAAAGTCATTACAGCTGAGGGCTAAAGGTATAGATGGGTCAACAGAGCTGTGGCTGTCTGTCAGCCTGGCTACAGTGCTGAACAGAAACCTGGGATTGTTCTTGTTTTCATCTATCAATGATGAATAATAGGATGTTCTGGCTTTACGGAGGCTTTTTTTTATATGCCAATAGGCTGTCTTTCCAAGCCTTTAGAGATTCATCCAGGTTAGTAGAATGCCACCTTCTTTCTAGCTTCCTTGAATTTTGCTTTAAAGCTCGTGTTTCTGAGTTGTACCATGGAGCTAGCCTTCTCTGACTCACTACCTTCTTCCTCAGAGGGGCCACAGTGTCTAGAGTTGCACGTTGGAGATGTTCTACCAGTCTGTTGTTGCCAGTGTACTTTTCTTCGCCATGGTTTGTTGGGGGAGCAGCATCGGAGCCAGCGACACCAACAGACTCAATAAACTGATCAGGAAGGCTGGCTCCATTATTGGCTGTAAACAGGACACTGTGAAGGCCATGGTGGAGAGGAGGACACTGAACAAACTGTTATCCATCATGGATAACCCTGACCACCCTCTCCACCAAACACTGGACAGACAGCAGAGTTCCTTCTCCAACAGACAGCTACAGCTCCGCTGTTGAAGGGACAGATACAGGAAATCATTCCTGCCACAAGCCATCACCCTATACAATAAATCTGTTTAAATAAATAATAATAAATTGTACATATTGTAAGTTATGCTGCTGCTGCAATGCAACAATTTCCCAGTTTGGGATCATTAAAGTACTTTGATTGATTGATTGATTGATTGATCATCCCTGTGTTTTTATTCATCAGTCTAATAATCTCATAATTTCATCTCTCTGTAAAGCTCCTTGGTCACCATCTGCTGTTTTAAATTGTGCTCTAAAAACAAACTGACTTCAGTAGAGAATTCACTTGAGCTGAGCAGGTAAAGGTTGAGCAAAACAGCAGTGACACCCCCACCTTAGACCGGAGACATACTGAATGTGTTGCGTGGATGTGTCCAACATCTTGGTTTTCACTTCGGCATCCATGTTAATAATGTTGATTAGAGTGGACACACTCCCTGTGTGAGATGCATTCCTCCTGGATCACAGCTGTGTATCGTGGTCTACAAGTCGGGTGTCTCACCTATTTTTCACATGTGACGCACTCGTCTTGCAGCAAAAATACACAGAGAAAAGACCCTTTAAGACCTGTTGTTATTTTGACATCATACCAGAAATATTACACAAAACTGACAACTTCCACTATCGTCTCTATTGCTGAATCTGAACATGTCGTAAAAAAATATAAAGATATTTTTAACCATTTTAGCAGCTGCATGTGGAGACAGTGATGGAGATATTTTCTGTCAAAAATAAATCAGACATGGGTCAGTGTTTAGGTCAGTGGGTAGAGTACCGGCCCCATGTGTTGAGGCTATAGTTCTCACTGCAGGTGGCCCTGGTTTGAATCCCGCGCCGAGCGGCCCTATCCTGTGTGTCACTCCCCCTCTCTCTGCCCCTCCATTTCCTGTCTCTCTCAACTGCCCTATCCACATGAAAAGCCAAAAAATAATAATATATATAAAAAAAATAAATAAATCAGACATGAATTAAAAATGAAGAGAAATCCAACATTCAAGTATCCTGCAAACTCCATGTACAAAGATGGAGCTGTCAGTAGCAGCAATGGAGCAGACACGCAGCCGGTGTCAACACACAAATGCATTTTTCTGCAGCAACAGCAGCCATGACGCACAGGCCACGCATCTGGTGTGTCTCCAGCATTAGCCGTCAGATTGAAGGGAACTAAAAAGGCTAAAACTGGGGGGGGGGACAGTTCAGCCAGCTGACTACTCTCACCAGGCTTGAGCCAAGTCTCAAAGAGTAAATCCAGTTTACAGGAGATTATAGAAGTGGTTAGGAGTCTTACTTGTCACAGATCTTGTATTAGTTTGTGCCATTTAGCTCTTGAAAGTTGGTCATTGATTGCAGATCAGGAGAGGACAATGTGCCTGAGGTTATTGAAGTTATCTCCTGCATGAATAACTTAGGAGGCTGTTGTGACTCTTGTATCATTCTTTTGGGCATTTGTAAGCCTTTACTTGAAAGTACAGAGTTCAGTGACAGGAAATGGGACAGAGAGCAGGGGAATGAAATGAAGCAAAGACTCTGGCTGCTCAGAGCATTTGTGTCCTATGTGGTATGCACCCTAACCACTAAGCTATCGGGGCGCTCCACATACTCTGTACAGATATTTACTGGTATATTGTAGAAGTGGGGACAGGAGAGAGAAACACTGCACAGCCTAAACCCCTGTAGATGAGCAGATGAGCAGAGGCTGTGAGTGTTCAGAGGCCAAACATGTTTAGGTGAATCCCATCCCACATTAAAAAATCAGGTTTTGCTGCTGTCAACAAAAACATGGATCTGTATTTTACTCCTAGAGAATAGCAAGTCACTGAGACATTCCTTAGCCAACAGAGAGGACAGGACTTGAGATGATGATGTGTTGGTTTGCCAGCTTAAGGACGTTGAGTATGTGAAAAAAAAGTCCTGCTGAGCGTCTTAGACTGCCATGGAACTAGAGACCAACCAGCTGCAGCGCCCAACATGTCTGGGACCTTCCCTGCTGTTGGATGCTCTGCCTCCCTTTGAGCCTTTGGTACAGACAGGCCTGAGGTGGTTTCTCCTCACCATTCCAACTCATGAGTTATTTCTAGCCCACATTTTTACAACAGAACTCATTGCTCATAGGCTGGACTGCACCCATTCTCAAACTCAGCCTTCATTTTAGTCTCAACTACACACCTTCCTTCTGCAGTAGGAGTCTCCCTCATGGCACACTAGATGGCTGGTAATAATGTAGTAAAGACTATAGAGTACTGATGGGTCTGAATGTCAACATGCTGATGATGTCGTGATCTCTGGTCCAGAGACAACCAGAGCTCACCACTCACAGCTGAATGTACAGTAGAGGATGACAAAGATACTAGACAGAGGAGCACAAGTCCAGGGTGACCTGAGAGCCAAGTGGTCAGGGCACATACTGGGTGGGCGAAAATGCTCTGTGCAGCGAGTCCCCGGTTCGACTCCCGACTGGCTGGACTCTGTCCTGCATGTCCCTCCCCTGCTCTCTGTCCCTGCATTTCCTGTCTTCACTGTCCTTTCAAAGAAAGGCACAAAAATGCCCAAAAAGTAACTTTAAAAAAAGGCACACAAGTCTTTTCTCTGAACTCTTTCTGCTGGACAAACTCTCTGCTGTATGACGTCTAAAGAGGTTATCAGTAACATGTTTAGGGTTACATGTTGAAAGTAACCCCACACACTAACTCAGCGGTCAGGTCTTTTATGGACACATACTGGTACTAATGTTCCAGCGGGACCAAGGACCAGAACCATGTTCAGCATGTACTCATGACTCCCTACAAGCCCTCAGATGAAAGCACCCACTGAGGGGTATCTGATATCAGCCTATGTAGGGATCATAAGGGGATCAGGCATTAATTCCCTCAGCAGCCCAAACGTTCAGCCTTAAACCACAAGCTGAGCTCCACAGGTGAAATTTGTCTTTTTACATTCACAGTTGTCACCAAGTCTGAAACCGATTTATATTACAACTACACAACAACAGCAAATATTTTTTCAACTGCAACTGGATTAGATTTTCTATTACCATAATGAGGAAATGCCTCATTATGTTATGTGAATCAATTCCACGCATGTAGCTCTACAATGAAATAAGATTTTATCCATTTTAAATGGTGAAAGAAAAAAAAATTGCTGATGATATTCTGGCTAGCAGCAAAGGGATACACCCCCAGGGGTCCTTGAGGGGGTTCCTCAGGGTCACCAGCAAAAAGGGGAATAATTGATTTTTTACTATAATTCCATTTGTAAGTAACACAATGACAGAGTATATGACTATATTGGTGATACAAACACTTTCTGTAATAAAACATCTAAAAGCAGAAGTCTGATCAGGTGGGGACCCTGAGACAAAAGGTCTGAGAGCCACTGATCTACAGTATTTTGGAAGTGTATCAAACAAATACTCTGAAGCTTTGACAAGCATGAATATGGCAACAATTGTCTGAGGAGTAAAAACTAATCATGAGAAAGATCCAAATGGCAAATGCTAAACTGGATCAGCTTCAGTCATTATTAGCTCAAATTATTTCATAATGAAAAGATCGAGGCCTTCAGGAAAATGGACAAAATAGGGGGAGGAAAAGTTAAACCCAGTAGAGAGATAAGTCATCTTCCAGTCCTAGTTAGCTAGCTAATGAGCAACAAAGTGAGATAATGATCCTATGTAAAAATACTCCATTACAAGTAACTAAGGTTCCTGTAGTTCCAGTATGTGTCAAATAGGCCAAAATCCTATAGATAACCACACAGATATACACAAACACAAACACATACACAAACACACAATAACACAAACACAAAACAAAATATCCATATCAAAAGAGTACATACATGTGTCCAAGGTTATAAAAACAGCGGTTACCTAAAATCCACTACAAAAGGCAGAGCCTCATTTAGTGACACTACAGTCTCCTCTTGAAGCAGAACCCAAGCCTCTGCTCAGAGCTCACAGCAGATGAACAGATCTTCAACGGTGGAGAAGCATCATTATAAATCATCTTATGCACTAAATGTATCTAAGTTGTCAAAGCTCAACTTTCTATATTGAACACGTCTATCATAACGGTGGTATGACTGTGATTTCCTGTCCAGGATGTAACCTGTCAGGTTTTAAGACTGTCTTTCTTGTCTGTGACCAACATGATGTGCAGTAATAGAAATAAGGGAAAAAATCATTGCATTTCAATTATTTTTTAAATTTAATCTTTTGACGATTTACACAGATAATGTTGTTTTTGTTTGTATTAAAGTTAAAGCACTGGTTTGGTCCCTCTGACTGATGTATTATTATAAATGACATAATTAGATGAGTAATACTGAAGCATTTCAGCAGAGTGTTACTGTTGTAGCTGCTGCACGTGGAGCTTGCTTGATCTACAGATAAATCTAAGGCTACATCCACACTAATACATTTTAGTTTTAAAACTCATCTCTTTTGCTACGTTTACTCCTCCCATCCACACTACTCTTTTCGAGCTTTTGAGTGAGTTTTCGAGCCCCTAAAACAGAGCCTTTTGTAAAAGTTGCTGGCCCTGTTTCCAGGATTCCAGGATTGTGTTGTAGTCTGGACGGGCAAAAACTGAGACCTTTGGAAATGATGATGTAGACGCCCATAGTCACTCCCTGATTGGGTCTTATCAGCCTCGACTACTAGTGGTGAAAGCAACATGGATAATGAATTACAATGTCACTGACCTTGTTGTCTTTGCAGCAGCTGTTGTGCAGTTAAATTCAGCATTTTAATGCTACAACTGTCTTCACTGTATTTTGTGGCCTAGTGTTTGTGAATGGCCATGTCCTGTATGTATGCGTTTTTTAGTGTGTTGGTGTGGACAGAGATTATTGTTGATATGGAGTTAAAACGGCCGTCTGGATGGAGATTGCTGACGTTTTAAAGTTTAAAATGATATACTTTACTATATATTTAAATTAAAACGTAGAAGTGTGGACGTAGTCTGAGGGGTTGTCACATGTTTAACAGGAGAGGAAAAAAGAAAAAACTAAGTTCTGACACACAAATCTGTTTTCAGGTCTAATCTTTGATTGGTGGTTTATTACATATATCAAATGAAACCATATCTGGAGTTTAGAGAGAAAAATCTGTATTTGGTGAAGCTGTTAACAACTGGAGATGTGACCAAGATGACCCACCACTATTTATGAGACGTCTGAAGCCAAAAAAGGTTGAAAACCACTGGTTTAATCTTTAACAATGTGTTGTATTTTAAGGGTTTGTTTTATTGTCCATGGTGTAAAACTCTACAAGAGGATGCAGAAAACTAAAATTATTTTTTTTTAAATGTAAAAGAATGAGAAAGGTAAAGGAAAATTAAAAAGGGTAAAGAAAGGAAAGGGGGAGGAGAATGGAGGAAGAAGATGGAAAGAAAGGGAAAAGGAGGAAGTAAAATGGATAATGGGAAAGAGGAAGAAAAAAGAAAGAAAAGGGAGAAAGAAGGGGGTGAAATGAAATGAAATCTGAAAAAATGAGTATGATATGTTCCCTTTAATCAATGTCAGTGATTAAAGGTTGGGGAGAGAGAGCTGGCCTGAGAGATGAAGAATGAAGAAGAGAGGGAACCAGAAAAGATGAACTAAAGGTTAATAACAGTGATGAGTAGGAATTGGCAGGGAGGCCATTAAAAACAAGAGCAGGAGGGAGAAGCCAGAGGCTAGAGGTGTACAGTGAGCGGGGCTGACAGCCTTAAATGGAAAGGTCTGACTTTACTGTACACAACACCACAAGTGTCATAGGCTGCACCGCATGATGCTTGTCTAGTTGCAGGGAAAACAATCACAGTACTCAGTCAAGCCATTAATAACTGTTTGGGAGTCAGTATGTGTGTGTGCATGTGTGTATGTGCATCACATATGCCCATTTGTAAGAGAGTGTGTGTGCTCCAGGGTGTTAATTTCCAGCGATGGGATGAGTCCTTGGCATCCCAGCGTGATTCATATTAAAAGTCAATTGGCCTTAAAATTTGGCCAGACCCCCAAAGTCTGTAGCTGCGAGACGTAGCTGTCAGCTAATGGCACAGCGGCCCACAGTCATACTGGCTGAAATTGAATCTGACCACAGAAGCCAATGGGCCAGACACAAGAGTGTCACAACAACTGACCATTACGCTGATGATGACATCCTCTCTGATGTCTGGCCCGCTCCTCCCTACCTATGCATGGCTGCTAGTGGTGGCCAGTTGGTAGTGTGCATCAGCCTGTCTCTGCAGGCTTTCATCTGTGACACATTGAGATTTATGAAGAACAAAGTTCCCAAAATAGCTCTTAAATCAAACTGTATGAGCTGCATTGTTACATGAATGCACTAGTACTATGTGCAAAGGGCACGTGCATGGGTACTCTGTAACCTCTCGGCCTGTAACATTAGCGAGAACTATCAGCGTCCCCTCACTCTTAATTTTTCGGCTGTGTGCCTGTGTGGTGAGGTATGTCAGCGCTGGCTGGGAAATAGAAAGAGATGAAAGCAGAGAGGCTATTACCCTCCTGCTGCTCCTGTGATTTCACTACAACCTCAACTATAATTACCATGCACACTATTTGCAGCAACACCAAACTTTACCACTTAGGACCAAAGCATTTTTTTCTGGCTTGAAAACTTCTCGTAATCTCCTCCTTAGACCTGGCATAAACAAAAGTACTGTGAAGTCAGAGGAATTATTTAAGGTCAGAAGTTCTGTTTAATTTCTGCAGTGTAGAACTGTATAGATGACAACCAGTTAGGGAAATTCCAAGTCTTGGATGAGTTAAATAATCAGTATAACAGATGTCAGAAAGAACATCATGTGAACATAAAACTATAAAGAGAGAAGTGGATCACAACTCCCAGAAAGCATTTCTCTGAGAAATATCACCAAGCTAAAACTAAACAAGACTTTTATTTTGAAAGCTGATAAGGATTATATGGAAACATTATAAATATTTGAAATATGATGTGATTATTGACTGACTTCTTTCAATAAAACAAGGTGACTTCTTCTCTGTAACCATGCCAACTCATGGCTATTGTAGTAGACTGATCTGCCATACCAAGCTGATAGAGACAATATGATTTCTCAGAGACAAAGTTTAAATAATAATTCACACTGATGCCAACAGCAGCAACTTTAAGTCATTAAAGGACTAATTGCAATTGTAATTAAAAGCGCAGGAAACACACCACCATGCTCAGAAAGGCACTTGATTCTTTTAATGTTGACTAACACTGACAAGACAGGGTACCACTCAATAAAAACTGCAGCTTCTACAGAAAAAAAGTCAGACGTATAATATCATGAACCACAGTAAATGCTCCCACTCATCCTCTTTTTCACTGTTACAGTTTCTTAAAGCTCAATGGATGTAATATCTTTCACAGTGCTTGTATCATGTGTAATGTTGTAGCTCCTAAACATCCAGCACAGGTCAAGGAAGAGGGTGAAGCACTGGCAGTTATAAAAAAAAAATGATTTCACTGTAATCAACAGATCTGACAATATCCCAAGTGTCTATGGTATAGAGAATCTTTCATCCGTGATTTTTACATGGATCTGGATCCTGTTGACATGAATGGAAGTCACCACCTCTCCATTGAAGTAACTCATGTTTTTTATAACCTTATACCTTCCTCACATCAAGCCATTTGATGCCTTCTGACAAATTGAAGATAAATGTAGATTTCTTTCTTACACCAACCTACACATAAGTCTCAGCCATGCTTGTTTTGTGGCCATATTGGTCTGTGACTATTTTTGAATTGTAAGATGATGGTCTCATTCTGGAGCCATGCGCAGCGAGTTTGCAAGGCGAGTTTGTTTGGTTGCACTGGAAACAGATACACAAGCTGCTCTCCTGAAGTGCTTATTTTATCCCAAACCACAAGGTTATGTTTATTATTGTTACCATAGATAGATTTATTCATCCCTTTGGGGAAATTCAGTTGTCCAGCAGCTCGCACATATATGCGGTTTAGATTTACAGTCCGTGTCATGAGCCGCTTCCTTCGGCTGAGGTGTTGATCAGTCTGATGGCAGTGGGGACAAAGGATCTCCTGAGCCGCTCGGTCCTGCAGAGCAGCGAGACGAGACGTTGGCTGCAGCTGTAGCTGCTTCTCTGGCCTGCAAGGATGTTGTGGAGAGAACAAAGGCCCAGTTCGTCTGAACTGGTATGCCCCTATGGCTCATATTATTGTTACCATGACGACTATGATACAGTATGCCTGCGCTGGTATGCTCCTTTTGGTCATAACAAGACAAGCAAATGATATAGGTAAGGTTGGAGGATTTTTGTCCATCCAGATAAGAGGTCTGTGTTTGAGAGAACCAGTCTCTGTTTTCAGTTAACACAGAAATTACAGTGATGTTTGTGAAGCAACATTCAGAATGATACAGAGATGAATGATGAACAGGATCAGGCCTACAGTATGCAGTCGTGAGTCTGATGAACAGGATGTCACCATAACCCAAGAACAGATTAAAGATACTGAAGAAGCAGAGGGACAGCAGATCTTAAAGCAGAAATAAAAAAAACAAACTTTGGTTTAAGTTTATCAACGTTATCGATGTTTGCATAGAAAGTTAATTTCTCATCTAGCATTATTTCATAGACCTTTTCTACGCAACCTGTTGTTTGAATAATATTCTCCAGCATTTGTACAGCATGTACATCATATCAGGAAACATTATGTAGGCCTTGTGAAACCCTCTTTTTTTCATATTCATGGCAGCTCCTGATCTTGACACTGGCATCTGGTAGCCTCCAGATTTGGATGGCGAAGAGAGTACTGCACATCTCCACACCTTCCAGACCAAACAGATCAGTGGTGCTCCTCCTTTCTAAGTGATGGTGAGAAAGACTTTTTCATGGCTGTCTGAAGCAAAGGTGGAAGGAGTGTGATCCATAAAACCTTGCAGGGAAGATGTGACCTTTGAAAACGGGAGACTGCTGTTTGTTTCCCATTTCCAGATGAATGTCTGGGTTCAGTTCTTTTAACCACGGCTACAATCTTACTCTAACCTTGATCAAGTAGTTGTTCTTTTAACAGTGACAACAAAGGTTTACCATCCAAAGTAGTTGTTTTGAACCCAAACTTTCCCTGAGCCAACTGGTTTTTGTGCTGAAATAAACAAATCTTACTCACAGCAGTGGTAGACAGGAAACAGTCATGTGAATCATCTTTGTGATATTAATTTTTTTTTTTTGGATCAGTTGGATCAGTTTTTGGGATGTTCTGACAAACCATTAAAGTTATGAATTTCTCTTTACAGGGAACAAGAAACTGCATATTTTGGTTTTTAGTTTCAGAACTCATTGGGTTTTTTCACCCAATGAGTGAAATCAGCTGGAACATGCTTGTGAGACACACAAATACTACAATAGACAGTAGGCTACTGTTGATGGGTCCATCCAGTTTCAGGAGATTAAATTCAACGATGCTGGTTTGGACAGTTGGTTAAAGAGACTGCCTGTGGTAAAGTGTTTCTGGTGCACTGCCCAGCAACAAACTCCAGGGAACAATCTGAAAAACTGTTTCTATGAAGATAAAATCTGTAGCAGCACAACCGGCAGCATGTTAGTATTTAGAAAATGTCCTGGTAAAGATGAGAAAACACTTATATACAACTTTTCTAGTCTTGTCAACCACTCAAAGCTCTTTACAAACACATTGATGATACATCAGGGGAAATTTTGGGGTTCAGTATCTCGCCCAAGGACACTTCACCACCACTGAGCCCCCGACCTTCTGATCAGTGGACCACCTGCTCTACCTCCTGAGCCACTGCCGCCCATGTTTCCTGTCTGCTTCCTGTTCTCTCATCTAGTGGCAACACTGCCCTTCATCTCCATCCATCGGCCAATCCCTCCCCCCAACCCCCTTCCCTCCTTGCTTTCATTGGATCCATCGTGGTGGCAGATGTACGAGGCCTGGGGCAGTAGAGAGCCTTTGTCAATGTTTCATTCTTCTCTCCCCCCATGACGGCAGTGAAACCCTCTGGACTGTGAAAAACTAGCTTTGTCCCCACGTTGAGTGTGGTTTCCTCCACACACAGCAGCTCAGCTGAAGGTAGAGCTGGTGCTGCGTTACCACTCCCATCAGGTGGGGACTGATTGTTCTTCATTTGATGGGTTTCTAACAACTTTTTACAAACTTTTTAGCAAACATCTCCTGTTTTATTTCTTTGCAGTTTATTTCTCTGCTTTAGAAAAAGAAAAAGAAGCGTGACATCATTTTGCTGCTTTTAACAAAACGCAGCTAAGGTGTCTGTCCATCCATCATCCTTGCAATGTTACATGCTACCATGTGGCTAATGCCAACACCATCAATCACCCTGGCGCTTTGCTAGCACATCTGCAATGTATTTACCATTAATCTCATCAGTGCCGTCTTTCCACATCATTTCAAAGCTTTGCAATGATTCCTCGGACTAATTTGATGGTAATGAAGCCATCGACGCACAGTGCTTGATGAATACATTGATAAATCACCTTCTGCTGGGTTTTGGACAGGCCACATCTGATCCTATTAGATGATCTGCAGCCCTCAGTCTGTTAAATATGCCCGTGGAAGCTGTGTAGGAACTGACTGATGGTTTAGATGTGATGACAGAGACATTTGTCAGCACTTCTAGTGTCTTGAGTCCACTTAGTTCATCCTCCCAAGTAATAACGTTGCATTCAGCAATACTAAATTGTTTTATACAGTAAGGTGGGAAACAAACAATGTCAGGTTCATGCAAAGTAACAAAAACACAATCTCCTCTCACTAGTAAAGGTCTCCTCCAGTAGAGTCAATTTAAAGAATTATGTTAAAATATTTATTTCCTGTCACTTACAGGTTCATCTAACACTGTGTTTCCTGTTTCCTGTTTGCTGATTTCTTGTTGTGAGTGGGGGGATTGTATTTTTGTCCTAAACAATCTACATTTTCAGTTGTTATGGAAGCTGTTGCCGTGGTTACTAGAGGCAGTTTGTGTCAAATATCAGATAATGTAGATTTTAAAGTTTATGTTTCCTTACAACAACCTCTGCAACTGCATCAGTCTCATCTGTGCTTGTTTCCTGAGACAGTGAGTGAAGCAGACAACGACAACTTACAGGTGTTTTTATGTGTGGTTTAACACTGCAGTGCTTGGTTTGGTATTAGGTGTGGAAACACGCTAATGCATGAATGTTACACATGGAAAAAATACTGAGAGGCAACTTAAGTCCAACAGCTTCAAATGTGTGACCACATCCAAGATGTTGGTTTCAACCATCATATAGTTCTCCCAGTTGTTCCCATGTGACAGCAGCATTACTCCCACAAAGCCCAGCAGATCAAAGGTGATTAACATGTTATTCAGCCAATCACAGCAGGTGGTCAATATCTGAGGATGAGTGGCTGGGGATATCATGTCGGGCAGTATTTCCTCTCATAGGTGTTGCTGCCTGAGATAATATGTGAAATGGAAGAGGCTCTGCAGGTCCACATTTTCCATCACACTGTAGTTGAACTTGTTTCAGTGCAGTAAAGCTGCTGATGGAACGTTAATGGCCTGAAATAAGATGATGAGATAAGAGTAAAACACTCTCCTAAGTTAGCATCGATGTGCTCTGTGATCGATTAGTTCCGTCCCGACAGGCAGGTTTACATGTCTCACGTTGAACGATAACAAACTCACAGTCCGGATAGAAGTCGGTGTGATCACTGACTCACACAGTCACGACAGGACAAATCTACATGAATGATGGCTCTGTTTTTTCACTGATCTGATCCTGTTCTGGCGGTGGTTAGCCATCATCTGTTACCATGGCGACCTAGCTTGGTAACTGAGCTCAGCTTGATGATACCAGACGATAGCTGGATAACACACCTGTCCTGCGAAGTGATACAGGCCAACATCTCATACTAATCATCTAGACTGACTACACAGTGTCAAGCCACTGTTCAAACTCAATGTGTGATTTTCCAACATGACAGAGAGTCACAGTAAACACCTCGAACGGTGATGAAATTTAAACTAAACCGTAAGAAAATACAGAACTGATGTGCTGTTACAGTGATACGTTACCACACCACTGTCTGTGACTATGAAGGTGACTGTGTCAAAAGCACACACACACATACACACACACACACACACACACACACACACACACACTAAATCTGTCGGATTTATGCCCTGGCTCAGTGCAGTTATTACAGACACAGCTTATCAGGAAACTGCTACATTATTAGAAGTGTCAAAAAATATCTGCTATGCCCCTGTAATTGGATTACAGTCCACACAGCTCCCAGTGTGGAGACCTGCCAGTCCGCACACAAACACACACACACACACATATTCACACTAATGTCGCTGGTGGGCGTAAACCTTGCATCTCCATATTTCTTTTGTCTCCATATTTTCCATATTCCTCCATCACTACATATAAATACTTACATATATCAGTGGCAGGCCGTCACAATAAGCAGCGCTTGACCAGTTAAAGCTAAGAATAGACATCAATTAGAACCTGAGGTGGAAGAAGATGTCTCTCCATACACAGAGAAGAGCTGCGGTGTATCTCTGGAAAAAATAAACTTCTTAGAATCTATTGACCTTCAGGCAATACATCTACACTACATCACAGAGTCAGCAAATCTCTAGATGGTGATCGTATAATGAACAAAAACTACCATGACTTTCCCCAAATCTGTGTTCCAGACTTTTTGGCAACTTTTTACTGTGGCTTTTACATGCAATTCACATTTTTACTATTTTTAGGTGGTCAGGGTGGGTTGTAGGTTTAAAACACAAGAACCTAGAGCTGGGGACCAGGCATGAGGACGAGGCAGAGCAGCAAATCAACTTTCATATCAAAACACATACAGCACCTCATAGATGAATAACAGCGCTGTCTAAACAAATACTCAAAAAAATAAGCAAAAAGTGTGATTAGTTGTTACGCAGTTTGTACCAGAAAACAGCATTGTCAAAAAAGCAGCTGGAGCAAGCAGACAAACAGCTGAAAAAAGCATCAAAGTGGCAGAAATATATGAACTTCACAACTTCTGGTTGGGACTTTCACAATTCAATTCAATTCAATTCAATTTTATTTGTATAGCGCCAAATCATAATATACATTATCTCAAGGCACTTTACAGGGTAAGGTCAAGACCTTACTTTGTTACAGAGAAAAACCCAACAGTTCCCACAACGAGCAAGCGCTTGGCGACAGGGGGGAGGAAAAACTCCCTTTTAACAGGAAGAAACCTCCAACAGAACCGGGCTCAGGGTGGGCGGCCGTCTGCCTCGACCGGTTGGGTTTAGGGGAAGATAGAAAGAGGGGGAGGGGGAGGAGAGGGGAGAGAAGAGAGAGAGACCAGGAACAGCTGTGTAGGTATTGGTGTTAACAATAAAATCAAAGCAGAAACAGGGTGCGGATCATGGCTTGTGATTCTACCCAAAGAGGTTGTCATATGATCTATTGGCTTGATCACCCACCAGAAGCATCAATCAAGGTTTAATCTCAGTGATTATCATGTATGTTGAGCGCAAAATGAATTTGATTTGTTACGGGATGAGTTTCATTATTACTGAGAGGGATGATGGACAAACCAAAAAAATTAAATCCACTCATACACTTAAAGCTTTGTCCAGCTCCTGCAGGTATGCTTCTACATAAATAACTATATGCTTCCATAGTCTACATGCTCTGAAACATATTTTTTTCATATTTATTTTTTCATATTTGTATGGAGTTATCTGACACATTGTATAAAAAGAACCACATTCTGTGTGTGTGCAATCAGCAGTAATAGATGAATCCCAGGCAGCCGTCCTCTATCAGCCTCTACTCTCAGTTTCTATGCAAATGCAGCAGTTTATTGTCCAGAACGCGTGAAGCTTTTGTCTGCAGCAGCTTTGACTGATCACAGCCTGACAGATTCAATGTGTGTATGAGTGCACACTTTATTATTATTGGTGGGAGGAGCCACCAGCCCCATCCCTGATGAGCAGCTGAGTCTGCCAACACACTCACACACACACATACACACACACACACACACACACACACACTCCAGGCTCCATCCATCATCCTGATGCTAATTGTTACAGGCTTAAATAAACCTCTATTACCACCTCTTAACACACGCGACCTTGTGCGCTCTCGTGTAGCGCGTGTGAATACAGCAGCAGGGAGCCACATCCCAGGAGCATATTGTTTGTCAGATGTTTTCATATGATCTGCCTGAATTAACAGAGTGTGTGTTGTTCACAGAATTAGGAGACTGGCCTGGCAGAAACCCACAACACACACATCATAACCACCATAACCACATCATTGTGTTTTATGAGTGTACAGACACATGCTGCTACTAATAATACACTCCTCTCTGAGCAGTCCGGCTCGTTTATGTCTGTTTTATTTAGGGAGGATCTGTGACACCACAGTAACCTTGCATTAATATTGATGCCAGTGAAGCTCGTTTGGTTGACCTCCATGTTAAGTGTCAGTGAACTACACTCTCCAGTGAGTTCAGATTGATTTATACAATAATTCTAAATAACAAAAACAGTGATTAGTGACATAATAATAACAGTGATCAAATGTTGCAGGTGAACTCCACCGGACTTTTCTGTCGTCCGCCCTTTACATTTGTATTCACTCATTTGACAGACGCTTTCATCCAAAGTGAGTTACAAGCAAAGAATTTGTACTGGTCAGAGGCTCAGAAAGCTTCAGTCTGACCTGGGAGAAGTCATGTCAGGCCAAGTTCATTGTAACATTGTCTGTGTCTAAGTGCCCTCTGTCATTTGGTTTGAGAGACTGTCTGATGTAGCTGAATGTTTGTGCTTTGATCACCTGCACTGACAAACCTTCTGTAGGACCAACAGACAACACCAGGGCCTGGAACCCAAGTACCAGCCTCTATACGAGAGCGGTCAGGACACAGCTCAACTCGATCGTTACGCTGGCAGAGTTGATGTACGGTGCTGATCTCTTTAAATATCTTGTCATTTAAAGCTGCATGAATCTGCATGGACCTCAAGAGCAGGACCAGCCCTACAAACGTGACTGTGGCTGACTGACTGACCGACTGAGTGAGACCTCTGGATTTGGAGGTTCCCCACTGGATTTGGAGGTCCAGTGGTTCTCCACTGGACCGCACATTGACTGATGTGAGCAAACTTCCTTCTCTTTGATTTAACAAGTAAATGATCTGAAATCATTTCCATCACTGGAGCTTTGACTGCAGCTCTTTTAATGACCTCATCTCGTTGTTTCCTCTTCCTCTGCAGTGGTTTAATGGCACCAGCTGGAGAATCAGCTCCACCAGCTGTTTACCTCCATCAACCAGCCGACTAGTATTCACACAGCAGGAGAACAGCAGGAGTGGAGGGAAGTAACCTAAGTTTAATTTTATTTTCTGGAGGTTCAGTTACAGAGCACTCACACGTGCACGACAGTGGGCGTGTCTGACGCTTGGTGCAATAACGGGCCATGCTAGCTGTCCATGTAATGTTCAAGGGAAGTACATGGGAAATAAATAACACAAGCAGAAGAACACATACCAGACTGACCATTTGCCTCTGGCATCCTGTTCCAGGTTCGATTTCTCTGGTTTGTGTCCTGGAACATAAATAAACTCTGATCGGAGCAGAGTGATTCCTCACCACAGTGAGCAACCTCTCCTCCACTGCGACATTGAATCCCAGGCTGCAACTGCATAAACCTGATTTCATTCAACTTTTCTCAACTGCTACTGAACCAGTGGAATTAAAGCGAAACAGCCGATTTCACCACATTCAAAGTGAATGAGAAGCCCCTTAACTGAACTCTCCAACATGTAGGTGTGATTTTTGCATTAAAATTTGTATCACACTGAGATGTGAACTTGACTATAATATGATGCTAATTGTAGTAGCCTATATTTTTTATACCTAAGTAGGGGAAATGTCCACGTATTTTTCTGTTAGCACCATTATTACCAGTTCACACACATTAGGATGAAGAATGATGAAGAACATCTGAGTGCTTGCTCAACATATTTGTGATTTCTGTTGGTCTGTGGCAGGGTCAGGTGCCTTTCTTCATATAGCTTTGGCTTGACTGATAAAAACAGAAGAAATGACATGTGTGCTTTATTGTTGTCTAAAAATATTGTTGTGGTGCAATAAAAGGGTAGGTCAGAGTTTGTTTGGATCTATAAGATATAAAATTATACTGAAGTGTGTCAGTGCTCTGTGAGATCATTCATTATAGGTACTATTGATGGGTTTTACTCTTTGGATTCTAAGTGTGTGTGAGTGTGAGAGAGAGAGAGAGAGAGAGAGAGAAGGAGGGAGAGAGTGAGTGAACTGGTCACTAACATTTGAACTGAGTGCTCACATCTAATCAGTGTTTCCATTTTGGAAAGCAGCCTTTACTGAGACCCTGGAGGCTACACCCACACACACACACACACACCCACACACACACCCACCCACACACACATACACACACACACACACAATACAACCTAAAGTATATTAAGGCCTGCAGGCGTTCCTCTCCTGCCTGCATGACATTTCCAGCCTGGATAGGAACAGAGTGAACTGACCCCTCTCAACTGTCAATCAAACAACAAAGTGAAAAGAAAAAAACAGCTCAAGGTCTCAGGCATTTATTTTGAAAATACACTCAGGTCTGCTGGTGTCCTGTAGTTAGTGGTGTGTTTGTAGCTCAGGTATGGATCAGCCATGCACCAGACCATAATACATGGAATCTGTTGTCTAAGTCCACATGGGGACAGAGTCTCAGTAAGTCTAATACAGTTGAGCAGTAAATCCTTCATGAAGGTTTCAGTGTTCAGAGAGGTGTTGATTCAGCTATGAGATCATTTTGGAGACAAATGTGTTTCTGTTATTTAGAATCACTGATATACATTAGGTGGATGAAATAATAGAAACACTTGTTCATATAAACCAATACAGTTCAACAGCCCCACAAACAACGGCATCCATTCTAACATTATCACCTTTGTTACACCTCTCTGTCTTTTCTTTGTCTCACAGAAATAAATAAGCTCTTATTTGGAGATGACTGAATTCAGACCTGTTTATATATATATATATATATATATATATATATGATTTGAAGTTAATTCATGCATTACCAGTGGACAACATGTATTAAAATCAATAGCATTTTAATTTGTTTTTTCATAAATCAAAATTCTTTAAAAAGAATGTGTATTGGATGCCAAGAACATAATAATGACAACTCAAACTGAGATCGTGGTATGTGCAAAGTTTTATCTGTAGGCAGGGGCGGATCTAGAAGTTGACAAGATCTGGGGCTAAGCCCAGACCTGTAACATCTGTCCACACCTCACTCTTTATGAAAAATATTCTTATGTTCATCTTGTTATTAACCATACCGGACTGCTCACAGACTGAGTAAAACAAACATTCCACTTCCTCTTTTACGTTTTGGCACGTGGTGCTGCATAATAATGGCACATAGAATGGCTCTGCAGTCCTCACAGACGAGACACCGTCCAGTCAGAGAGACAAAGTTGGGAGTCTGGCCCATATACTTCCACATCTGAGTCCAGCTGTTATCCTCCAGTAGAGAGCTGGAAGATTTTTGTGTGTCTGCACCAGAATTTGTCCAGATGTAGAAGCAGCATCTTACAATCATGCTGTGTATGAGCCTGATTCGGGCCATGGAACTGGGTTTATACTGGGCCAGACGAAAACAAGCATATGGTCCATGTATGGGCTGGCTTCATCTTGCTATCTGGGTACATATTTCAGGTTAGACAACTAAAACCACTCACACACACAAATTTTACTGCTTCCTGATCAGACTCTTGTCTGATTCGGCTTTAGAAACAACCAGAATGATCAAATTCCCCTCCTCCCTCCAATCGCTCTTCTCACCCTATAGAGTTTCAAGGCTCTAGTTTTTTTCTAGTATTCCTTTTCTACTTTTTACTTACTTTTTATGATCTAAATTTGACCTTTGACTCTTTTAAGATTTACATCTTTGAAAAAAAAATTCTCAGGGATGAAGCCTCTGAACATGGGAACGTAAAACTCTTATCAGACACTGGTGGTTTCAACTTTTACCAGAATAATAAAAACACGGTAAATATAAACTGTATCATATACACTGTCAGACTAAGTAAGGACCGGACTAACTGCATGTGTCAGCACTGGTCAAGTCTCCTGTGCTTGTGAGTGAAGAAGTCTGTCTCCCTGTGAAGCATCTTCTGCTGGATGAACACTCGTTCACTCAGACTGTCTGTGCTGCAGGAATAATGACATGATACATCACTGCACTGAGAGGAGCCTCCTGCTTAAAACACACACACACACACACACACACACAGGCTGTCTCCCAGCATAACTAATGGGAACGTTTCATGGTGGTGACAGCGAATGGCGTGTGTGTGTCTTTCTGAGCATTACGGCTGTTACGGTAATAATGAGAACAAATGAGAGCCATCCATTTCCTGCCTGGCTGCTGATTGGTCCTGATGGCCAATATGGTGCCAGGCAATCCATCTTCGAGCCACTCCTCCTAACGACCGGCTGGCGACCCGCTGGGTGGGCATCAGCCAATGAAACGGCAGCTAACCCTCCACCGAGAGGTGGGGTGGGGGGGTTTAGGGAGGGTCACAAAGACCCAACACCAAAAAAAAGCACAGACTCATTATTAAATTATCACTCCCACGACTGCTGTTATTATTACAACTACTACTACTACTACCACTACTGCTGCTTCTGCTGCTGCTGCTACAATTACTGACAATAATTCAAGTTATAATATGTCACTTTTCCACATTCAAATGTCGAAAATTGACTAGACCTATGTTTTATATTTTCTGAGTTGTGTACTTACATCATCCTAAATGTTTCTAGCAATTCCCAAACCAGAGAAATAGGAATTCCAGTCATGGGAACGCTCCATGTCAATGATGTCATATCCCCTATGTGCATGCGTCAGCGTTGTGGCTCCCTTGACTGCTATTCAATAAAGAATTTTTTTTAAGCGTTGCGGTTGCTTTCCAGAAGCTCAAAATTGACATTTATCCTGTTTTAAGCCACATTTTAAGATACACTTTTTACATTTTGTTCTTTTACAGCTATATTTTAACCAAATGAAGGATTTTAATCATCAATATCTGGATTTAAGTTATCAGAGAAAACAGGCAAATGGTAGCTCAGGTCCCATCCACTCATCAACTCTGAGATTTCCTGTGTCCACTGAAGAGCGTCAGCAAATCACTGATTTATTAAGTGAAGCTGCTTTATTTGTTGTTTCTTTTAACCCCCTGATCTGTTTGTTATGGAGATCGGCTGCTGATAAAAACTAGTGAAGAGTGACAGAGAGAAGGGGAATGACGTGCAGTAAAGAGTCACTGGACTTGCCTGCTTGGTGGATTAGCGGCTACATGGTGTGCCTGTAAAAACATCCTGAACGTCTGGCCCATTAAGTTATAGAAAATGGTAAGGAGTCTCACTTTCCAGCCATTCCAAGGCATCATGTCTGCTGAGAAGCATTGGCGATTTTTAGAGTGACACTGCTTGATTCAATGTTTCCACTGGTTTTAATCCCCTGGTCCGTTTGATATGGAGAGGAGGACGCCTCTGCGGATAAATCGGTTGCTGGTGAAAAACTCAGAAATGTGTGGTTCATAAATTAGCAGATTAGCAGTTTCAGCTCCCGATCCTTCCCTGTGTCTGCCACAGAGTCCTGGTGAATCTCATTTTTTTAAGTGACACTGCTTTATTTGGTGTTTCTACCTGTTTTAATCCCCTGGTCTGTTTGTTATGGAGAGGAGGACAGCTCTGCAGATAATTCGGCTGCCAGTAAAAAAAACTCATTAATAAGCAGTTAGTTAGTTAGATTAGCACTCTGAGCTCTCAACCCTTCCCTGGTGTCCTGTGTCCACCTTACATTGTCGACGAAACACAGACTTTAAATGTGAAACTGCTTTCAGTGGCTTTAACGGTTATAATCACCAGGTGAGAGGAGGAGACCTGTGTAGATAATTCAGCTCCAGGTAAAAACCTCCTGAACCACTGACACTGAAGAAATCCAAACTGGGAGAAGCAATGGTGGTGGAGACAACAACTCCGATGATCCCATGCTATTTAACGACATCACCCAATGCCGTCCTTTGTTATTGTTTTGCTTGAGAGAGAGTCAATGGGCATTCAAATATTTTTCATATCCTCACTCTAATTTCTTCTCTCATATGCAGACACGTGCTCACACTGCAGAGCCAGGCTGTGGGAAACTTCAGTTCAAACTTTAATCAGCTTTATTTTAGCAGATTAAAATTATGGCTCTGACATAGATATCTATATCAGGTCTGTGATATAGATATCTATATCAGAGACGTGATATAGATCTATAAATATGTAGATTTCATGTGGGAAACCTGCTAATGCGACTTCATTGAAGGGAGACTGGGGCCGTCTGTAAAAAAGGTCACTTGTAACGCTTCCAATTTCTCCAATCAGGACCAAGTTATGAATCATCTGATTCACTCTATATACAACAATACAACAACAATACACATACATGGAGACACAGGAGACATGTGCAGTTACACACAGACACTCGCACAATTTTTTAAATTAAATTCTTAATATAAATTACTTTTTTTTCCCTTGATTTTATCTTTTAAAATAAAATAAACTTTATTGTCCCTGAAGGGAAATTTGATCTTGGGCACAGAGCCACTGTCTGTTACTTTACATGAAAACATCACAGACACAGAAGAAGCATTTGAAGCATTTGACACAGTGTTAGGTGCTTCTGCTGTTGCTTGTTTTCTTGTTGCACAGGTCTTATCCAGCTGTGTAACAGATGTGACAGTCAATCTCAGCCAGGCTTGCTGACTTTACTCGGCTCTCCCATGTCTCAGAGCACACACAGCCTCCCGTCACACAGGTCAATACCATGGCCACCAGAGGGCCTCCATGACTCAGTGTTAGCACACCTACAGTGGCAGACTGTGTGTGTGTGTGTGTGTGTGTGTGTGTGAGTGAGAGAGAGAGAGAGTCAGGCAGTAGTGAGGGAGATTAATTGTGGAGCAGGGAGCAAAAGGAACAAATGATAACTGAAGAACTAAATGACAGAGAGTCTCTTATGTTTGATAAAACCATATAAATATTCCATAACACTCAAGATGAGATACTGTATGGTATGGTCCTGTGAGGAAACAAATGAGGGACATCTGTGATCCAAGATGAGGAGAAAAAGAACTAAACCAAAGTGGAGGACAACGGCAAAGTGAACTGAGACTGTTTAAAGATTTAACCTGGTCTTTGGCAGCCAGTGTCAGTCAGTACAGACAACTGATGAAAGTAAATAGTGATTTTAAAAAAAGAAAAAAAAAACAAAACAACTATTAATGGTAAGAAAAAAAGATTCTGACTCAGCAGTTTTCCTTACTGAGCCAGATTTGTGAGATAATGAGTCTCATTTTGACTCACTGAGAAAATGATTAGATTACAGTTTGCTCTGGCTGTAGTTAGTCTGACTGTCACTTGCACTGTATATTTAGCTGTGTAGTGAGGATAACCAGCTAACAAGGTTATATTTTAAAATAAACAGGATCGTGGTTAGTGTCCTGTTTGGTCTCACGCAGTAAGAGAAGCACTGTATGAAACAAGAATTTGCAGCTTAAAACATTATGTTCACATTACCAGGGCGACTGCATGAAGGGGAAATAACAACCTACATTCAGACGCTTATACTATGGGAGGCTTATACATGGAATGAGGCTGATGTACTGTCCTGCAGGTTGATGTAAATGCTATTTTATTGCATTTTTTTATGTATTCACAGAAGTGTCATGGCAGGGCATGTGCACTATAGAAATGGTATAGAAACTGTGCAGATGCTGATGTGTTGTGTGTGCATGTAATCTCTTACATCTGTCAAACTGCAGAGAGTGGGACCTGAATAGATGAGTGTGATCTGATCTGGAAGAAAAGAGCGAGGCTGTCTGGACCAAGAATCTTCATTCTGGAAGATTTCATTAGAGGGATCAGCTACAATACAAGTGTGAGCCATCAGCAGTAAACACTAACATCTGGTTGTCAGGGTGGAAGTAATGAAATACATTTACTCTCATCACTGTAACAAAGTCATTTTTTGTGTACTTGTACTTTTTGAAATATTTCAATAACGTTACTTAAGTCTTTCTTAACTCAAGTATTTTACTTTGCTACTTTTAAAGTTGACATCTTTACTTTTTTGTTGAAGTTAATTAAACTGTGAGAACTTAACAAATGAAAGAGCCAAATCAGCAGCTGGGGCAGAGAAGCTGCTGAATTGAGGTGCCGCCCCGCGACCACAGCAAGTGCTTGTTTTCTAAATTTGGTTTGCTATCAGTTATTTTAGCTTGGGATGGTACACTGAAGTCCGTCAATAATTTATGCTTAGAATTTTGCCCAGGACTTTGTTATTATTTTTCTTGTCATTAATATTTTGTCGATATTTAGTTCGGGTAGCTTTATGCTAAATGTTAAAACACCGACGGTGGATCGTTCTGCTGTGACTGAGAACTGGCGGACAAACTGGACTTACAGCAGGAGGCTTAATGGTGCACAAGACGCAGAGTGACGTTCCGGCAGGTGTGTGCAACACGGTACAGCGTCACAAACCACTGAGTTGCCAAACAACGTACCAGAGCCACTGTGGAGCTCATGTTTATACATCTCTGCTTTATTCATCATCTTTATTAAGCTATTAATTCTGGAGATGTTTCTGTTATTTTGTGCCATTTACAGAAGGCAGCTGAACAACGGAAACACCTCTCTGTGTACTGTAGTACAGCTCAACAGCAACACACACCACATTCTGATGATCGGGATCTAGGTGTTCTTAATAAACTGCCAACTGGTACATATAGGCTATACAATGAAACACCAATGCATACACCTGATAGCCTACAGATGTTATTTAATTTAATAGTTTCATTATATGTTATTATCATCACCATATTTTTTAATCCTCTTCTTCCCCTTTTTAAAGATATAATGCAGTAACATTTAGTCAGAGTACATTTTAACTGAAGAACTGAGTACATTTTTAATCAAGTAATTGTAATTGGACCCAGTGTGATCTGACATTACAGCAGCTGACAGACACAATCACAGTGAAGTCGGATATTTGGCCCCAGGTAAAAAATATCCGATGATAAAAAGAATGTGAATGTTTGTCTGTAGGAGGATCACGCAGCTCGCCCTGGTACATTTATGGGAAATACACCACACTGTGAATTTACCTGTGCTTCCTGCCCCAACACCTGGAAACACACACTGAGATCTGGGGCTGGTTTACCTGATGCATAAGCCACCATGGCTCTCAGTGCTCACTCTATACACTCCTGAATAATATATATATCACTGTAGTTTTCATACATAAAATTAATCAATAATAGAAGACACTCTGTCTAACTCCTTGTCTGCCCCATTTAACTGTAACTGGCTCTCAGCTGTAACTGATCTAGAACGAGTTGGACTCAGTGAGAGTTGGTATGAAGGCGTGCCGCCATGAGCTTAACCAGAGCCACACTGCTCTCAATTCAGTTCAATCTGTCTACCACTAATGATTAACCTGGAGCTAGACTCATGGGGAGGAAGAGGGTGCAGGATGAATAAAGGACAAGTAAGGTCAACACACACACACACACACACACACACGATGCCAGAACTGGAAGAGTGGAAGTGGTATCAGACATTATCTACATTTAGAGTCACTCCTGTTAGTCCAGATGCTTGTTCCTGATCCGAGCTGGTTCAGATGCTGTAGAGTCTCATACTCTGACATGGAAATCTGAAGATCTCAAATCCTGAAACTGGGTATGACACAATGTAAAAACCATGAAGGCTGTGCCATGCCAGGCCGGGCCTGGCTCTGCCCGCATGGAGCAATTTGGGCTTCAGTGACTTGCCCAAGGACACTTTGACATGTGGACAGGAGGAGCCAACCCTGTGAATAGAGGACGGCCCGCTCTACCTCCTGAGCCCTCCCTGAGCCCTCCCTTCCGGGCTGCACTGGGCCACTCTGACCATGTCATGGTCCACCTGATTCCCACATACAGGCAGAAACTAAAACTGTGTAAACCTGGTGTTTACAAGAACCTCCAAGAACCTCCAATTGCACCAATCACCAGAACAAATTCCTTGTATGTGGAAACATACTTGGCAATAAAACTGATTCTGATTCTGATTCTGTGCTTCCTGTCTGGATCAGCTACATGTATCCAATAGAGGTGACTGCCCGCACCAACCCTCAGAATAAACACACGTACCTGCAAATGCATACTCTAATACCTATCTGCTTACATGTTTACTATGACTATACTGACAAATACAGTAAGGTGACAAAAAAACACAGTAGATAGTGTGTTAGGAAGGTGTTGTTCCACCACAAACTCTGATCTGATATGATCACCAAGCTTGGGGTTGAGATCTGATGATATAACAGTTCAGTTGAGGACCCAGATGTGCACACAGACCAGGAGGCACAGAAAAGGTTAAAGGCAGTTTATTGTAATCTTGGATCACGGATGGTTCTGTTGATTGAGCTGAGAATTTATAGTATTTGGCAAAGGGGCTGGGTATGGTGGAGTGGAGCAGGCAGAGGGGGTTTAGGCTGTACAGATTTGAGGGGGGGATTGCTGGGAGGAGCAGGTGGGGAGTCCAGGCGGAGCAGCAGACAGGCACAGGGCTTGTACTTGTACAGGAGAACGCCCCAACACCTGGAAACACACACTGAGATCTGGGGCTGGTTGCACAAAACACCTTAAGTCAAGATTTTCCTTAAAGTACCTTAATGTTCACTTAAGTATTTAAGGTTTTCTCCTTATCTTAGTCTGATACTTAAGGAATCACTTAAAGTCAACCACACTGAAGACCATAGTAACCACACTAAGGAAAAAAACCAGAGGTGCCTCTGACGCTGTGTTAACTGTAACAGGGCTGAGTTTATAGAATAGGAACACATCCCTAGAACAACTGGGAAACACCCCCAATGACGAGGAATTGATTTTACATCACAGGTTTCACTTGCAGTCTGTTTATGATTTGTCCGTCCGTCTGGAGTTGGATGCCTCTACTTTCTGCAGATTAATGGAAACTCTACGATCTTTCCGGTCAGGTGTAGGTGAAGGGTTTCATGTCCATAGATCAGTGGTGATGACAGGTATCACAAGTGCTAATGGCAGCAAATCAATGGTCTCCATGGAAACAGTAGAATTTTGAGCTGTAAAATCTCTTTCACTGCTGCAAAGCTAAGGAAAACTTTTAAGATATTGTGTGCAGACCTTTAAGTAACACCCTCAGAGAAATTTAACCAAAAGGTGTTTTGCACAACCAGCCCCTGACCTTCTGTGTGCTGCTGTGCTCAAACCACAAGACATGTCCTCAACTGTTGTTATGTTAAAAAATTAGGTTGCACAGACTACACAACTGATCTCAGGCCAAGTGTCCTGAATCCCAGACTGGATCAGATACACAATATTCAACAGACTCATGAGTGAAGCAGGTGAGATGCAGATACTTGCTGTGTATTTATATACAACCCTGTCTCCTAGAAATGACATTTCTATCATGATAAACTACAAAAGCAAAGATGTTCTTTAGGAGAAGTAATCTGACATGAGAGGGCAAGAAACATCAGTCCCTAACCATAACCATATAGTTATTTCTGTAACTACGGCAACAATGTCACCCTACTGATAGAGACGTCAGGCATTGTTCTGGAGGGCATGGACAAACCAACTTCAGAGGACTTCCATAATAAACCGAATCCACCATCAATAATAATCAAAATACTTTTTGTTGCCTGAAACGAACCACATCCAGGACTCAGGACGTCAACTCAGGTCTCCAATGTCCTGAGACCAGATGCTTAAGTGACGCTGATGCACAAAAAACATGCGTAGCCATTTATGAACACAGAATGTGTGGTGAGACTGTGATTACCTCATCATTCTTTTCACCATGTACACAAGTTTTTTAGAGTGAACCAAGTTAGATACAGTGATCTGAAATGAAAATTAACATAGAACAAAACAGACAACTTCACAGAGCTTCATTCATTATTATTATTATAGGTTTTGCTGTTTAAACAAGAAAAACAATTTAACAACTGATAAAGTGAAATAACTGTGTTTGTGTGCTCAATGTTTATTTTACCATTGTTTAATCTTATATCCTCATTATTGATTGTGAGTCATTGTGTGAACTGTTTCCAGACTATTGTAATGACGGTTAGGGTTAGGGTTAGTTTGACACAGTTTGACATCTGTCTGGAGCTGAATGAAGACTTCACAGCTGGAGTTGTAAAGTTTACTGATGAGCTCCTGTTTGTGATCCAACCAACAATCTGTGAAGTTGTGTTTCTCTTTGTCGTTTTCTGGGCCGTGCCTGATAACCTGTGGCACAGACTGTCTGCAAACTGATGGGTTGTGGGAGTGTCTTCATCCATTTATGGCTAATTGTGGGAGTGGAATTGAGGTTTGTGCACGTGCACCCAATTTCTCAATGAGTGAGATTTATAAAAGGAGTCATTCTACACACGCCTTTATAACTCCAACCACTAGCATGCATCTGCATATTTCTGGTTTTGTGCATGCACATGGTTTTAGTCATGAATCTACAGTTTTATGTAGAGTTTTATGCATCTGGCCCTGATCTTGCTACACCCTTCCTCCACCTTGAACACCTCCTCATAACATTACCTCATTACTGTGTAGTAAAAGAAAGTAGCAATTTAATGAACTGGAAGGTAAAAGGCAGCAATTTCATCTCCTCAAAACTGATTTGAAGGTAAACAGATAAAATCATTTCCAGGAGACGCAGTTGCTGTGATGAATTTCACAACAACACGTCTATAGGTGATGGAAAACTACACTAGACTTTCATTTAAATAAGACGTTCAATAGGAAATGATTCGTGGCCTCGTATTCACCAAGATAAATCCAGAGTTTGCATGAGAAAATCAGAGTCTGATCTAATTAGCGGATGGTGCTCGTATCTGCTCGTGACATACAGTACTGCAGGTCTGCAGTCAGCTGGGGATGAACTGTAGGCTAATGGAGAGAGAGTTGGTTGCCAGAGGGCAGGATTTTTTTTGAACAAAACCTCCCTTTCATGCAGCAGCAGAGGTAAAGTCATAGGATTAAGAAATGTGTAATGCGAGGCGGGTGATTGTTACCCAATGATCACTCGCAGAAAACACTGCCCTGCTTCTTTCAACTGCAACCAGCATGAGCACATGATCAGCGAGTGGATGCTGAGTGTTTGATTGTGGGAGCTGCATCTGATGATTGATAATCTCACTGTGCAGAGGTGGAGGAAGAACTCTCATTCTTTACTTCAGTAAAATATTAATTCAGAAGTTTCACTTTAAAAAAGATAAAACTGATGGCTCTACACGTCCCAGATACTTCAGCTGACAGTGAGCTGCTTTGTAAACCACTGACATGTTGGACGTGTTCATCCTCACATCACTGGCTTCCATTCATTTGTCTGTTACACTAACGCATTACACTCTCAGCTCCCCCTGTACTCCACTTTATCCCGCTCTAATCTCCTCTGTTCTCCCTCTTACCCCCATTTCTCCCTCTCTTCTCTCCATTTCGTTACTTCTGCCTTCTTTGACTCCCTTCTCCTTCTTGTACTCCTCACCTCACTTCCTTCCTTTTTGGTGTCCTTCCTTTCCTTCCCTTCCTTCATATACTCTCCTCCTCCCCCCTTTATTCTCCTCTCCTTTTCTTCTATTCTTCTCTCCTCTTTCCTCTCCTCCTCTCCTCTCCTCTCCTCCTCCTCTCTCCTCTCCTCTGTCTCTTTCTTTGTAAATTCACTTAAAGCTAATTGCTTCCAGCAGGCTTTTCTCTCAGTCCGTCACGCTGCTCTCCATCATGTGATGACACTGTGCGGGTTTGTTATTGGGGGCCTGTGGACTGCTGCTCGACACACTGCACATGAATAGGCCTGACCACTTTAACCTGTCTGACCACGCCTGCTGCTGCTGCTGCTGCAGCCATGAGATCCTCCGCAGTGTAGAGGGGAACCCGTCTGCTGTTTGCTGTTTGGACTGACTTACAGGACTCTTAAATGGCTGAGGAAGTTTTACTTCCATCGTCGGGGAAAGCCACTTCGGTAAGTTGTGACTGTCTGCATGACTCAGGTCAGATCCAGAGCCAGGGTCATCAGCTGACTGATCCCACATTGTTTCAGACACAGAGTCCCTGCAGCTAATAGCATTTACTACCAGCTGTTAAACTTGTAGCACTGCACTTGTGACAAAGTAGATCAGTGGCTCCACTCAGCAACTGCTAATGAGAAAAAGTGAGTCAAAGCTTCAAAATCACAACATTTACTGTGATAAACAAAATCCACACCTTAAAAACTTTGATTTCATTCAAAAATAGTCAGTTTTTGGAAGTTTGGTGAATTTACTGGTGTGTGGAGTTGGACAAAGTGAACAATCCACAGTAGACTGTAATTCAGCCTTTGTGAGAAAACAGTTTGTTGCATCAAATCTCCTTTGAAAAATGTCATATTTTTAACACAGAATCATTAATTTGATGTTTAATGACTCATTCATATTCAGACATAGACCGGTACGTTTCTGGATTTGGTTCAGGTTGATGTGAGTGCCACATTCAGCGACTCAGCTGCTGAGTGTATCAGTGTCATTGGGCTTACAACCAAACACATATCATGCGTGGACCTTGTTTGAACACTGCTGAAACATGATGTGGTGATGAAACGCTCCAGAAACATCATCAAGAGAACAAGGGAACAGCTTGTAGATAATGTTGTGTCTGTGGATTTACGATGTTAGATCATTGATCACAGGCAAGGCAGCATCTACGAATTTGTGTGTGTGTGTGTGTGTGTGCGTGTGCGTGTGCGTGTAGTAATGCACTCTAATGCCACTCTGTTGCACTGCTTTCATTCAACTCGGTTCATTTATTTAGTAAAGTAGATATGAGCTGTTTTATTTTTCTTCTTCAGATGAATTTAATTTTTCCTATTGTTGTTTATATGACCTGTACCCTAACCCCTGATGTGAACACTTACAGCACTTGGTTGCTTGGTGATAATGTGAGAGTGACATGGCAAAGAGTCCCCATGGTTACCACCTTTGAACAGTCATGCTGTTGACCTTATGGTGCATAAACTATATAATTGTAATATATTACACACCAAAGTTGGACACTGTAACATGAGGGTCTATGGGAATTGACTCACTTTTGCAGACAGCCTCTAGTGGTCATTAGAGGGACTGCAGTTTTTAGCAGTTCCGTATTGGCTTCATTTTCAGACCTGGAGGTTGCTGCTTGCTTGAGACACAACTTGTATATTAACATTGATCAAAAACCACCATCTTTCTTTCCCAAACCTTTCCTAAAGTTCTTTTGCCAAAGCCACAGACGGCACTGTGGATGTGAACTCTAGTCTCTGTTATCACAGTCCTGAACTTTGTATGTACAAAATCCACTCCAGCCTCAATTCAATTCAATTCAATTCAATTCAATTCAATTCAATTCAATTCAATTCAATTCAATTCAATTTTATTTGTATGGCGTCAAATCATAATATACATTATCTCAAGGCTCTTTACAGGGTCAGGTCAAGACCTCACTTTGTTACAGAGAAAACCCCAACAGTTCCCACAAAGAGCAAGCGCTTGGCGACAGGGGGGAGGAAAAACTCCCTTTTAACAGGAAGAAACCTCCAACAGAACCGGGCTCAGGGTGGGGGGGTCTGCCTCGACCGGTCCTCATGTTCCGTTATTGCACAAGATAGCATGTCTCTACCTGGCTATGTTGTGTGTCCTGAGCAGGAAACTGTGGTTGTTGTCGCTATGACTGATTATTTTAAATATGAAATATATTGTCAAAGTGAAGAGACATTACACATTAACTAACTGTTAACAGTTGTTGTTGGCTGAAAGTACGCAGCTTAACCTACTTCTTTTACCTGGTCATGGTCCTCTCTCAGCCAGCAGTCAAGCCTCTCCATCTCCTCTAACAAACGGTAAAATTAAAAAAGTAAAATCTAAATCTCTGGTTCCATCTTGAGGTTTAACTTCTCCCAGTATGGTGTCCAACCCAAGCTGTTGAGGTTGCTAGGCAACAGGAGCAGCGTTGCATTTTATGTTGGGCACAGGTGGCGACATAGAGCAAAAAGCCTCGGTAGAATGGACGCTGCATCCTTCAGAGGACATGCTTTTACGAAGGTGTTGCCTCCATAGCTGTTGTAGACCACAAAGGCTGAACCGAAATACAGTCTCGCAGGAATCAGTCTGAAAAAGTTTTTTTATAGCATTGTATTAGCATTGTATTTTATGGCATTTTAGCACCTCCAGTGCCCTCATCTGTGGGTTTTTTGAATGGGTTTTTGGTTAGATGACTGAAATAAGGTCTGTGGTTGACACAAGCTCCAGATGTTAAATGTCATCAGTCCAAAACCAATGTCCTCATCAGTCCGCCTTTACAGCCTCACACTACGAACTGGAAGGGCTTTTGCAGAAGAGCTCAGAGCTAAATCAAGCTCCAAGTTTAAGTTTAATGGTGGTGATGTTTCAGTCATATGACCCTGGTAAAGTTTGTTCATAGCCTACCATTAGCTTTTTACTAATGGTGATTGTATAGAACAAAATGTGTCAGTATCATTAACCTTGTTGTAGATTTTATTTTCTGCAGAGGGAACCTGGGTGACACTAACATCCGGGTTGGCCTGCAAAAATACATCATCCCCGCGGCACTCTGACGGTCCGGGTGGGGACAAAGCTAGTGTGACAGTCACGGCCGCTTTACTCAGTGATTGGCCGGCTGTTAGGAGTAAAAGTAGGTGGGGTTTGGACTTATTCTCAAGCTCTGTTTTGTCAGGCATCAAAGAACTACTTCTTTTCACATGAACACCGTGACTGTTCCAGGGCAGCTCCTATCTGGAGCTCTCATGAAGAAGATGGGACAGACAGGAATGACTTCCTCACTGTGGAAAATTGCACCTCTGATTTCCTGCTGATTTGGCTTGTTTTGATGAAACATGACAATAACGGTGATATTTAAAAATGAAATACTGATATTGTGTTAATAATACATATATGATATGAAATATATCATCTGTGTATAATATTGTGATGGCAGTTCATCTGGTTGCCTTTTCTTTTTGTTTGCTTTTGTACAGTCCTGGTTACAGACTCCTCACCTCCCAACACTCGTATTTGAGTCCAAGTCATTTGCCAAAAAAGAGACAAAACACACAATAAACAAAGTTAAACATGAATTTGCAATATTATTTATTTTCTTTTTCTCAATTTTTCTAAAGCTATTGTGATAATATTGTTATCCTGAATTATTTTGGCCATTGTGGTATTTTGATAATTGTGTAATGAATATCTGATACAGTGACAACCCTACTTCCAATTCAACTGGTGTCACATAAAAGCCATTAGTCACATTACCCCCCCCCCATCTCAGGATGAAAACTACATTCAGAGTCCTGCTCTTCCTCACACACCTCCTTCTCCCTCTGCAGCACCTGACTGGCTCTCTGTTGGCGGTGGCGTTCCTCACCTCCTTCGGGAGCTCCATGCTTTATGGCTACAATCTGGCTGTGGTCAACTCCCCCGCTGTGGTAAGACACACACACACACACACACACACACACACACACACACACACACACCTACATTTACACACACTGTGATCCAGGCCTGGATTATCAACCAGGCAAAGTGGGCAATATGCCCAAACTCTCAAATTCCCTGCATGTCAGCATGTCAAGTGATTTTTGGTAATTAACAGCCTTTGTTAAGGCATTTGAAGCACTGAAGTACAAACTAAGGTGTACCCATCAGTTTTAGCTTATTTTGTCATGTAGAGGAGCCCTGTGCTCACCGGGTATATACATCAAGTTATCACAGTGTGGGCCCAACAGGAAAGTTTAGCCACTGTGCTCTGAATCCTGTTTTTTCCAATAGCTTGCACTGCACCACGACAGTCTGTCGCTGTGACGGGCAAGTGGAAGCAGAGCACATGGTTTGACAAGCTGTGACAAACACCTGCTTGGCCAACAGAAGTGAGGCATCCAGCCTGGCACACAAAGTAAACAGAAAGTAGACCTGCAACTGGTCACTGTGGACACGGAGATCCTTCACAAGACTAAATTCCCTGAGCTGCTCCCTGTACCTGAGGACACCCACAGTCTCTTCCCTTCTGCTCCCTTTCTTCTTGTTATTAGCAGGCCAGTGCTAATGCTAGCTTTTTAGCATGAGAAACATACATTTTTGTTGCTGGCAGCAACAGACTCTAAAGTCTCTGACTCTAGACTCACAGCGGGAGCTTCCCGCTTCATAGTGACGTGTCCCACTAGAAGTTTGGAAAACTGCCAGTGTTTGCTCTGTCCTGACCTGAGTGGTGAGGGCAGCACAAATCATGTTCTGTCTGACAGCCCCATGAGGTGGTCATGTGACTCTGCTATGACCATGATGCATTCTAGAAAAACAATAGTGAGGAAGATATTTTTGATTTCATATTCAAAGATCAGATTTTTGCCTCTGTAGTGGAACTATGAGTCAATTTGTCTGCTCATCATTTGACCAGTCACCCACTTTGACACAAAGGAGGTTATCTGTACTACTGATTAGAATGGATAAAGACAGCTCACAGTTGGATGCAATTCCATTAATGATACTAGGCTCAATAAACTCCCAATATCTTTAAAAAGTACAACAGAAAACACATCTGGTTGGGATGCTTCCTGAGCGTCTTCCATTGGAGGTGTTCCAGGGACATCCAACTGCTGGGAGGCCTTGGGGTAGACCCAGAACTTACTGGAGAGATTATGTATCTATTTGGCCTGGGAACCCCATCAGTTTCTTACTATGAGTAACAGCATTCCACACACACACACACACACACACACACACACGCACACACACACACACACACACACATACACACACACACACACACACACACACACACACACATACTTGTACTTCCATCTTTGTGAGGACACTCATTGACATAATGCATTCCCTAGCCCCTTACCCTAACCTTAACCATCACAACTGAGAGCCTAACCCTGACCCTGACCTTAACCTAAACCTAATTCTAACCATAACTCTAAAACCAAGTCTTAACCCTCAAAATGTGATTTGAAGGTGTCTCAAAAAGTGAGGACCGGCCAAAATGTCCTCACTTTGTTAGTAAAATACTTTTTTTGGTCCTTACTATGTAGCAAGTACAAGTACACAGACACAGTTCTCTACAAAGTTAGAACAGTTGTCATTATTTCAGCTGGAAGAATGTATGTATTTGTGGTTGAGGTGGGCAGAGCTCAGATGTTACTGTGCACCATTTTAATGAGATAGAGAAAGATTTAATTTGTGTTACAGGCAGCGTGGATCCAAACAAAGTGAGAGAAATGATCCCAACACAAGCAGATTTGATGTTGCTGCTGTGAATCAGCTGAAGGTTTCTGTGTTTGAGTTGGAAATGTTTCAGCTTGTGCCGACTTACACGAATAGAGTCAGTAGCTGATCTGGGAAGAAGAGAGAGAGAGTGGGTGTGTGTGTTTTATGGACTGTAGCTCTATATCAGTGTGTGTGTGTGTGTGTCTGAGAATGGCTGCTTGTTGTGAGGAATGTGAAATGCCTGGCATACAGGGCTTTATTAGGAGGAATGCGGCATCTGGCTTGGTCAGTGAGGATGAGTGTACAGTGGAGAGAGAGAGAGAGAGAGAGAGAGAGAGCTAGACCTATACTGATACTGAGATTTGATTTAAGCAGACATTCAACTATCTGTTCAAATCAACTAAAGCAGATGTGACTTTACTTTTAGAATATAATAAAAGTGAAATTATACAGACGTTCCTGTTCCAGTGTAAAAGGAGAACAGAAGAACAAGTATTTCCATTTACACAACTGTTCTGTTTGATCCAGAACTAAAAGAAAAAGAAAATGTCGGTGTCCACTATTTAATATAGAGTCAAAGCCCTGACATGGCCTCTGGGCTGGCTGTGTTCACCAGCTTCTGTGACTCCTGCAGCTCACTGAGCATTTCTTTAATGGTGCTGGGGGGGTTTACTATCCATAATATAAGTTACATGGCAACTCTACCCATTGCTATTTTAATCTGAATCCTTCATAATTGTATAAAAGTTAAGCAAAGGTTAATTCTGTATGAGAGCTGGTATCAGCAGCAGTCGAGCCGAGTACACGGATTTGTAATACTGACCAGCTACGGCAAGCTCTAAAGGGACAAACAGTCACCGCCTGCACTGACCGAAGCTAAACTGTGTAACCCAGTACTCAAGGGAGTTTGTAACACTGTTTAAGGTTGTAATGCTTTCATTGTTATATCTGACAGTTGGTCTGGTGACACGTAAAAGATGAGCAGCTGAAAGCTTTTATCACTAACCGACTTTAGAGAACAAGGGTGGGCTATGGCTATTTCCTGAAATCAGTCTGTATGAGTTTAAACTCAATTTGTATCAAATTTGCAAAAATACCAGAAGAACTTTGAAAAATATCAGTTGATGACCTTCTCTTCATGGTGAAAACTAAAGTTACCTTTGAAAATAAGAACTATGTCTCAGTCTTCTACATCTCATCAACAAATTAACACTGAGTGATGATGTGAAACACAAACCAGTGGACAAATGAAGTAGTTACCATATCATCCAGTGTCCTGCAGAATTACACACTGCAGCTCCTGATTACTGAAATAATGTCTCTGGTTGAGTTGATTTATCTTTTCTTCCTGTTGCACTCTTTAAGAATCATTTAGCAACCTTCTGTCTCTGTCGTGTGAATGTGACATTAAAGTTGCTTTCACTCTGATATCTTTCATGTTGCTGTCAGATTTAGCATCAATGAGGACGGTCAACCATCTAAATCTTTCTAAAGAAACATCATTACATTAGCTCCTCCTCTGTCTAAGCCCCAGTCTGTGCCTGTCATTATATATTCGTATATGTTTGAAAAACGCTGTAGACACAATCACATTGATTTCTGTCAGCATCTGATGTTCCTACAGGTGATTTTTCCAATAAGTGTTAAAACCATAGACTGCATATAAAGATGGATCTGGCCTCGATGACGTCACCCACAGGTTTCTGAAGAGTGCTTTTGAAGCCATCGGTCACCTCTTTGTTGTGATGTTTCAATGTTGACAAGTTTATTATGATCACATATCATACAGGTACTAAAACTGGTACAGATTGATAATGATGAAGCTCAGAGTGGGCTGTTCCACTGTTGCCATCTTGGCAGTGTCTGATACCACCTAACTACAAACAAAGAGGTGGAGCCAAGACATGAGTGAATGCAGTTATGTGGCAAGCATGCACTCAGCCCTGGAGGTTGCCGCTTGGTAAAAACTGCTTTTCCTGCTCAACATGATCGTGTCTTTAAAGAGACATAAATGAGCTTCTAGTGACGGTCAAAGTTCCAGCTCCAGCAGACGTCCTGTCTTTCAGTAGAGACACAGAAAATCTGATAGCAGTACCTGAAAGAAGTTTCATTCCTCTGTCATAGTTTTCAGTGTTTCTGCCACCTGCAATAACATCTTCTTCTTCTTCTGTCCTCCTTCCTGTTACCGTTCTGCCTCAAACCCTCAGTACATAAAGGACTTCTACAACAAGACGGTGGTGAGTCGTAATGGAACGGGACTCAGTGGGGAGACCCTGACCCTCATGTACTCTCTCACTGTGTCTGTCTTCGCGATTGGAGGTCTGCTGGGCTCCCTCATCGTGGGCATGCTGGTCACTCGCTTTGGCAGGTAACACATAATACATGGATTCTGGATCCTGGACCAGTTCTACAACAGTAAATGTTGGTTTCTTTGAACCATGACAACATCTTTCCCTGACTCTACACAAGTACTTTTGGACCCCACAGGAAAGGGAGAGCAGCCAAGTTCAGTCACATTCAACAATAATAAATATAGATCTTTACACTAGTTTTGACACTGATGGTTAAAAATACATAAGATAGACCAGAAGCCTGTTAGTGATCAGCCTGCTCTGTGTCCGCAAACACACATAAATAATAAGAGATGACCTCACTGCTGTCATGTTTCGTTGTTGTCAAGTTTATCACATATTATACTGCTACCGAAAGTAGTACAGATGAATAGCCCCATCACCTCACCGCTCAAAACCCCCCAGACACAAAAACCATTTCAGCCTGTGGACTCTAAACAACAAGTCACCATGATGCCAAATGCAAAACTAAAACTAGTTCAGAAAGTGGTTCAGAAAGCTTATTAACATCAGAGAAACAACTCCAGATGATTTTTTCCACCTTTCTCGACTCACCTGTGGAATTATTGGACATTTTGGTCAGAGGTCACTGACCGCTGCTCTCGCAGTGAAACGCCGGAGGAGAAGAAAACGTGCTGGTGCGCATGCGCGTCTCCGCCGGCGCGGACTCCGCACACCGCTCCCAGGTATCTTTCTCTCCAACGTGCGTTCACTGCCCAACAAGCTGGATGAACTTCAGCTACTGGTGCAGAAGAACAGAGACTTTTCTTCATCTGCCGTCCTGTGCTTCACGGAGACGTGGCTGTGTGGATCGATCCGGACTCTGCGCTGGAGCTGGCCGGCTTCCAGCTCTTCAGAGCGGATCGCGACACAGAGCTGTCCGGCAAAACCAAAGGTGGAGGAATGTGTTTTTATGCAAACAGTGGCTGGTGCAGAGACGTGACAGTGATCCTGCAGCACTGTTCTCCTGACCTGGAGACTTTCATCATAAACTGCAGGCCCTTCTACTCCCCCCGTGAGTTCACCTCATTCATCCTGGTCGGTGTTTACATCCCACCACAGGCCACAGCAGATACTGTGTGTGGAGCGGACCAACCCGGACTCCGTAGTTATTGTCCTTGGTGACTTTAACAAAGGGAACCTCAACCACAAACTGCCCAAATACAGACAGTTTGTTAATTGCCCGACCAGAGAGGGGAACACTCTGGACCACTGTTACCCCACAATCAGTGGTGCTTATCCCGCCGTCCCCCGGGCTGCACTGGGCCACTCTGACCATGTCATGGTCCACCTGATTCCCACATACAGGCAGAAACTAAAACTGTGTAAACATGTTGTTTACAAGAACCTGCAAGAACCTCCAACTGCACCAATCACCAGAACAAATTCCTTGTATGTGAAACATACTTGGCAATAAAATTGATTCTGATTCTGATTCTGATTCTGATTCTGAAAGGTGGACTGGCTAAATAACACCTGCCCAGTCTCACCTCCACCTGCTGGCCCACAGTGTCCAGTAGGGATCACAATTCCATTATGTCACATGATGCAAGCATGATGCATTTTCAAGCTGAAAAGGTATTTTTTCACACAGTTTCTTTGGAGGGAAGAAGTTGCGTTTGTCAGTCCAGATTGATAAAGGCCATAATGACGTCTCCTCAGGCTGCTGTTTCACATCATGCCGGGAACATTTGTCCTCAGCAGCCCTCAGAGCTGGATTTGGACACTGGATCCACTCCATCCTGACACCAATTACCTCCCTAGACTGTCCGACCACCAGGGTGGAGAGTGGCCAGTTGGCAGCAGCAGCCTGAGAGACGCTCAGCAGCATCTGGTGCTGCCACCAACACAAACTGAACACACACCACTAACACACACTCACACCAAAGAGCATACAGATGAAGGAATAAGACACAGAGAAAGAAACACACACCTACATCAACTCTGGCACAAAGGACACTAGCTCACACCTCTGTCCTCTGTTGTTGCTGAACCCCCTCCCCCCGGTGCCCTGTCGTCATTTAGAGGGCACCAGCCTTGTTTCGTCCCCCCTGCTCTCCAGAAGTGAACCAGTCCTCAAAGTGCAGAGGACAGTGAAAAAAGCTCCATCCATCTCCACCACTTCACAGAACTTCAGTGGACATTTAAATGCAAATGAAAAGCAGACGATTTATAATCCCATTTACAGGCTGATCACTTCCTTCACACAGCAGTGTTTTATGGCTAATCACAGCTTATGACTAATCACAGTTTATGACCCCCCCCCCCCCCCCCCCCGTGAGCTGTGAAAGCATTTTATGGCTAATCAGGTCTTATACAGGCATACATGTCTATTGGGAGTCTGTCCTTGTTTCATAAACCTCTGGCTCATATGCTTTTATGTATATTCATTATGTATGTGTCTGTCTGTCTGTGTGTGTCTGTGTGTGTGTGTGTGTGCATGTGTGTTTTCAGGAAAGGCACAGTGGTGAACACAACAGTGCTGGTGTTTATTGCCGGCTCTCTCATGGGCTTCAGCAGGATTTGTGGTTCACCTGAGATGGTCATCTTCGGCCGCTTCATCACAGGAATTCACTCAGGTACACACACACACACACACACACACACACACACACCTCTACATCCACTGCACACCAGGCTGCACCCATTTCATATACATATGTCATATTCACTATGGCCAAATGTTTGTGGACACCAGCTAAGGCTTTTTCAACCTGACAGTGCCCCCATGCTCAAAGCCAGCTCCATGCTGAAATACTTTTCCAGGTTTGGTTTGGAAGGATTTGACTGACCTGCACAGAGCACTGACCTCTGACCTGAATGAAGGAGTCTATGTCTGCTCAGCAGGTTGGATGGGTTAGCAGGGTTTGTGTCAACATATTCTTTTGACTTAGTGAAAAGTACCAGGGCAGCTTCATTTCAAAAGTGCAAGAGAATTCACATCATGTTCTTCATCAGAACTCCCATCCCTCTTGACTTTACAAGACTGTGTTGGACAATCATATATCTACTGGTGTAATGTTCGGGCATCCACATGGTTTGAGTGTCCACAAACTTTTGTCTATAACCCTAACCCTATCTATTTTCTTGCGGTATAGTTGAATCATAGTGTGAAATCAGTGCTTTGTTGCATAGATCTTCTTCTCTGCTTTGTCACTGCAGGCATCTCTCTGAGTGTCGTACCAATGTACCTGGGTGAGATTGCACCTAAGAACCTGCGAGGCTTCCTGGGTCTCGTGCCAAGCATCTTCATCGGCACTGGAGTCTTTGCCGCCCAAGTCCTCGGCCTACATGAGCTTCTAGGAAAAGTAATCAAATGCTGCTTTCTACTAACAGCCAGTGTGTGCAGAGGAGTGAAGCAACAGTCATGTGGCCATGTGGGGCAAAAGCTCGGCTCTACGTCCTGTTAGTTCTTCACTTCCACAAATTATTAAGAAAACCTCAGTCAAAACGTCATTTTTCCAACGTTTAAATCCCATGTGTTCTCTGCTCTTCCAGTAGACAAGGTCAATTGGCTGAAGAGCTAACAAGCTAAGAGCCCAAAGACCTCCAGCTGAGCTTGCTGTAAGCAGTGGCAGTTCTAGCTTGTATGGCATCCAGGGTGATAGTGCATACACAAACAAAATAAAAATTCAAACTACTAAATTGCATAAATCCTTTATCCCACAAATAGATAAATACACTTAAGAAAACCTAATTATTACATTATTGCACACTTTATACAAGACACACACATTTTAAATGTCAAAGTCATCAGTTACATCATCATATGAAATCTGCCCAATAACTGCATGTTAATACGTTAATACGTTAATACTGAAACTGTACATAAATAGAAGTGCCCTATTTGAGCTGCCCAGCTCCAGTGGGGAGACCTGTGGTCAAATTACCCACTCCCGCCTGCTGCAACTCAGACGGTGGCATGATGTGATTGACATTATATACAAGTGAGCGACAGAAAACTGATCAAGCGCCTGTCCCACCCCCGACAAGATGCCACCAACATTTAACTCTGGCAGTGGTTGTAAGCCTAACCCATCAGAGCACCTCCTGGACTCAGTAAAGCTGACATGAACATGACCTTAGATGTCCCATTTTAGGACATCTAAGGTCAATAGCCACCTGATTTATTCAGATTAAATGCTTCCCAAAGAAAACCAATGTAGCATTTAACTGTACAACAGATAAATCATCGGTCATCAGATGAAATCATTTTAGTGCTGCCTCCCTTTAAAGCTCACATTCATCAGTCTAACTGTGTTGGACCTTCTGTGTTACAGGAGGAGCACTGGCCCCTCTTTCTTTCAGTGGTGGTGGTACCCACCTTCATCCAGCTGATGCTGTTGCCATGGTTCCCAGAGAGCCCCAGATACCTGCTGATTGAGAAACACAATGTCCACGCCACCATCACAGGTAAGTGTTGTGGCGGTGCTGCACATCAACAACAAGATGCTTTATAAGAAGAAGAGAACATTTAACACTGTGGGAAAGAATTTCAACTAAATTAGAGTAATAATTTAATTTGGTCCAATCAAAATTAGTTTCTGATTTCAAACAACAGTTTAGTTGTAAAACATTTTGAGACAAGCTTTCGTTTATTGCTGTGTGGCAGCTTTGAGTTGTGTGGAGCTTCACAGGTGGGGTTATTAATACAACAGTGTGTCATCAGTGTAGCATGATCAGAGAAATGAAGGCTACCAAGAGTAGTAGCTATCAGAGATAGGACCGGGAATTAAGGCTTGTAGCACACAGAATATTAAAGGTGCTGATGACTGTCTGACATCACTCGACTTCAGCATTTGGCCTGTTAGATCTGGTCTGACTGTAATGACTTTCAGATGTGCTGCTGCATCTTTTCCATGATGCTCTGTAACTGTTCTGCTCTCTGTCCCCTGTCCCTCAGCTCTGAAGTGGTACAGAGCCAAGGGTAACATCCAGGCGGAGATCGAAGAGATGCAGGAGGAGCAGCGCTCCCTGTCGTCAGTGGAGACACTGTCAGTATGGAGACTGCTGCTGGACGACTCGGTCCGCTGGCAGGTGCTGAGTGTGGTGGTCATCAACATCGGCATGCAGCTGTCCGGCATTGATGCTGTAAGGACTCTTTCCCTATCATTGCAAGACTGAAGAAAATCTGTCAAACAAGAATTACAGCCGTCACAGAAAGATGCAGACTGTCAGAGAAAATGATTCTGAGAGGAATCGACTCGCTACAGTTTCATAAACTTGTCCCAACATTTTAAACCATTTGCTTATGTTAGTTTATAGATTTAAATCTGTGACTGGCACCTTGGTTCTACCTAGATTGTAAGGTAACTCTGTTCTTCTGACACTAACTGACACTTAGTCAATGTAACTTTTTATTACAACCTATGCAAATGAGCATACGTAAAATGTGTTGGTGTACAAATCAGTAAAAAATAATCATTCTAGCTGAGGATAGGATTAATAATATTAATGTCACCCGTTGTAGTAACCTGTAGTTAAACTGGCATTTCCCCAAAATGTGCTCTAAATACTCCAATGGTGTAAAGGATTGTTGCTGTCCACAGGGCGTTTCAGGGTTCAGCAGGTGTTTAAAGGGGATCAGCAGATATATTCTGAGTGTGTAGCCCGTCTTTGTGCATGTTTACCATCAGCTGCTGCATGCCAAATGGTGTCTGGTAAATTGAGTCTTTAGGCAAACTGGCACAAACTCCCAATGAAACAGCATCAGATGATTTTAGTTCATTCTGGCTCTTTTTTGCTTGAACTAAATCTCCTCCCTCACCAACACTTGCTTTCTCCTTTCCACTCCTTTTGCCCTTTCAGCCTCTATGTCCTTCTTATCTACCCCCCGCGCCCCCCCAATTCCTGCAGTTCCCCGGTCTGATCTTGCTTATTAGACAAAGACACTGAGATGAAAATAGGCCTAAATGATCCTTTATGGTTTTACAAGCCTTGTGTGGTCTTGTGAATAAAGCCAAAAGCTGGTGTCATCATTTTTCTGCCGATACGATTTGCCAGATTCCCTCACTAAATTATGCCCTGGAGAATAATTAATTATTCAAATGATTACCAGGGCGCCTGGGCCAGAGAGTGCACACTGTAAGATGTGAAGCCGAACTCATTAGCACACCCTTCTCCAGGCTGTATTTTAGCTGCTAATTAGCTCTGCCCACAACGGTGGAGCTGTGCTGAAACTTTCATTTACTGAGCGCAGCACTGAGGAGGGTTATGGGGTTACAGGTGGTGATGATGACGGTACTAGAATGAGAGGATAATTTATGAGAGTGTAATGACTTTTATGTGTAATTATGACCTGTGTGATGATGATGAGGACAGTGATAACAGAGATGGTGATGATAAAGGTGATGATTGTGCTTGACAATAGAGAGCTGCAGGAGTGAGTCCTAAAACCAGACTTCTCCCGCGGCCGATACCATCGGTAGTGAGCCTCCTGAACTCCTATATGTCATATGCCTATATGCTGCAACCCTGTACAGATAAGTGGTATAGATGATGGATGGATGGAGGAAAAATCCCATTGGCTTTTTGTCACAGGAGCCAGGGTGGTGCTAACATCCAGGTTTGCCTACACAAATGCATCATCCCTGCTGAACTCTGACAACAGCTTTGATGTTCATGATACAGTGAGGATGGCAGTGATTGAGGTGATACTGCTTAAGTTTGATGAGGATGAGATGAGGATGATGAATAATGAGAATAATTAAGATCAGAATGATAATAATAAGTGTGATGATAATGATGATGATGCTGATGAATAATGTAGGAAGAGGATGATAATTAGAATAATGACGATGAGGATCATGAAGATGAGGATAATGAGAATAATGAAGAGGAAGATGATTAGGATAATGATCATGGGGATAATGAGGATGACAGATACAATAATGAAGATGAGGAGGAGGATAATGAGAATACAGTAATAAGGATAAGGATGATGATGAGAATGAGGTAGCTAATAAACATGATCCCAATCATTCCTGATGTTGACTGTGATAATGATTACAGTGAAGATGACAGTGATGACGAATGTGACCTGGAAAAACATTTGATTGTGTTTAGGACGTTCTTGAGTACACTGATTAGATGATGATGATGATGATGATGGTGATGATGATGATGATGATGATGATGGTGATGATGATGATGATGATGATGATGATGATGGTGATGACGAGGATGATGAGGATGATGATGATGATGATGGTGATGATGATGATGATGATGATGATGATGATGATGATGATGGTGGCAGTAATTGTGACCATGAAGCAGCAGATGTTTGAGATGATCTTTAGTCCCAAGTGCATCTGACAGTTTGGAAGTCTTCCAGTTCCTGCCACACAACCAGACCATGTGTGTGTGTGTGTGTGTGTGTGTGTGTGTGTGTGTGTATGTGTGTGTGTGTGTGCGTGAGTTGATGCCAGCTGTTTGTGTTGGTGCACTGATCTGCCTGCACCTCTTCCCGTCACCGTCTGCCGTCTCCAGTTAATACACCTCCTGTCCTGTCCTGCTCCCCCTGAAGCCTCAAATTGAATAGAATTGAATGTGAGCAAATGTCTGCTGTCTCTCTGTGGCAGTGCTGCACCACCTGTGCAGCCCGCAGGTCCTAAATGTCTGCATCCCCATTTTCATTTTTACACCACTGTTATTTCTTCTTCAGGCAGGCACCAATAGCAAATGTGTTTTTGAAACTGTTGCAGTTCAGATTTGTCAGGGATTCATGAGCCTGTGTCTTTGTCACTGATGTTGCTCTCCCACCTCAATGGAACAAATTTCACTTCACTTGTGTTCATTTCGTCAAGTGTAATAATCCACACTGACCTCCAGAGTCGGTGCACAGTTCACACATTCAGTGTTCACTGGGACATGAGGAATGTGTATCAGACGGATGTGTGGGCTTGTCATCAGAAGTGGTGCTGCCTCTGTTTTACTGTCATTGGCTGGTTATAGCTACAGTAGGTGTGGGTTTGGTGAGGTTAAAGGCTCCATGAAAAGGGATCATTACTTCCATAATGTGACATCTTTCTTGTTGCCACTGGTCAATAAGGGTTCAATCTAAAGTCACTGTTGGTGTGGAGAGAGGGACGAAGAGAGGTGAGACTGTTGGAAATTGTGGTGGTTTTATTGGTTGGACGTTTCAGTGACTCATGAGGTCACAGCAGTAGTTTTCAGACAGCTCAAGTGCTCATACAGGGGATCTTAAAGCGCCTATGTTTAGGATTTGACCATATTTATATTTGATGACTTCTAAAGGGCTGAAAGCAGCACTCAGACTCCATCAATCTTCAAGTGACCGTCAGATTTTCTTTGAAACAAAATAATTTGAAAGATGCTATAATCACAATGAACTTTTTATTTTAACAGTCCAAAGTGCGTTGCACAAATGCATTTAGAGTGTGACCATGTCACTTTTGATATTTTAACAGTGGAAAAACAGTCTCTGCTCCAGACTCATGGTTCAAAATGGTTACACTTAGTGAATTAATCATGTTAATTAATCATGTTTTGGACGTAACATATAATAAAGATATCAGAGTGCCATCTCCCATTTGTTTTAAAAGCCAGGGGCACTTGCACCTTGGCAGACTGCTATTATAATGATGCTCCACACAGAATCAGAATATATTTGTGGCGAGCTGATTACATATTGTGACTGACCAGTGAACCCAGTCCTGACACATGCACGCAGCAGCTCTGTGCTCACTGAGGTGAAAGGAAGAGTCACAACGTTAACATATTTTATGTTATATCATGAGACGTGTAGAGAGGTTTTTGGTTCACTGTGAATTGTGACACATTTAGTAATGAATGGGGAACGCTGTGGCACACTCTGCCTGTAGATATCACCTAATTTTGAGACCAACATGCCCATGGGCGCTCAGGTGGGTGCAAGTGTTGGGCTGTGGACAGGAAAATGGCAACTGCGTCGGTCTGAAACTAGCAAAGTGTAAAACAGTACTCGTTGATTATTTTTGCCACTAAGCGGAATAAGCTTTACACACAACACTGACATAGTATCAGCTTTAGATGAGACAGAGGTGGCGTCACAGTGACACCACATTACTCAGCACCACTTATCACTCAAAATGTCGTAGTTTTCATTTTCTATGTAAAACAGGAAAATCTAACTGAAGGAAACTTTCAAAATAATTTCAGAAGATAAAAGAGAAAATATAATATGAAAAACTAGAATGCATTTTAGACTAATGTAACAGAACACGGTTATTGTATGGATTATTGTGTGAAAATCGCACACAGAAAACCTGATGATCATAAGATTTTCAACTTGTCCAAAAACATGAATTCAACTTAAAGAGACACCATCTGCTCTGAGACAATAATACGTTTCTTCACACACTGTCAGTGCAACATGAAGGGGAGGGTTCGGTGTTTAAAGGGGATGAGAGGAGCGAAAGTGAGTGGCCATGATTGTCACAGCCTCTAACACACCCACCTATAATGTATGATGGCACTGTTTTGATTCTATTTGGTGTACAAGCACCAAAAAAACAAAAAAAAACTATAGTGTGTTTGGTCTCCAACACACTGAGCAGTGAGCGTTTGACTCTGCGCCACACCTGTAGGCTGTAGAGTCCACAGTAACCACAGACTGAGACACTGGTGTTCAGTCATGACTACGAGATGTTTTACAAACTGGTCCCTGAACTGATCGGGACTGAGGAAATGAACTTCACCTCACTTATCTTTGTGCACTTTTCCTCCACAGATCTGGTTCTATACCAATGATATCTTTGAAAATGCTGGTATCCCAGCTCCAGAGATCCAGTACACCACAGCAGGAACAGGAGTCATAGAGATCATCGCTGGACTCATTGGGGTAAACTTAAAAATTAAAGAGGTGCAGTTATACTGTAGCTGGTGTTATCATTTTATTTAATCTTTTATAATTGACTGATCTGAGATAAGATGATGGATCAGCCTAATTTCTGAGTGATAGCCAGGACATGGTTAGCCTAGCTTAGCATAAAGACTGGATGCAGATGTCCACAGTTCAAATATCAATATAAGATGTAATTTCAAGAAACAGTTCCAGCACATACTGTAACTCCTAACTGCCCCCACAAACACAAACTACATTTGTTAAACAAATGAGACACAACATGTTCATCAGTGTTGATAGATGTACTTCTGAAATAAAGAGCCAGGCTACCTGTTTGCCTCTGTTTCCAGTATGTATCCTAAGATAGGCTAACTATGTCCTGGCTCCATCTCTGTGCCTAACACAGACATGAGACTGATATCATCTGAACATTGATATCAGTCACTGTTCACTAAAGCTCAGTGAGGTTTGTGTTCTTCTGTCTTCTGTAGTGTGTCTTCATTTGAGCTCTGTGTCTCCTGTAGTGTTTCACCATAGAGAAGCTGGGCAGGAGGCCTCTCATGATCGGGGGGTTTGCCATGATGGGCATCTGCAGTGCTGGAATCACATGTGCGCTCATTTTACAGGTGTGTGTATGTGTGTGTGAGAGGGTATTTCCCTAAAACTCTTGTGACCTGAATCTTTCCAGTGCAGTGAGATGTAGTGACAGTAAGCAAGCTCCTACCTCAGTAACTGCTTTTTCAGCAGTAGAGGGAATGCTCTTCTTCTCCCTGTGTGAGTTTAAGGATCCCATATAGTATAAAGGTAGATGTCCATGTGTTTGTGATTATAAAGCAGGTCTAGGTTCTATATTAATACTGTGAAAGTATCAAAGCCTCAGTCCACAGAGAAATGCGCACAGCCTGTATTCAGAAACTGAGCCTTAAAACCAGCCGGCAGGACTTCTGTAACTTTGTGATGTCACAACAAAGCAGTCACCTCTCTCAGCCATACCCCAAGCCCTGCCCACCTGGACCCACCATCCAACCTTGCAGGATTTGGCTTCCCTGAGTGTTTATCTGAAATCTCCTATATTTCTATTAGGTTGCTCAGAAAACAGTCAGCCAATCACAAGAGAGGATCAGAGCCTCTCTTCTGATTGGCTCACTGACCTGTTGTTGATAGAGCTCCAGAGAGCAGCCTGAGAGAGGAAATGTAAAACTACACTGAGATGGTTTTTGGTTCTTAAAACCACAGATATATCTTCTGATGGAGATCGACACTTCAGATAAAACACAGAAGTTAAAATATGGACTTTTAAAGAGACTTAGTGAGAACATGACATAGCTGTATGTGGTGAATTCATATTTAAAACTAACTTTTCACTAGATAATACAGCTGCTAAAAGTGATTTTAGCAGCTGTATTATATGGTAAATAGTACATTTAAATCAGTTGTGTGTTTGTTCACGTAGTGCTGTTTCCAGTCTAAACACCACGGACACACAAACACAGAGTGCATGATTCTGTTGGAAGAAACCCAGGCTGCCATGAGGACACTCTAACTCCTCACAGAAGGCTCCAGACTGGCTTCTTATCTGCTCTTCTGTCAGTCACTCTCCTCCCTTCCCTTCCTCACTGAGGGAGGAGAGGCAAAGACAAATGAACGAATCCCAGATGTTCAGCAGGAGGATAAGTGTGTGGAGGAGCAGCTGCGCCTGTTTCCCTTTCACTTGACAGGATGCACTGTACTCCTGCTTTGTGTTGTGGAACAGTGATTTACATGCAGAGCCATGGAGCAGTGGACTGAAGGGAGAGGCAGTGATGGAGAAAATAACTCAGTGTGATCAAACTGACTTCTTCATGTTGTGCTGTTTCCCTCCCTGCAGGTTCACTTATCATTCATGCGCTACATCAGTGTCTGCTGCGTGGTCGGCATCATCGCAGGCTTCTGCATCGGTCCAGGTAAGATGCTCTACAGCTGTAAACAGGACACCATTAAACTGATTTCTCATGTGTTCTGTTGAATAATCCCTAAATAAACTGTAAGGAGTGACTTTTCTATTGTACGTATGAGGAGGTCACTGATAAATGTGTCTCATTGCTCACACTGTAGATACTTCTGTACAGTTTGATAAATACAGACTCTGAAATTAATATTTTAAATATTTCAACATTTCTCTGCTGTATTGGGGTGGAGGCTGAAGTCAAATAAAAGCAAAACTATATTGAGAGATGCTGCTGTAACCATGAAAATATGTCAGTTTGATGATTTCATTATTTAACTACAGCTCAATTTTAAAATCACACTCGTTCTGTTCAACGTCTCCATTTTCCAGGTGATGAACAGTCCCACTGACCTGGTTAATCTTTCATCTGTTAAGCTTTGTGTTATTGCTTGGCGCCCTCTGGAGGTCAAACCCTAAACATAACACTAAACGCACTGTTACTCCTTCAACACCTAAAGCTGCTGTGCTAATCTGCATTTTCACTCATGGTCAAATCTGTTCATTTCTAATTAATTAATAATATTTACAAGTATTATTATACATAAGAATATCTATGATTTATTTGTATAGGAATAATATCGTACATTTCAAATTGTAAGTAAGGCTTTCCACAGTGAGTGATGAATATGCCTGTTTATTTTCCTCCTTGCAATTATGCATGCTGACAAATCCATGCTCCATGCCCCCAGTAAGAGAGACAAATAATTCAATTTTAATGATAGAATTTAATAATAAAATATTAGTAATATGTATCCTGTGATATATGACTCTCATGTCCACATGCTGGCCTGAGCCTCATCGGATTGGCTGATTCTGTTTATCTCTAATTAGCTTTTCATAAACCTTATTGGTGTGAAAGATGATGAATGAACATGAATAAACAAATCAGGGACATGAATAATATATTCTTCACAAAGCCGCCCGTATCCTGTTAGGAGGCTCATCTCCATTTCCCTTTATAAAAAACACACAGCAGTTGATTTGTGTGAGAAAAACATTCTGTTTAACCCTTCGTCTTCCTCCACGTGGCTCAAGGAAGCTGCTTCCTGTGTGCTGTCTGAAAAAATTATTTTCAATCTTATGAAAAACAGCAGTTTTCGGCAGGTGCTGCAGTGACTCTGGATAATTAACTCTCAACAATGAAAACATGAACTACTTTAATTTGTGAATTTAAAATGACTAAAGAGGCTTTTTACACTTTAAGGTCAGTTTACTTGTCAAGGTTGAACTACTCAGCATGTGAGAACAGTTGGATTGGATTGGCTTTATTGTCACTGTAACAGTAACAAGTACAATTGCAGCGAAATTACAACAATCACCCCGTCAACACATAACATAGCAGGATGACTGTAGCAAAAAAAGGGGGGGGGGGGGGGGGGGTTCAAGCGGCGAAGGCGTGGGATGGGGTTGGGGGTTGGGGTGTGTGTCGCATATGTACATGTGAGGAGTGCCGTGAATGTGTGTGTGTGCATAGGCCTGGAGAGTCGCTTCGTCTAGTTCACAATCAGTGCCTCAGTTCGCAGGGTGTCATCGCGATAACACAGCAAGTTGCCATGGAGACATCCTTGATTGGGTCCCGGACGGAGTCAACAATCAACAGATGTCCGTGGAGGAAAGGAGGGGGGGGTAGGAGTAGAAGCGTCTCACTGCAGCGATCTCGTGGGGGAGTTGTTCCAGCACCGGCCTTGGCCAAGGCTGGTGCTACGGGGGCCGGAACGCAGATGAGATTATGATTGTTTGGGTTAGGGCGAGCAGTCGTATTTCAATAGACACGGCTTACTCTGTTAGTCCATTCTGGTCATCTCCATCCATTCTCCTTTGCAAAGCTGAAAGCTTCTCCAAGATGTGACCCATATTGCAATTTATGACCACAGTCTGAGCGTTAACAGCTCTGTCTATTGCCACAGACAGGGTGTTGACAGCTCCTTCCAAGGTGGTTCCCAAGTTGCGGTTCACAATCACAGTCTGAGTGCTTACAGCTTTACTCACTCCATCAATTATGTCGGGCAGCGTGGGGATTTGGACTGCTGTCACCGTCTTCCGAATTTTCCGATACACCAGGGCAATGCCTAATCCAATCAGCAGAAAGCCTGATATCACAGTTCTGAATATATAGAGATCTTCGATGTCCTCAACGGAAAGAATCGCCAGGCACACGACCCTCCAGTCCTCCCAGGAGTCCCTCATGTAACCAGCGGCGTACGTTCCGCCAGGGCAGACAGGTTCCCCCGAACCCGGGCTTCTCGTCGAGAAGATCCTGTCAATTGCGTTGAGAGACCAGTTGACCAATTCCATGATTTTAGATTTAGAGAGCAGTGCGGAGAGAGGCTTCCAAGGTTTAGACAAGACAGGACGAGACGTGAGATGCAAGGCAGGGACAAAAAGGGAGAGGAGAGAGGGGGAAGATGCGTCCGCCTTCGTTGAGAGCCGGAGGAAAGTCTGATTTTGGGAGTGGAGAGTAGATGTGGACATAATGAAAGACAGTTGCAATAGTTGTTGGATTAGTTGCATTAAGGGAAATGTAGGATCAGTCATCAGTCAGGGCCTGAAGGGGCACACAACACTCCATTAGTGACCCAAATCAGACTCACAAGACACCTCTACACTGCAAAAAAAAGAAAAGTTGGGTGAACTCAAAATTTCAAGGCAACAAACTTCGATAAAATTTTAAGTTTGGCAATTAAACTAAATATTTTTAGTTTTGCTTTTGAGTTTGCTCAACTCTGAATTCTGATTTTTGTCAACTCTCCCCTAAGTTGTACCAACTTATAATTTTACTTGGTAATAACTTTTAATCCTTACTTCTGCTAACTCTCCTGTAAGTTGTACTACCTTATCATTTTATACCAATAACTTCTAATCAAATGTATAAATAATTACAGATGCAACATGTACATTCAAAACATTTGTTTTATTTAACCTGTACCAGCATCAAATCCCTTCCAACAGGGCCAAGTAAATGCAAACTAATGGGACCCAATTGTCCAAGTCCTAGCAGTCAACTTCCGCTACATTGCATACTGCATATATCCAAGACCATACAGAACCAGTATGAATAAAAGTTCAAACATTAGTGATATATCCAAGACCATACAGAACCAGTGTAAACTATGAATCTAACACATTTGTTAACAAGGTTACTGAGTGCCATAACTTCTGGTCTCAAAATATCAAAAATGAGTCATGTATATAATACCATACAGAACCAGTATGATACACAACTATGAATCTCAAATCTGTTAAAGGTCACTGAACGCCAGAACTTCCGGTCTCAAAATGATCAGCAAATTCTTTTTTGTAACACTGCTCAATACTATGTGACAATTTACAAACACTGAATCTTAACATGTAATATGTTTAAGGAAAACCCAATTAAGTGTAAAACAAATGTAAGAGAGTGGGAGTTCGAGGTACATCAGAGTTGAGGGTGAATAACAGGAAGAGTAAATTAACATGGTGTTCAGAGGTCAACAATTCTAGATCTGACATTGTCAGTTAACTTGTGGATTCACTGAAGGAGTTTGTTTTTGAGGGATCTGACTCTTGCAGAGAGGTCTGTGCCAAGTTCCATGAAAACCTTCTGAACAGTTTCAAATGTGTACCTGAGATCTTTTGGGTACTTAAGGTTTAAAGCATAGATCAGTCCAAAGAGGTGAGCAAAAGCGGTTGGCAGATTGAAGGAAAATCTCTTCTTCCACAACAACAGCAACACTCAAGACATTTTGAGGAGCTGCGCTGTCATCATCCTCCAACACATAGAGGATACCCACAATGAGGCCCTTCGTCTGCCCCACTTCTGGGTCAGTGTCCTTATGTTGACAGACAGTAAAAGACCAACACATGAAGTGCAAGACATTTGTCATTAAAATCCTGTGAATCAGAATAATTACACTATTAGGCTACATCAAGTCATAGCCAGGACAGTACAACTATTGAAGACACCCTTGATATTGGGAAAGATGAAGGGAACAAGGAGGACAGAGAGGTAATGGTTTAAGTCAACATTAAATACAGTATTATAAATACAGTATAATAACAATTTATATTTATAACCACTCACAAGACAGTTCCTGAAGAGCTTCTGACTGTCACGGAGATACAAGGGAAGGCCCTTCAATGCTGCAGTTTGTCGATGTGCAGTGATGCCAGATGTCTGAAACAAAGAGTTGCATGAAACATTACAAGATAAAACTGTATAAGTAGAGTAAACATGCAAGCAGCTTACCTCTTCCAAATGCAGAAAATTCCTGGTGATTGCACATCAAAGGTTTACTCCTTTTAAAGGGTAAGTGCTTTTTGTGTCACTGACAGGCTTATATTATCAGTGTCTAACATTATGAAAAGGATCCCTAATGAGCAAGATATTTTTTTAAAGATTAAGATACCCTTTGTTTAACAAGAAGCACTGTATCTCAGTAATTTTATGTATTTGATCAACCACTCCCTGAATTGGTTTACTTGTTTGTACTATTATGTCAGTCCCTTAGACACACATGCATTTATTTTGAGGGTTTGTCACTACAAGGATCACTTAACATTGTAACAACTGCAAACTAAAATTACTACAACAGCTTCATAGAAAAGACAAAATTCCTTTTATATCCATGATGTTCAGAGCTATTAAATTACTACATCTAGAATTCACCTCTTGATCCAGGTTGTTAAGGATCTGATCCATCTGAGATGAAAAAGCTGTCCTCCTCGCCCGATAGAGTCTCAGGAGCCTCCAAGTGTGCTGATGAAGGGCTGCTCTGAAAATGTACTCCTCACGCTGTCCTTAAAACACCAGCAGATGATGGCATGCCAGCTTGATAGTCGGACTCTTTTCAAGCCAATGTTACATGTGGAGAAAGTAACTGACATCAAAACAACTTCTTTGGATGCTGCCCTGCACACAGTGATTAAGAGAAAGTATCCACATCTTGAAACTGTGTCCCTTTCTAAAGACATTTATTTTCATGGGACTCGATATGTGGAGGGTATGATTCTTTCATCTGGACACTGCAGTGGACTGCCAGAATTCTATAAAATCGTGACCATAGTAGTTGCCCCTGAAAAAGTAGCCTTTGTTGGCAAAAAGCTCACATCATGGTACCTTGAACATTTTAGGTCTTTCGAGCTTGTGGAGAGCATCTATGCAGACATTGATATTTTTGATCCTTAGGCTCTCAATGACCATTATCCATTGGTTGCATACACAGTGGGAGGGAAGGTGCTGGTGACTCCAAAAGTGTGCCTGCTCCATTGAAGTGACACAGAATGGTGAGTGAACTCTGATTACACGTTATATAGACAAAACTATGTTGCTCTCACTCACATTTTCACCCTTTCTCTCATTCAAACAAGATGCTGTCACAGCTTGTCTGTCTGTCTCACTGCCTAGTTCCCGAAGGCAGGGGTGTCTACTGATGAGAGAAGAAGCAACTGACTCAATCTGGTCTTGATCAGGATATGCTTTCACATCAAAAACTGCCTGAGCAATCTTGTCCAAAATCTCTATCTTCATGTCTCTTGTTAGGCTGATACCTTTCTTGGTCTGTTCATATGCCTCTTTGCCTTTGCGCAACTTCAACTCCACATCGTAGGAGAAGGATGGGATGGGAAAAGGTGAAGGCCACTCTGATACACTTTGCAGATTGTTCTTGATAAAAGCTGAGGGACTCTGGAGTGACTCTCTGCTGGATAAACTGGCTGTGTCCAGGGAAGACACTGAATCAACAGAGTCTGACTCTTGCTGAACAAGTGCAGACTCATCCCAAAGAATGTGCAAGATGGCACGCTCAGGTGGCAACTCATGGATGTCAATTAAATTACAGAGAGCATTGTTAAAGTCTGGGTCCTCATATTGTAGTGTGAAGCTGCCTTGAAGTTGAAGATTTTCCTGAAGAATGTTTTGCAACTGTTCAACTGATTCAGGTACTTCAGGAAGTGCCACTTTACGGGACATTCTTGGGGAGATTTTCACCAGCAGCAATAATCCAGCCTGTGTCACAAGAAACAAGGACAAAACACAGAGGGGTCAGGTTGCAGAGACTTTCAAGACAATTACTTGAAAGTTAAATTCATAAACAATGTAGCAAAGTCTTGCATTGTATTCTACCTGCAAATCATTATAATAAATGAGATATGTGCTTCTAACAAGCAAATCAGATATTGACCAAAAAAAAAAGCAGATGTCTCCTTAGGCAGAGCAAGCTGGTGCAGCCAAAGAACACACAAATTACAAAAGGATCCAACAAAGACTGCACTGAAAACCAACCCTAAACACACACATAAGGGGTGATTGCAAACAGGACACAGGTGAATGAAACAAGACACAGATGAAACAAATCAGGAAATCAACTCAGGAGGGAAAACACAGGATGTAAAACTAACAGAAAATCTTTCAAAAATAAAATGACAGACAAGCTGTGACAGCATCTTGTTTGAATGAGAGAAAGGGTGAAAATGTGAGTGAGAGCAACATAGTTTTGTCTATATAACGTGTAATCAGAGTTCACTCACCATTCTGTGTCACTTCAATGGAGCAGGCACACTTTTGGAGTCACCAGCACCTTCCCTCCCACTGTGTATGCAACCAATGGATAATGGTCATTGAGAGCCTAAGGATCAAAAATATCAATGTCTGCATAGATGCTCTCCACAAGCTCGAAAGACCTAAAATGTTCAAGGTACCATGATGTGAGCTTTTTGCCAACAAAGGCTACTTTTTCAGGGGCAACTACTATGGTCACGATTTTATAGAATTCTGGCAGTCCACTGCAGTGTCCAGATGAAAGAATCATACCCTCCACATATCGGGTCCCATGAAAATAAATGTCTTTAGAAAGGGACACAGTTTCAAGATGTGGATACTTTCTCTTAATCACTGTGTGCAGGGCAGCATCCAAAGAAGTTGTTTTGATGTCAGTTACTTTCTCCACATGTAACATTGGCTTGAAAAGAGTCCGACTATCAAGCTGGCATGCCATCATCTGCTGGTGTTTTAAGGACAGCGTGAGGAGTACATTTTTAAAGTTTTGAACATCATGCATAGTCTTCTTGAAGAAGCTATGTTTTGACTCGAACCTCATTGTCCATAATTCCACCAATGGCCCAAAGCAGCGTAGAAGGTAAGGATAATGTTCAGCAAAGTGGTGCTTTGGACGCAAGCTAAAATCAGGAAAAGTGTCTGTGAGCAGCCTTCTGTGATCAGACAACTTGATCTCCAAGTAGTGCAATATTTCCTCTGAGAAAACAGGTGAGACAACAATCTCAACAATTTCTTTGAGGTCCATCAGCATTTCCTATGCAGGTTCTTGTTCTGGTATGCTCTTTCCAATGAGAAGAGGGAGAAATCGTAACAGGGTCCAATTTTCATGGCCATTGCCACCTATGTTACCCTTTTCAACATTTGATTTAGAAATTGCCTTTGGTTTATTCACCCTGTCTGAATATTTGTAAGGAAATGAAGTGATTAGGCTATTCAGTCTGTCCAAAGTAATATAGCCTTTTGAAATAAACTTTTTCAGACACAAAGACAGTTCAACAGGAATAACACCTTCAAAAAAGTCATGCAATATGTCTGGTGGAAAACCAGTGACAGGGTGAAAATATGACAGATGCTTACTTAAAACACATTCACTTTTAACACCATTTACATGTGGAACATTTTCATTATTAAGCTGTAGCAGAAAATCAGAAATTGCAGTAGTTGCTATTTCACCTCGATTTGTTACACAAAATCTACAGAAATTCTTTACATTGAAACTTTCCTGAAAGCCGGCAAGTGCATGAGCTCCTAAATTGTCTGCACAGACACAAAATACTGAACCTTTTACATAGTTATTAAGAGTTTGCACAAAGAGACCTGTTTGTTCCAGTGACTTTAAATCCTTAAGTAAGGGACTGAGAAACTTTTCATAACCAAACTGCTTAACATCACTAGTCTTTCCAAGAAGAGCTAGATGAATTGAGTGTAAAGTGGAACGAAACTTTGAGGGCAAATTAAAAATAACCCAATAAAGAGCAGTAATCTTATGAATTTTCTTCGATGTGCCTAATGGGTTACACAATTCAAAATCATCTATATAGAGAGCTAGTGAAATAGACAGCTCCTGTTCTCCAAAATGTTCATTTTGTTTAAAGTAAGAACCATCTTGAAAAGTCTTGTAAAACCCTGGAGTAGACTCTTCAGTGAAAACAAGTTTTTCCAGAAACTCTGCTCTATTCAATAAAAGCTCAATAACCTGATTCACGGAAACATAAACAAAGGCTTTTTTTGAAGTCCGGTCGTACAATAACTCAGTTGGTTCAATGATGGAGAAATGCTCCCTGAAATATTTGTTTCTCCTATAATCTGTTGATAATGTACCTTTTTCTGATGTAGTAACAAGTACGGGATTTTTGTCAAACACACTGTTACTTATCTCTTGAATAATTTCTTCCTCAACCTCAATATTATGTTTTGCAAAAACCTCTTTGAGAATTTCAGTTGTATGAAACTTGGAAAGGGACAAAATATCATTAAATTCTTCTATAATTGCCTGTATTGCATGTTTCGACACATGTAGCAGACATTGCATACGAAGAAAAAGGGAAGCTAATTTGTGCTGAAGTATTTCAGAGTCTACATTCTGTACATGATCGGGTTCACCTTTTTCTGTGGAATCCAATCTAGGACAACTTGTCAAAGAAAACCCAGCTTCAGGATCAACATTACATGGCTGGTTTGTGTCATTAGACTGAAAATCACTAACTGCTCTGACTGGTGTCAGAAAATCTCTCAGATTATGGTTTTTATGATTCCGTGATGTATGTCCAGTAAAACTATTAAGGCGGTTGGTTTCAAAGCTGCACCCCACAAATGGGCAACACACTATCTCTTTGCGTCTAAGGTGATGATGCAAATGAATTAATATTTTCTTTTTTACAGCAAATGTCCTTGTATTCACACAACCAGCACTGAAATGATAAGTTCTCTTGCCTGGGGATAGTCCTGTGTAATCTTGAAAGATGTGATTTCAAAGCACTAATGGTTCTGAAAGTGCAACAGCAGTCCCTGTGGATGCAAGGCCAGGTTGAGCCTCTGTGATGCAGTCGACAGTGTTTCAGCAGAACAGCTTCAATGGCGTGAATGAACTTGCAGAACTTGCACTGCATTAATTTCAATCTGAAAAACAAAGATAACAATTTGCTGGGTATTAGTAAAGCAGTCAGTAGAATTTTTAAACATTTTATCAATTTAATGACAATGTAAACAATAGACTGGACAAGGGTTGACAAGACTGACAATATAATATTCTGTCCCATTTTTAATTTTCAATACATTTTACTGCAATAAGAATAATTACAATTAACATACATTAATTAAGGACACTACTTAACTAACACCTACAACAGTCTAGGTTAAGAAGGTCAGCAGTCAGTATAAAACAAAGCAGTAACATATCGGTATATTATTACCAACACAATATTTGATACATACAGGTGAATCGGTCTTTCTTGCCACTACACTATTATGATGATATTAACTCTGATATGGATTACATCTTATTATTCTAATACTTAAAATCACAGTAGCATATAGTATAGAAGTCAGCCTGATGTAAACATTCATAAAACTCAACCAGTCACACAAGCAGCTCCATGTTGTCTCTGTGAGATGTTCAGGGACAGGTCAGGACAGTCTGAGGACAGAGAGCTTTGCGGTTGAGGTTTATATTAATGAAGGGGTGCACTGTGTAACCCAAACCTTTTTTTTTTTCTTTTTTTTTTTAAATAAACCTCCGGTAGCGACCGGCTAAAATACGGAGGACACGCTAAAATAACTGTAGCCTACTTCACACATGCACACACCGGTTATCCGAGTTCCAGCAGCCGGTAAAGAGAACTGAGTAGAGAGTCTGACAGCAAACTAACTGCACAGCGAACCGAGCCGCCGCCTGTGGCCGGCTCAGTCTCCGGGTCCACTCCGGCTCCGCTCTCCGTCCCTGCTGTCAAACCACCCTGCAGCTCGCCTGCGCTGCGGTCCTGAGCATAGACAATATGCTAAATTGGTACGAGTGTTAGTAACACCGCCATGAAATGTCAGGTAATGTTGCGACCACAATTTTGAATCGGCATTGATACCCTGATGGTTACTGGCTGTAACATGTTATCGTACATGAATTGACACGATACCAACCAGTCAGAAGATACTAGGCCGGCATTTACCCAGACAAGCTAGCGGCTAATGCTAACTGATGCCGCGCCGCTAGCATCGAGGCGGAATGGCCACAATGAAAGTGAGACTTCAAGAGTGCCAACTCGGAAAGTTGGCTTTCCCGCGTTTCACAAAAAAAAATTAAGAGTTTGCAGAACTGTTGTCCCTTGTATTGAACTCCAACTTAAAGATATAAGTATTACCATCCAACCCAGTTGTTTTGGAGCACACAACTGGCTTGCTTTGTTGTGCTCACTAATGTTATTGCCTCAAATGTCAATAATTATATTTTCAAGTTTAGCCAACTTAAATGACTGTTTTAGGCCAAAAAATGCAAGTTTTGCAGTGTACAACAACAAAGTCCACAGAAGTTATTTCACACAAATATACAAATAACCAGGACACCAAATTAATACTACAGGAGGCATAACATCAGGTAACAACAACAACCAAAAACCCAGGCTGAGAGGCAGCAAGACCAACATTCCCCATGCCAGAAGCCTCTGCCCTTACTGATGCTGGCACCAGAGCTTTTAAACCCTTCCCTCCCAGGCCAGGTGCAGCCTGGGCGGAGCTACAGGGGAGACAGGGGAGACATCTGACCTGCTCTCTACTCTATCCTGATTGTCAGGCAGGTCACTGTGTGTGGTACAGTCAGTCAATCACACGGTAGCCCCGCCCTAGAGCATACTCTGCTTTATCATCTATTTTCCTCTGAATGGAGCATAACTTATGAATTTTAAAAAAAGAACATCATGTTGTATGGAAGAAGACTTGAAGGGAAGGAACACATGCTGCTGTCACACTCGGCCTCTGAGAACAGAGTCTCAGTCAGAGTGGCTGTCCCTCTTTTTAATCTGTCTCAGAAGCAGCCCACACTAATGAAGGAACTCATGCTAAACCATAGCTTGTCCCTCTCAGTAAACTTGTCTTGATGTTTTTCTGTGTTTGACATTGTCCCTGTTCCAGCGGGGGTTCCCTTCCTGATCACAGCAGAGCTGTTTAAACAGTCCCACCGCCCAGCAGCCTACATTGTGGGAGGATCACTCAACTGGCTATCCAACTTCACTGTGGGCTTCGTCTTCCCCTTCTTACAGGTGAGAGCTACATGCAGCACAGCCCTGCTCACCACCACAGGTCCTTTTTAGAAAGCTCCCAGCAGAAGCTGCTTGTTACTTTTGGGAGCTGTAATGTTCCCTTAAACTTGTGATCAGCTCTCTCCTGACTGATCACAGAGCAGCTTGAAAGGTCAAATGACATCAGCCAGTTTAAAATCTCCCTCATATGTCACATTTGTTGAAACATACATTTGCTGCATTTTTTGATTTTCTGATCCACCATCAGAGGCTCATAAACAAAAAGAGTCATTTTGCAGGAGAAATGATACTTGAAGCTGAAATGAATAACTGCATCAGAGATACAGATGTTTTCCCACAAGCCAGCAGCTCACCAGAACAGGTGTGATTCTTTTATAATGAGACACAGGACTGTGACATGATCCAACCTGGGACGTTACTGTTGCTCCTCTTCCTCTTCTAAAGGTTTAGTTGTCTTGGTTGAGGGTGTGGTTGCCGTTGTGTTTGTTGTAATTGTCCTTGCTGGGATGTTATGTCACATCTGCTTGACCAGTCACACAAGTGTCTGAGATCATCTGTGACGTGTTCAGTCATGTGGTATGGATGGTGGGGGTGGGAGAGATTTCCACGTTCATGATTTACAATTGTTCACATCACAGATCAGCTCCAGAGGGTAGTCTGAGCACAAAGTTGATCTGTCTATACCTGGCTGACGAGAGGCGTCAGTGTGTTCATGATGTCATCAATTCTTAAACCTTGCCCCTAGTCTTTCTTCCTGGTTTGAGCCCCTCTGAGACAAACTCTCTCCTCTTTAGACTGGCATTCATAGGTGTATATGCAATCTGATGTGAGTTATAGAGATGTTTTATAATAGTATTTGTTCTGTTTTAATATACAGTGGCTTCCTTCAGTCCCTTTTGTGTATCTTCTTTAATTAGCTGTATTCTGTTCAGTTGTTACCCCAGAATATCTGAAGAGTCTGAGAACCAAAACATTGCTGCTCTTACAAAGTAAGGCCAATAGAAGTTGAGAAACTGCTGCACCATCATATGACAAATACAGTTGATTCCATCTCATCCATGATTTGTTATTATTCCATATATATGTTATAAAACCTTTGGTACAATGGACTGGAACCAATATACAAAAAATATTCACTTTAATGATACTGATGCATCAAATTGAGACTAAGAGATGTGAACATTTATTAACAGAGCACATCAGAATTAATTAGTGGGTCATAATTAAGGTTTGATATAATATGAATACGTAGATACTGAGAACCTTAAGGTGAATTACTAAATGAGGTTGCAACAGGGTGGTTAGATTAAGTACAGATGACTTCAGTTTACTCGCTTTATTAAGATGATGTTCTCAAACTCATTCTTTTATCTTCTTCTCTCGATCCGTCCATCAGATGTCGGCGGGGTCTTACTGCTACTTGGTGTTTGCCACCATTTGTCTGTCCGTGGCCATCTACGTCTACATCATGATCCCAGAGACCAAAAACAAGACCTTCATGGAGATCAGCCGAATGTTCTCTAAGAAGGAGGCGGTCCTAGAGACCCAGGGCCTGCTCCACGTGGACCAGCTGAAGCTGAAGAAGATGAACGGTTACGGCGGAATGGAACATGCATCGCTGGAGTTCGACAGCTCTTCTTCTGTACCTTAACTGAGCCTCAGGTTCCCACTGGGACTACAAAAGCACTCATCACTTCCTCTTGTACATTCATGTCTTCTGATATATGCACATTCACCAAACGCCACCTCACATGGACTCGGTGGGCTCTTGTTGGGTGAAGCTGGACTTGGATCACACTCAGGTAACACACACACAACAATGCCGAAGCTACAGTTCAGTATGCAGTCCTGGTAACTTTTTATCAATGTAATGTTGGAGTCTGTGTTTAAACTGCAGCTTTTCCTCAGCAGACATTTATAACACTGGGGTTAGCATTACTGGGGGTGGGGCGGTGGGGGGAGTGGGGGGTGGAGGGGTGGGGGGTGGGGGGGGTTCTGTTATGGCACTTTCATCATTTAGTTGTGTTTGTAATATAATGAGCGCAGCTAGCTGCAAGCTACCATGTACCTGCTTTCATTGTTTGAATGCTAGCAGCTAGCTAGACATTGTAAACACAAGTGTCCCACATGTTGGCATGGCAACACACAGGGTTGAGCTTGTGGATGTAGACACAGCAGCTTGTGGGAGTGTGCAGAATGCATGAGTGTCAGAAATTAACCTTGTTGCATGTTTTAATCTTTAATCTTTCATCTTTAATCTGTATATTGCAGTAAAGAAATGATCTAAAATCTATGGATATTTATGCATGTTTTTGAATACATCATCTCCTTTTGGCTGTAAAGTAATATGACATGTTAATATTGTTTGACTTGTAATGAAATAAAATCCCTCTGCAGTCATTTTACAGACTGTATCAGAGTACTGTGAAGTACTGTGAAGGACTACAGTGTGTTCCCTACAAACAGCAAAATCCAGTGTGTTTGAATACATGAATATGTGCACATACAGGATGTATATCAGCCCTTTTTTAAAGATAATTACATACCTGAATAATGCTATAAAGTCATGTCTTGGTGTGTTTTAAGAACTGACTGTTATTCTCAAACAGTTTACTCTCTCTCCGTCCACGTCAGTGTTCAGCTCTATCTACGGTGGCCCTGAGAGATCAACACACTTCAATGTAAGAAAACACATGCAAATTCAGAAAACATCTTCATCACTTTAACACACATGCTGCAAATACTCACAACACAACCAAATACACAAATGCACTGGAAATACTCACAACACAATGGGAGTGTTTCCAGCGGACAAACAACAGTGATGAGGAGGAGCGCAGCGGGTAGAGCAGGTACCATGAAGGCAGCGGTTCGTGGGTTTGAGTCCGACCCGTGGCTCTTTGCTGCATGTCATCCTCTCTCTCTCCCTGACTTTCCTGTCACTGCCAGAGAAGGACACACTTGCATGGATGTATTATAATAAAACAATGTTTTATAATGCATTCATATGCACTTGTTGTTCAATGCTTTTACCTTCAAAAGTCACAAATGAACAACTGCGTCCCAGCCAGGTTCAGCATTTTTTAGTGTTTGTGTAGTGATTGTGCGTTGGATTTGTGTTCAGAAAATTTGCAGTGCATGTTTTGTCAAATTGATGAAGATGTTTCCTGAATTTGCATGTGTTTTGTTACGTTGCAGTGTGTTGAGCTCTCTGGGCCACCATACTGTACAGTAATGAGAACAATATGAACAGCTCCCATCCCGACATATTTCCCCCACAGCAGGACCACGCTCAACCTGTGAACACTGAGTCTGGGATTCATCAGACTGATTAAAGCTCAACATCTTTGATGGGATCTTTATGGTTGTGTGTGTGGTCTCTAACACAGTCATGTGGTTTGTTTTATTGATCATGTGTTCCTCATGAGTCTGTGTCACCATATGATGCAGAGGATGATGCACTTGAGTCAGTCATCCAGTGAGAGGCCTTTTACACAGCAGAGTGACAGTGATCCAGCACGGACAGTACCAGGACCCTGGACCTGAACTCACCCATCAGTTATTTACACCTGTCCAGGTGCGTGCTGTGGGACAGGCCTCAGGGTTTGTACAGGCTGATACTATTGATTAAAAGCAACTCACCTGAGGCTTTTATGTAATACACTCAATTACACGAATACACACACACACACACAGCACCAACACCAACCCTGACTCACTCCTGACCCCCAGTGGTCAAAAGGGGAACTGTCCTATAAAAGTCCAGTCTTACTTGATTACACTTGATAAAAGGTGCTGTTTAGTTTTCTTGTAAAACAAAGTATAGTTGTGTTTATATTGAGTGTTATTCACCAAACACTGAGAAACCAACATGAGTGAATTTACTTCCTCATGTGTCCTCGTGCATGAGATAAACAAAACCCACTTATAAAAAAACCACCTCCATAGTTCTAATAGAGGTCCAAAACAATGAAGCCGTCTTTTCACTTACACACACACACACACACACACAGACACACATATACACGTGCACACAAATGCCACCTTGCACATCTCAGTATTGTAATTAATGGCAGTGCCTCTGTCCCTAATAAGCATTCTGGTGATCTTTATTGCAGTGTTCCCCTCCGGTCATACAAGCTCTCTCCCTCTGTTTGTGTGTGTGTTTGTGTGTTTGTTTGTGTGTGTGTGTGTGTGTGTGTGTGTGTGTGTGTGTGTGTGTGTGTGTGTGTGTGTGAGTGTGTGTGTGTGTGTGTGTGTGTGTGTGTGTGTGTGTGTGAGTGTGTGTGTGTGTGTGTGTGTGAGTGTGTGTGTGTGTGTGTGTGTGTGTGTGTGTGTCGGTGTCCCTTGCCAAGTGGCTGTCACCGGTCTCTGATGGTATTACATCAGGGAGGCACAAGATAGTGACAAATGTCTGTTATCATGGAACGAGGCCGGTGACAGATCGAGTGGAGGCGACGTCACTGAGTAATAAAACTGGATGGATGATCCAGGAGCAACAGTACAGCCACTCACAGCTGCTGTAATTAAACCAGAGAGGAAGAGAGGAGGAGGGGACCACAGAGAACATCAAACCAAGTCAAACTGAGATAGAACTATGATATTATAGTTGTTAAGCACAAATGCATGTCTGACTAGGTGGGAGAAGAGAAGAATGAGGAATCTGATGTAAATGCTGCAGTAGTGTTGTTCCATCCTGTGGGGGTTATTTAGAACTGCAGCATCAGCACCTGTCTGACAGCTGCAGCCCATCAGGCCATCTACTGCCTCCATCTGGGAGGAGGAGGAGGAGGAGGAGAAGGAGGAAGAGGAGGCTCCTCCCAGGTGTTGTTGTCTGCTAACAACAACTATCAGTTATAGAACTGCTCAACACTGATGCATCAGGACGCTCACTCACATCACTGTTTGATGTCCATGCAGTCATCATAAAATCATAAAAGACAGAGATACACTTTGTAAATGATGATACCTGTGTTGTGTAATTAGCTAAATGAAACAGACATTGTCTGTGATGACTGACAAAAAGATCAGGTTCCTCATCCGCACCTCAGTGTGGTCCGGCAGAGCATCACTCTGCTCCAAAGACCACCAGAGGGATGTTTCTTGTCAGCGCCACATAAACTCACAATTCAACTGTTTTTTTCTTCTGTTCACAGACAACTGTGCAAGTATAAAACAGTCACTTTATAATGGCTCATAATTAACACCCGACAAACAGTAATTCCTGTGCCGCTATGCTGTGATAATTAAGTCATTATTACATGATTGTAAAGTCGCCTGACAGAATAATCAGTTTTCTGTAGTGACAGCAGCGACAACGGTATTTAAAATGAGCGATCATAGATTTAACCCTCCTATTGTGTTTTCAAGTTTAGATTTGTGACACATACCTTTAATATTTTTTCTAATCAAAACAAGACTTCATGATATCCTCAACAATGACCTTCTAAATATAATAAAACACATTTTGATAATTTTTCTTTTTTTTAAATGCCTATTGGAAAAACCAAACCATCATGAATAAAAAACATGACAACAAAACAATAATAAGTAATAGAATGGGTCAATTTTGCCTATCTTGAACTAAAAACTATTTTTACATTTTGAGTTTTGAGTCTAAACTACAGAAAATATCAAAGTAAGTAAATGGATGTATAATAAGTAACTTAAACGGTCAGTTTTTGTTAATAACTTGAAACACAGGTCAAATTTGACCCGTAACACTAACACATTAGGAGGGTTAATTAGAGATTAGAAGTGTATTGTACTTCCACATAGCTCTGACTGTCTGGATCTGGTTTTTAAAGACCTGTTTCAGAACAAAGAGGCATTCTCAGGGCACCTTTTTCCTTTAATACTGTCACTCAGAGCTTTAAATGAAAAATGCTTTATAATAGAACCGAGTGCTTCCTGTGTGGAGAGCTGTTCATTCACAGTGACGCAGCTTAAACAGCTTTGTGTTTCTTCAGCTCTGAAACAAGAAAACCTCTCCTCTGTTTGACCTTTAATAATAAAAGTTATTATCCTTATTCATACAGTTTGCCTCATAAACAAATCACTCCTCACACTGTTGTCAGGTTTTGCAGGTCCTCATTACCCGTCTCTTTCCCTGTGTCCTCTGTCTGTCGGAGCTGTTGATGGCGGGTGTGTAAATGCTCTGGCAGAGAGCTGATGAATGTGGCACTTCTCTGCTACAGGCTGAAGTGTTTTGTGACAGAGTGTGTTACGACTGGGCCGGCCTATTCTTTATGCTTTGGCACCATGCTGCCACTCAGACAGCTCTGTGGCCATGCACACGTTTCCCCCCTCACATAAATACACCAAGGTGCAGGCTGGGAATCCCCAGGGAGAGTTGCATGTATTGTTTAGTGTGTTTGTTTTTTTCTTGTGAAAGCTGCACAGCTTTGCTCATTCAGGCCCTCTGAAAACAAATCAAAGCAAATGAAGTAAGCTGATCGGTGATAAGAGATGAGCCAGCTCTTTGGATGAGCTGCTCAACAGCTTGCAGACATGAGGGTTCGCACATTTGAGCAGGTAAGGCTTGTATATAAAGGGTCTCAAGTCAAAATGGGAACCAGTGACTGATTCACATGAAACCAGTAGAATTTGTAACCACATATTTTTGTGACAGTAACATGAAGAAGACAACTTTCAGTCCTCTCTAACGTCCTCTGTAAGGCTATTTTTAAATGTCACTTACTTAAATACACAGCAGAGCTGATGTCATTAAATTGTGTATATCAGCAGCTGTCTGTCTCAGTCCTCACCATGTTGTAGTTTTGTTGTTTGTTAACTAAAAAGAGGATGAAGAAGAAGAAGAAGAGATGAATTGTCTGTCAGTTGTTTGGGTGTTTTCTCTCTGTCACATGAAAAAACTGGCTTCATGTGGACGTGGTGTCACATAAATACTTCTTCACCTGTTTTGAGTGCTGGACTTGAACTGGCTTGACTCATCCCAGAATCCTCTGCTGCACATTAGTGACTCCACCTGTACCTGTGAAGTCCATGTTACAGCTGGTTCTGGTGAACACACATAGGAGAGACAGCCCTGACACCAGTTTTACATTGGTGTACATACCTAATAACCCTAATCAGGTACAACCCCCTCACCCCTAACCCCTAACCCCTAACCCTAGGTAAAGTGTGTAGGTTCAGTTTCTGAGGTAGTGTGACCCCTTAAGGCAGGAGTTGTTGGTGGAGTCCAGCTTGTGACATGTGTAAGTAAAAATAAAGAAGTTGTTGCTGCCGTTCATTGTACTACGTCTCTATGTCCCATTTGAATACACTCGGTCACATCAGTGTCTGATAACCACAGGGACCAGCTGTGTAAATGACATCTGTCTCTGACTGACAGTGTCAGCTTTTTGCAGCCTGCAGCTTCATATTTTGTGAGGACACTGACACCTATTGTATAATCTCCACTGGACGCCCACATCTGCACTGTTGAGACATACTGAAATACTCGATACATGAGGAGGTCTGTACCTGGAACATACTGAGGGCCAATAAACATCCAAACAACTAAACATTCAAGCTATAAAGTGATCCACCAGGAATTTGCTGTTGCATGTTTCTGATTGGCTGACGCAGCATTTAGCCTGATGATGTTAGTTGTAGTTTGGCTGTTTCCATCCGTCAGTCCCACTGGTCCCCTGTCAATGTCCCCTCCCTCACGTGGTTTGTTTGTCCCCACTGGGTCTGTTCTGGCTGTCTGTGGGTTCGTCCTGCCGGCCGGTACCTGCCCACCTGAACACCTGCAGCTGGTCACCTCATCAACTCCACCAGCTGCTGCAGTATTTAAACCCTTGCTCTTTGCTCCAGCCTTCACCAGCTCATTCAGTCTTTGCTTCCTTGTTCTTTCCTGTGTTTACCTGAACCCAGCTGAACCTTTGTCTGCCAAAGGTTCACGTCTGCCTGCCCTGCTCTGCCAGACCAGAAACAATTCTGTCCACCTCCCCTGACAGTCCAGCCTCTGCTACCCCACAAGTCTCCAATAAAACAGCCTTTCATCTACTTTCTCCTCATCTCATCTGTATTTTGAAGCCAAAATTGAACATTGAGCCTGGGTCAGCTTCATTTGTTGGACAACCCTGTGCTGTTCAGCTGTCCACACCTTCTATCATCATGTCATCATTATGATATGATTGAGGGTTTGATTTCTGAGCTGTTGCTCAGAAATCAAACCCTCAATCATATCAGAGGTGAAATCCCAGTATGCATCACTCCTCCAGAGCTGGTGGTGGGGGTAGTGTGGGGGTCCTGGGCTTGTTTTAAATGTTAATCACCACTGCCTTGCCCTGGGACAACAGACACAGCCACAGTTGCTGGTATGCTAACGTGGCTGGCCAATAAGCATCTGAGCTGTTTCCAGAGCTGAGCTGGTTTCTGCTCCACAGCTCACGTTTATTCTCCCACATCATTAAAGACAGTCACATGTTGATTGCAGCCTTTCATTCCTCAATGTGTGTGTGTTACGGTGTTTTTCCACCTGTTGGCTTTGATGTGGATGAGCGGTGTGTGTGTGTGTGTGTGTGTGTGTGTGTGTCTGTGTGTGTGTGTGTGTGTCTGTGTGTGTGTGTGTGTGTGCTGTAAGTGGAAATGTAAGGCTATTGTCAGGGTGAAAGGTGAATGATTAACCATTTAATAGCATCCTAACTTCACTCGTGCATTCAGGGACATGTTTGGTCTTTTTGCTGCAGCCTGGATGATTTCTCACAGCAGCAAATGTGGTGTAACACAATATTAACACAATAACATTCCCAGATTTTGATGAGCAATGAAAAGTGATTTTTAATAATAATCACTTTTATCAGGAATGTATCTGAACAAAAGACATGAATATGACACAAACACAACAGCACCACATAACAGCATTTATACACTGCACGCTGCATTTTTGTCATTTACCATGTTTTACCACATCACACAAAGTATGCAGCAATTTCAAGCAACTTTAGTCATCTATAAAAAAAACAAAATAAACAGACCCAAAGTGCAGCTGGAATATAAATATGATATGAAGCATTAAAACATGATCACACAGATAAACAAAAATACAAAACAATACACTGATCCCTCAAAGCTCCAGGCTAAAAATTGTCAACTTCTTCTTGTGACCCAAATTCATTCATTTTTACACAGCTCTTAATCATTTATATCTTGTGGAAAATTTATCATGAAAGCTAGAGCCATAGTTCTTGGCTTCTTCCTGTTTCCATATGATACAGTCCAGTCAGCCTCAGCCTCAGATTTGGATAAAACTACAGATGCTCACAGCTGGTCTCACAACTGAAAAGGCATTTTTCTTTTTGTCAACAAATACAATGCTCAGACTCAAACCGACACTGAATGTCTCCTAATAACAAATCTTGTGCAGGTCAAATCCTGAACACATCAGTGATGACACCTTTCTGTGAATATAATCCATGATTGTTTATCAGTGCAGCGACAGCAAACAATGCTTACATGCACAAATGGTGTAGGTGAGGAAACAGGAAGAGCTCTATGGTGCTGATGTAAAATGAGGCCTTTTATTTCATTTGTCTTATTTATTGATTATTGTGCTTGTTGTTCATGTGCTCTCTCATTTATTACCTTGTCTAACCTAAAAACAGGTTTTCACCTTATGCTGTTCTTCATGTAAAGCTACAGTGAGAGAGAGTGACAGGAGTGTTAGAAGTTGATTTGTGTTCCTGCACTTGACACAAACTGCCACTAGAGGACACTAGTGATGTTCTCAAAGCTGCTGTTACCTCATGATGCAGGAGCTGGAGAAAGGCAGCAGGCGGAAGCAGGATATGTGGTTATAACAGCTCATCTTTTAAAGTTCACTCAGACTGTGAGCCTGTCCAGACCCTCAGACTGGGCCGGGTTCCCGAGCAGGTTAAATCACAACAAGGGTCGCACAGGGTCACTCCTCCATTCACTGGAAAACGTGGCACAGACATGTTATTACTCTGTTCATTTACGACTCTAAAAACCCTGAAAGCAACAAATCACCAATACACAGCTCAATACGCAACGTGGCCCTCAGTGTCTGTGACTTGACGGGCCCGGGCCCCGCTATTGTGCAGAGGGAGTTTACCTTGAAACCTATTTGAAGTCATTGTACCCTGCAGCAGTTCATTGTGTACTGGGCCCTCATCTCAACAAGTAGCGACACTTCACAACTACCTGTAACGGTGGATCCCCCAACGGCGCTCAAAGGAGAGACCTGAGTGTCTGCCACTACGAATAACAATACAACTGTTTCCCAGTTGTGGCCCCTGTGTGTAGTCCCTGGGATCCCACAGTGGGTCTATTGGGCCCTATGAAGCCTCTTTATGGTCACTAATACATGAAACACAACAATAGCAGCTTTTCCAGATGCCACCATGATTGGCTGAGCTGTGACTTGAGCCAGGGTGTAAAAATACGATCAGCTCTTTGGGTTTTGCAGAGCTGAACAGCCATTTGATTGGGTGTTAATAGTGGTTAGGTTGCTAGAAGTGCATGTTTTAGCTAACTGTCCAGAATGGACATGTTTTAACTGGGCTTTGCTGTTTTGATGGTTTGGGTTTCTGAGCAGTTAGAATTCCTTCACCGGAGTGTTTAACGCCAGACTATGCAAAACTGCTCTCAGTTCACTGTTCCAGGACACTTTGTTTTTTTGCTGGTGATTTCTTTCATTCATTTGGAAAACTGGCTGCATGATGACGACATAATTACACATCAGGGCATTTACAGTGCAGCTAAAAGACAGTTGACAGTAGGAAGCTCCTTCCTATAGCAACAAGTCTTCCAAACGAAACGACCACATAGGTTATTTTGTCCCCACCCTCTGATACAACCCATAGGCGTGTTTCCTGAAAAACACCTCTATGGTTGTCATAGTAACAATTATGTGCATGTGGTTACGCTTATGGAGTAGTCAAAGTTTGGTTAGGTTTATTCTAGGGCTGTCAGCATTAACACGTTAATCGCGATGAGATTAAGGACCGAACATAGTGCGTTATTTATTTATTTATTTTATCCAGTTAACCACCTGCTGCCAAAGATTCTTTATTTTCCACCGTCACTGCTGCTGTTACCAACGATTCTACAGCGTTACGTTCTAGAATCTTTGGCTGCTACTATTTTGACCCTTTGACCCACCCTTACTTGTTGTCAAGCTGCCACAGACACTTGCTACAAAGATTTTACATGGTGGAGCAAGATACTTCATGGCAGCTCATATCTATGGGAGCAAAAGGGGGACGGTTCCGGTCTGTATGAAGGGGCATGTCGGGAGACCTGAAGTGTTTAAATCCAATGCCTGAATCATCATTGGTGAGGACCGAATGAGTTGGAAAATAAAAATGTAACTTACCCAGAGCTCGTCTACGGATAAATAAATGATCAGACATCTTCATAATTACACATTAGACATGCTAACGTTACTTACGCTACTTTCTTTGCATTCATTTGATTCCCAATCAAGATACACTGGTAAGAACTGTTAATGCGGACTTAAAAACAGTTCTGAAATGCAAAATAATAGAATTTTAATCATGTGATAGAACATGCGATTAACTATTGAAATTCAACGATTAATTGCGATTAAGAAAAAATGAATCGTATGACAGACCTAGTTTATTCATAAAAACTACTACTACTACTGCTTGGACTTCCTGGAGGTTACAGGACCCTTGTTACCATGGTTATAATAATGAAGGTTGTGGAACAGTAATGGTTAAAAGAAATAATGATGCCTGTTGGTTTCAAAAGGGAAACAAACACCAATCTCATTTGAAAGCCATGTGTTTTGTTGACCCATCCGTCTACCATGACCTCCTCCTTGTATAGACTTTGTCGCCTTTTATGCTACATCATGTGGCTGCTTTGCACTTGGCTATCAACAGGGAGGACGCAGATGTTTTTGGGGAAGAGAATATTAGAAAATAGTGTAAGTAGATATAATAAATAAGGAAGAAATACTTATGATGACATAGAGGACTCACAGTGCCATACTGGTAAAACTTCATGGGACAACAGACTCTGTAAACTCCAGTGTATTACAGCTGCAAAGATGCGTTTTCATTCTTGCATGTCATGGTGGGAAAGTGGAAACCACTAACTGAAGCAGATGTAGTCCAACAAAGTTGACAGGAAGTGGATGACAGCTTAACTTCTGAGACACAGTCATTACAGTAGACTACTTGTTCAGTTCAAAACAACATTAACACAAGAAGTTGGTCAGAAAGATTTCAGATTTATAGGAGTGAAACATGAATTCTAACAGTTTGTGCATTAATTTGTGTTTCACAGTTACATTTGGTTTGTGCAGGAGCGCAGCCAAGGTGATAACACCTCTGTGCAACCACTTGGCCAGATGAGCTGTGGTCAGAGGTGTGTCCAACCTTTCTGGGTGAAGCTCGGTCCACGTAGAGCCCACTGCAAACTGACCATCTGTAACCTGTGATTTCAGTGGAGGCCACATTCTGATCTGTGAGGTTGACCCTGGTCAACTTTTAGTCCTGGAGTCTGTCACAAACCTTACTCAGCATTTGTGTTGTAGTCTTGAGGAGGTTCCATCCAACTATGTAGACTGAAGAATGTGAAACATCAGATGAGGAAAGCAAACGCGCTTTCAGAATACAGATGAGTGGCTCACAGTGCTGAGGACATCAGACTTGGCTGTAGCTTCAGGCCACAATATAGGGAACAGTAGACCTTTTCACATCTGCCAGCTTATTAGTTTAAGGAGTACATTTCAGCAGCAAGATTCACAAGAACGCCCAGTAACTTAAAGACAAAAAGTAGAAGCATTTCTTTCCAGACTGGTTCATCGCTGTAGGATGGGTGGGTAGGATCATCCTGCAGACTGGTTAAGTCAGTATGCACCTGCAGACGTGTTGTATATATACAACTCAAACAAAGACCGGCAAGTCTTGTCAGCAATAAACAAAACTACAGATGTGCTGAGAGCAGACATGCAGATATTTCATCTATATGCTATTTGTCTTTTTCATGCTAATGCAGGGAGAAATGAAGCTCCCTCCAATCAGTCTCAGCAGCTTTGGTTTTATTGTAAGTTACTGAAGCAAACTGGAAAATAACGTCATTATCCAAGGCAGAGATGCTTTGGAAAATAATAGCCTTAATAATCAACAGTTTGTCCTGACTAAAAGTAGCTGTAGCCCAGTGAACGTGGCCGGTGGAGAAAACCATGGTTAATATCATGAAGACTGTGTCACACAAAAACGCAAAGTGGCTATGCTAACGTAGCATTCAAGCTAAGTCAGCAAAATGGGAAGAACAGAAAAAGCTGTCATTATTCTCACTTCAGCTTTAGTCTGATGTAACATACAAACACTACAGGGTGGTGCTGACAGACAGTGATCCCACTGATCAGCAATGTTCAGAGTGATCATTGATGTTCTGCCAACATCAGGATGATTTTTGGCTCATTTTCACATTAATGCATAAAGTAGTATTAAATGAATATTAAATTTTTTATTGATATCCTCTGGTACTGTCTGACAGCTGGAAGATTTTCTGTGTATGCGCCAGAATTGGTTCAGATGTGGAAGTAGCATCTTACAATCATGCTGTGTATGGGCCAGATTCGAGCTGTGGAAACGGGCGTATGCTGGGCCAGAAGAAAACAAGCTTGTGACCCAAGTATGGGCCAGATTTATTTCGCTACCTGGGTTTGATTATAACATGAATGCAGATTACAGAATTAGCACATTAGCCTTGCTGACCTTTAAAAGTCAAGATAGCAACACTAGTTGTCCTGGTAAACTAGTTTGTCACTGAACATCAAGAACCATGATTATAGGCTGAAAGAACTTTTCACCAGATTTAACTCTTTGCAGGTCACATTACAGCTTTAGCATCTTTAGCTCCAAGAAATGATAACATGTGACATGTGACACATGACGCAGTATAGCAGTAGCAGTATGAACGTATTCAGCATCTATTCAGTGAGACTGTGTAATCACAATATTTCAGTCACAAGACGATGAGTTTAAGAAGACATCACATTCTCCATCTTGACTGACAATAAGAAGATTTCTCTTCCCTCTCCAGTCCACGTTCTTTATTCCTGATCCAGCTCCATGTGTCCCAACCAGTGTTTTTCACCCGTGGAGAAGCGAAGACATCTCATCGCAATTTGTCCAAATCACAGCACAGCCCTGCTGTAATGAGCAGGCCACCACAGCTATGATGATTACAGCATCAGCAGTGGCGAGCAGGCCACTATAATGACTGGTGGGAGCTGGCAGGATAGGTGGGAGGAGAGGGAGGGCAGGATAGAGTATGAATGGAGAGATGAGGGAGAGAAAATATGCTGCAGGAAGTTTCTCATTTTCATGTTTGTCTTTCCAAATCAGGTTTAATCTGTGAAGTGTTAGTTTTGAATAAAGATTACTGCTGAAAACCACGTGGTGTGCATTCATACTGAAGATGCCACAGAGATTTGCTCTTATTTTACCAATAGGCTGTTTATAATGTGACGAGGGGGCACCACACTAATTCTACATATAAAGTTTCCCTGTCACAAGAAGTAGCCTGCTACTCAGTGTGAAATAACAAATGTATAAAGCCTTTGGCTAATCACACACATTTTTAAAAAGCATTACTTTTGCTCTGTTTACACCTGGTGTCCACACTACAGAGTTTTTAAGCCCTTAAAACTGAGACTTTTGGAAACACTGCTGGGCCTGTTTTAGCTTGAAAACTCCAGGATGCATTTTTGTCTGAACAGGCAGGAACAGAGACTTTTTGAAACGATGGCACAGACCCTGTTTGTCCCTGTTTGGGTCTTCTCCATCACAACATGTCTCTCCCTGATTCGTCACACTCTTATCACGTTACCCTTATCCAACCTCGACTACAGAGTAGACAATCATGGGTTAGGGTTAGGGTTAACCTAAATTTGCAGTTAACCCTAACCCTAACCCTAATCATGGAGGGAGATTATTATGTCTGATATTGAGCTAAAACACTCTGGACGTCTGGACGTTTCAATAACACCATCTTAAATAACAATATATTAGCGTGGACGAGCCTGAGTTATATCTAGCAAAAAGATGGTCATGTTGGTTGCATCTTGGGAAATCTGTTCAATGTTTTTGGAGCTTGACCCATACGAAGAACTAAAAGTCAGAACACCTCAGCCTCTGTCTGAGTTCTCAGTGGTAAATCACTGACCTACACCCTTTTAGTCACGACAGCTGAAGAGCTCTTGAGTCTGGAAACCAGTCCTCTATGAGCTGCAATTATTCTGTATTATTGATTCAATCTAATTTGCAGTGTTCAGTGCCATTGTCCAGGCTGATGTTCACGCAGAGCACTGTGCAATGTGGAGGCAACTGCATTCAACAGTATTTTGCGTTCACTTACAGTCTCTTGTAGTCAGTGTAGGTCCGTACACAGAACCTATGTCGATGCAGGGATGTGAAAAAAAGAGATTTGAACTGATCCGGAAACTCTGCAGAAGAGAAGGAGGAAGAAGACGTAGGGCTGGAGATAAGGATGAAGAGTGAGAGACAGAGGAGGAGGAGGAGGAGCAGGAGGGAGAAGAAGGAGAATCCACAGCGGCTGGCAGAGGTCCACACACTGGAGACAAACAGCAGAGAGTGGCTGCACCTCAACACAAACACATGACCACACACACACACAAACACACGTACATCTACACAAACAAGTCAGCATCAGCTATTTCAGCTATGTAAGCTATGCTCTGCGTGTCTCCTCCCTCCCTCTTTCATTCAGGCACACAGTCTATTCAGCGCAGCGACAGAAGTCTCGTCATAAATCATCATGTACGGAAACTTCCTCAAGTGAGTCCAAACGACTCTCTTGATTTCTCACAGAGCTTCAACCACAGCTTCACTGGTGTCATCCTGTGACCTATATGTGAGTGAGAAAGTGATCTGCTCCACTGTAAATGTATTCAGCCACTGCTGAAGAGATGTGTCAAATTATTTGTAAACTAAAGCATCTGAAATATTAAAAATCTTATTGCTCATGTTTAAGACTCAGTTCAGCCAAATACTACTACAAAAGCAAAAAAAAAAAAAAAAAAAAAAATTGACCATTCCGGAAAAAGGACATTTACAGGGTAATTGTGGAAGGAAGAAAAACACAGCTTCACACCTCTGACCACACCCAGCGTCACAGTTGGATGTGGTCAGGTGTGTTGTACTGTGACCACATCCAGCTGTGTACCTGAGCCGCAGTGCATCACAGCTGCACAGGATGTGGTAAGGCATGTTGTCACCAGATTATCTGATTGTGTGAAGCTGCTCTTTAAAAACTCAGCTGTAACATTTCTCTTAATTGTTCTGTGGACAACCCACACAGCACAGTGTCAACACCTTTCACTGGAACTACATCACCCCCTCTGGGTTTCCCAGCAGACCTCAGATTCTTATTCTCATCCTGAATCTCTCTGACTGTTTTCTGTGAGGTTTCTTCGTACGATTGTTCCAAGTCAGACTCACCAAACTCTCTTAACTGTCTCGTTTCAGCCTGATGAAAACCACCTGTTCATGAAGAGGTGAATGTTTGTGAGGTTTGATCATTAGCATCATCAACACCCTGAAAATAACCATACAAGACAAACTGTTGTTTCATTCACACAAATGTACCAAAGAGTAATGAGCTGTTAGATGTCAGAGGATGAAAGTAGACAGAGACCTGCAGAAGACTCTGAGGCAGCTGAGTGAGAGAGCACTACAGCTACTGTTGCTGCAGGGCCAAAATATGGCAAATGAAATCATAAAATCATGTGTTATATATATTTTTGGTTAAAGTGATAGTTGTGGTTATTGTGGTGTGTTACCTGCAGTAGATTCCAAACAGCACGCAGGGAACACGGCACTTCCTTTGGGACCACAATTTTTTCTCAGCCGCTGAACTACCGTATTCCTATGCACAAGTACACCTACACTGTATCATGCCACAACCGCAGGTCAGCTGACTGAATGAGAAAGAACTAAACTTCACTTTGTTTTTGACAGAAAATGTTCTAATTGAAGTGAACATTTAAAAAGATATTGAGTTGTTTCAGTGGACATCTTTTAAAAATGTTTCTTCTGATGACCACAGCAGCACATCGCTCTGCTTCTGTGCTCTGTTCCCTGCTGCCTCTCCGAACCTCACACAACCACATGTCAAATAACCACAGGTATCACTTTAATGTCTGAGATATGTTCTCTGAATCATTCAGACTAAGACTTTATGATTTCAGGTAAAATAAGTGTCTGACAGGGGTCGACACCATCTGTGAATTATTTTGTACCTCAGAGAAAATTCACCTGAAACCACTTAAATTTATAGACTCACCCTTGTCTCTCTGATCCAGACTGAAATGTTAGTGTGTGAACCTGAACACTGCAGCCTGGTGTTTCAGTGTGGATGAAGGTAAAGTGAGACTTAAATAAATGATACTGTGAGCTGCTCATGGAGGATCGGAGCTGTGTGACAGTAACATTAAAAAGACAACCTTCAGTCCTCTCTAGCTTCCTCTGTAATCCTGCTTTTTAAATGTGACTGAACTTGCATGATTTCACCTCTGCAGTGCTGCAGCTTGGGAATGACTGCTGGTGAATATGTCTGTTTATGGTTAAATCACTCCTTCATCCTTGTTCATTTGTCTGACAACAGAAACAGACAAATATGTAAATGAGAACAACTGCAGAGTCAATTCAGTTGCATTTAAAGACAGTGAGGATAATCAGAGAGGAGACTGAGTGAAGGCGTCACAATAACTGTGTGACAGCAAAGTTCACTACTTTCTGTTGTTGAAATTATAAATATTTTAGTCAGTATAGCTGAATATATATCAGAGTTGGATTCATGCTGAATTTGTCCTGACTATAAAATACAGATGTTACCAGCAGCTGTCCGTCTCACTCCTCACCAGATGTTGCTGTGATGCAGTGTCACTGTTTGCTAACTGAAAAGAGGATGAAGAAGAAGAGATGAGGTGTTTTTGTGTTGTTGGCTGTTTCTCTCTCTGCTGAAACCACCAGAGACGCCACCTGTTGTCACATGAAAACAGTGTTTTAACATTTAATCAGCTTCATGTAAATCTGAGGAAATTAGTTAATTCTCTTAAATGACTTGTTTGTGCCAGGGACAATCATCCCAAACTCTCTCTCTCTCTCTCTCTCTCTCTCTCTCTCTCTCTCTCTCTGTGTGTGTGTGTGTGTGTGTGTGTGTGTTGGCAGTGATGCAGTGACTCCTCTCATTACCATACAGCTTCAGCCATAGATGGATTGTTCTTCTGTTGGTCTCATCCTACAGGTGATTGATCTGTTAACAACTATTTCCCTTACAGACCTTTGATTGAGTGCTGCTTGTCTTTGCCTGAAAGGACCAGTGTGTGTGTGTGTGTGTGTGGCTGGAGGCCGGCCCAGAGCAGCCTCAGCTGGAGGTTTTTCAGCTCTCTATTTATGAGCTCTTCTATACATATTCATTCTGCTGCTGTTAAACAAAGGCCACAGGTTGCCTTGCTCCCTCTGTGACTGTAGTGCTGTGTGTGAGTGTGTGCGAGTGTGTGTGTGAGTGTGTGTCTTGATGACAGAAAAGAATAAGAAAAAGAGGAGACCATATTCCTTTTCGTCTTTCCTTCATGTCAGTCACTCAGCAGATGCAGTCAGGGTTTGACTCAAATCTTTACAGGTCAAATAGATCATATAATTAATATCTTTTATATCAGTTGTTTGTCATTAAATCCAGATTTACTCTTGTCAGTGTGGAGGAGTATCTGAAGCAGCATTCAGGGCCTAAATGCTTATTAAAACTCTCCATGCAGTGACTGATGAGACGAGGTGAGGTTATTATCTGGTTTGTTTTGTCATATGAAGCAGTTGAGAGTGAATAAAGACCAACAGCTTTAAGTACAGACAAACTGACTGATGCACCCATCAGTTTATGATGAAACCACAGACAGGACTGTGGATGTGACCCTTGGTCTCTGGGGGGACAGTTCTTTGCTTTGTTCATCCACCACCAAGAGAGACAAGAAAAAACTGTCACATTTTGTTTTATGGACTCACCAGATTTTTTACCCCACTAACTGTGGTATTCTGACTTATTTATGCACATACTGACACCGTACATAACAACAGCTGGATGGAAACTTCACACTTGCTTGTCAGTTTTGACTTTCTGTAGCATGAAGCTCTACATTCACACACAGATGGTGTGACTTAGGGTTTAAGGTGCATTTGATTAATCTTACCCTGCACTAGAAAAGGGAGCCATCATCATGCTGCATCAGTGACAGCATCAACTTGTCAACCAGGTCCACTCACAGGCATTTTTCTTGGGGCTCAGGAATTTGTGGACCAATTGGCTTTGCTGATTCAGACTACATCACTTTTGTTGTGTTTAGGCCTGGTGACAAAAACGAAACAACAGCCTCGACTGCAGCAGTGGAAAGCAACATGGATAATGAATTACAGGTGTTGCTGACCTTGTTGTCTTTACTATCAAATTCAGTATTTTATAATGCTAAGAAATCTCTGCTCTCACTTTTCCTCATTGCTTTTCCTCATCCGTTCCTCATCTAGTATTTTCTGCAACTAAGCAACCAAGTGCAGACTAGACAATCGACTTCCTGTTTACACCACCATACATGTTTCCAGTGAATGTGAATGTTCATGTGATGTTTTCAGTTGTGTCAGTACAGATCAAGATTATTTCTGATATGAAGCCAAAACGTAGAGTCCTCCCCCCCTTAGTCGTTCTTCATGCTCAGTAAATCTGTTTCTCACCACTGCAGCGTGTCTTCTTCACATGCAGACACACACCGGACCAAGAGCAGCCCTGCAGGTTAAAACAGGAAGACACGTTTGGGATGGAGGGACATTGTCCCATCTCTGAAGCTTTTCCACCCAGATCAGTCTGATTCTACTCTGAGTCAGATGTGTCGTCCCTTTCAGGTCCAAACTCAGAGAGACAGAGAGAGAGAGAGCTGACAGCTGTGTAGATAACAGGGCCCTGGTTGCCATGGTGAGGGCAATTGATTGGCAGGTGGCGGAGGGGGTTGATTGATAAGGACCCCCCTGCTATTCCAGTGACAGCTCCTGTCAGAGAGCCAGTTCGTCTCACATCAGATGTATCAACTGGTACAGCCCGCTCCCACCCCCAACACACACACACACACACACACACACACACACACACACACACACTGAGAGAGGACAACAGTCAACTTACCAACCCCTAACCAACCCATTTATCTCTGCAACAACAAATCAACAAACACATGTAGGTATGAACATCAATACTGTAATATAAGTAAAGTAAAAGTACTGACACCACTCTGTAGAAATACTCTAAAGAGACAGGTACAAGTCCTGCACTGAAAATGTTACTTTAGTAAAAGTTAGTAAGTATTATTATCCTGATTATTATCAAGGCCTTAATGTGTAAACAGTGTTTTACTGCTGCAGCAGGTTGAGTTGGAGCTAATTTGACCTTTTGTATGTGGGGCTACATCTAATGATTATTTCATATGGATTCATCTGATGATAAGTTTCTTTATTGAACACAGTGAGAAATGCACACCACAGTCACCCAGAGCCCAAACTGACACCTTCAAATGTCTTGTCTTGTCAAGCTGTAGTTTAGTTATTGTCATTACTGAAATAATCAAAAGGAAACACAGGTTACGTTTGAGAAGCTGGAACCATGACATGTTCAGCAAAAAGAACAACTGTCAAACTAGTTCATACTCAGCCAAAACAATGAATGAACCGATGGTTTACGGTTTACTTGTTTTTACTGGTGAGTAGTTTATTCTTTAACAAGCAAGTGTTTTGTATGTAAAATCTTAATTTGAAAAATAACAAGAATCTAAAACAGTAAAAAGCACAATATTTCCTTCTGAAAGGTTGAAGAGTGCAAGTAAAATGTAACACGAAAAGAAAGTACAAGTACCTCAACTTTGTACTTAAGCACAGTATTTGAGTAAACATAACTAATTATACTTTCAATGATTGTGCTTGACTTTATCTCACACTGTCAAATCAAAAACAGCCAGTCAAAGATGAAGATAAAATGCTTCATGTTACAGCTGCTTCTATTTTGCGTTTACTCTTTAAAATGTGTTAGTACGGTACAAATACCATCAGGGGACACTAATACTGTCCATTAAAACCAGGACGACTGTATCACAGTTGTCAGCAGGTGACCATGATGCTGAGGGAGACTCTGCTGCATTTACATCAACATCAGATGATTCTACACTTCATTTGTGATTAAAATGTGAAGCAAATGACATGTTTCCAGGTGATTTTAGAACAGGCGGTTGGCTCTGTCTTGAGTAATACTGACTGACCAGTGTCCAATGAAAGAATCGGTTTCCCAGCATACAGCATGTCAGTGCACTAGTTATAAGGTCAGACAGGCCAGGTGTCAGACTGAGCTCCTTGTTAACCCTGGTAACTATTTCAGTCTGCTGATAAGCTCAGACACAAGCAGAGGGTCCCACTACATGTTCTGGGAAGGTGACACGAGTCCAAATTAGAACAAATGGGCTGAGTGAAGACAGACTCAGTCCCACTTACCCAACTACCCTCATTTAACTTTACTCGGCCCCCAGATTAGTATAATGATCATGACCACCTTCATCTCTGTGAACCAGTATCATAGGCTCAGGATGTGTTTAGCTCAGTACACAGGGGTCTTCTACAGCTCTGTTAAAAAAAACTGGATCTGAGTTATCTTAAAAAAAAAAGTTAGACCTCTATTTAAAAAATACAAATGCAACATTATGAACATCAATATTACAAAAACATGGCAAATGTTATATGTAAATATGCTACTTATTTAAAATAAGGGAACTCAGAGAAAGAAACAAAACATATTTACAGACATATATACGGGTAAAAAGTTACCAACATAGCAAGATGATGATTTCACAACCACTACAACTACAAGAAAAATTGTCACAAGGTATTGCTTGTGCTCTCTCTGCTTCTTCTTGTGTTTTCACTGAGTTCAGCGTTTCCCTTCTCAAGCAACGTGACAATCGTTACTGTTTGAGTAGATTATAAGAAATGATCCATTTTAGCTGAATGTCTCCACCGTTGTCTCATGAATTAGTCTCATGTTTCAAAACAAATCCAAAAGCAAATTATTTAATTACATTATTATACTATTGGCCTTGTTAATATTACCATAGAATGAGAAATGAAACCATCAGGGGCTAACATGAACATTAAGTTTGTACGTTCAATTAGTTTTTCCAGAGCCCTAATATAATTCACATTATACAAGTGGACTTTGGATAATAAGTAGCTACCCTAACTAATGGCAATAAAGTTAACACCTTATGTTACATCAAATTGCGGTGGCTAGCATTTGCTAAATCAAAACAACTCAAACTTAAAAGGCTAATTAACAATCCTAAGATTTTTTTTTTTTTGACAACGCTGTATTTCCAAAAGTCATCAGATCTGCATGGATCACACAAGTTTTGTATTTTTATCACAACACACAAAGAGTCATGCTAGGCATACTGTCTATGAGACAGTGGTGCTTTGAGTTAAATGTAAATGTTACCATGCTAATATGCTGACAATGGCCAAGCAAGCATCTTTAAAATATGAAATACCTGCATGGACCTTTTAAAAGAATATAGGTGGTATAGCATCCACTGTTCAGTTTGAGCACTCCCACACTGAGAAGAAGAGAAAGATGAGAAGGTGTGTATGGAGGAGTGAATGTGCTGTCAGTCCATCAGCCGGACTTGAGGGTCTCTGCTGTTTGGGTTCTCAGGGTTATCAGCCTTTCTCAGATATGAGTGACCTCCTCTGTCACCACCTAGGGGCGATTGGTCCGCCAACAGGGGAGGAGCATAGATAATGCATCCGATTGACAACCTTGTCTTCCCCCGTTTAACTGTCGTCCTCCCACCCTGTGAACTTCCCACACCCTTCAGGCATCGTCCTGCCTTGGAGCATTCCACTGTGGCTCTAGTGCTGCCTAAATACAGACTGGCTACTGAAGAGGGTACGCAGGACGAGAGGAGAATGACGGAAAATACTGTATGTTTGGAGGCAGAGAGGTTTCAGCAAGAACATTACACCTCAGTCTCCTGTGGGTTGCACCACCATGCAGGGACCAAAGGTCAAGGCTATGCAGAATAGTGCATGGGATGAAGAAATAAAACCTGGCTTTGCAGATGTTTTATGAGGAAGTAAACACATTTGTTAAACCTCAAGGATTCACACAGTGTGTTTTGATGAGTAATAGTAAAATTAATCAGAAACTTTAGCCCCTTTTCCACGGTCAAAACTTGCTACAACCCACTAACATCGGGCTTTTGTTGCCAATGGAAAAGGGTACAATCAGCATTCACACCCGGGTCAAATGACTGCAGTAGATGCAGTAGATATATTTATCAGCTCCAGCTCCGATTATCATTGATGTAAACACAACACCCAGGTGAACCCACTAACTTTGGCCCCTTTTCCAGAGCTCAAACACTGTAGACAGACCTGTCACCTGCCCCGCACGGTGCTGTTAAACCAGAAACACCAAAGCTACACTGTGCTCGGGGGTAAAAGAGTGAGCTGCAGCACCTAAATGAGTTTTAAAGTTTTAAAAACACGCAATCACCAACCAAAGCATCTCACATGGAGTCTGCAACACATTTGAAGGAACACCAACCCAGGGATGACACATGATAGATCTGTTTTACCAATGTGCTCGGCGGCTAGCAGCTCACTGTTTCTCCCTTGGATCTGTGTGTGTGCTCTGTAACTGCACTTCTTGCAGTTGCGTCTCCGAACAGGAACCTGTTTACGAGAAAACTCCAGTGGTCACCTTAAATTTCGTTTATCTCTCTGCAGTGACAATGCTGCCTGCGTTGGTGTTCTTCAGGGAATCGCTAGGTGTGAGAGATGATGTGTGTTTTGTTATTTGCTTGGTGCAAAATCTGTTTGACAGGTACTAAAAATAGTTTGTCATATCAATTGACTTCAAACAGCCAAACAGGAGGAGATTTGGAGCATATAACTGCGCAGGTTGTAGATGAGGTGAGCTCACAGGAATTCCTCCTGCTGTGAGTTTTCACAGTCTGGAGGTCTTCACCGGCCAGCCCCCTCTTTTCTATGATACAAGATCAACATGCACGCAGCTTAACTCACTGATGGCTGAAAGCTAACCCTATGTGGGATCTTGTATAAGTGTTTGCAGTGTATACAGTCTGACGCTCTGCGTTCAGTATTGCACCACAGACTGATGGTGTGCGTCCTAGCAGTGGGCTCAGCTGTCACGCCATTGTTGCAGTGGGGGTTAGGCTGTTTCCACAAATATGCGCAAAATTGTTTTATCATCCCATGAAAAATATGAACAGCAGCTACAAACGGTGACACATGGAAGGAAAACCTGGAAAATGAGTGGAGAAACAGGACAACACCACCCCTATCCGTGGGACACAAGGGGTCACTGAACGATTGATGAGTATGAAAATGATGTGAATCACGTGCTATGGCCCTTTTAGACAGCACTCTCCACCATCATCAGAACACCACATGAGGGAACATCTTTAAGGGGAATGGTGTTGGAGTTCAGAAACTCTGAGAATCATGGTCAAGGAGCGCTGAAGCTGTTCTGGTGGGTCAACATCTCACTAACTCCAGCTTGGTTTTTCCTTTAATTTGTCACCTGTCTGCATTCAATACTGTTATAATTCCTATTTCTTTACACAAATTCTGCTTTAACTTAAATGCTGCTGATGTATGAGTGAGTTTTGAATTATTTTAAAGACAGTACAGATTCAGGTGCATGGGTGTATGTGTGATGCATGTTATATGACAGATAACAACAATAATTCAAAAGAAATGTCATTCAGACACTCAAAACAGTGGGAATTGTTCTGAGAGGTGTTTGAGCTTGTTGCCAGTGAACCAGTCTGAGCTGTGAATTTCAAGTAATTGCCAAGAACCATGGCTGCTGATCTTCAAAGCCCTTTGCATCACATCTTGCCACCTCTTCACTCAACTGGTTTTGAAACACGCGCTCAGTTCAGTGGAGCGGCAGTTGTTCAGCAACCCGGCAACGTGCTGCGTGTCTGCAGGTTCATCTGGAGTGCCATGCTGGACCCGCCTGCTAAGCTCCCGTCCTGGAGCTCCAGTCCTGATGGTGCTGAGCAGAGCTGTGCTCCAGCCCTAACCCCCAGAGCAGCGTATGGTAAAGTCATCAGGGCCAGCGTCCCTTTGAAGAGGGCGATCGAAAGAAACACAACAGCTCTGAACACGATGCTGTGTCTCCCTTTTCCACCAGCCCCACTTTTTTTTCCCTTTTTGAAAAAATTCCTACAAGACCCCGTATAACTCTCTGCTTTTTCAATTTATTTCCCTCCTGCTCGCTGCCTGATCTTCCACCCCTCCCTCTGTCTCTCGCTCTTTCCACTTAACCCTAACCTGCCTCTTGATTCAGCTCTCGCTTTCTGTCTCAGTACCTTGCTCTGAATTGTTCCTCACAGGTGACGCAGACCAGCTGTTTTCTGATCAATGTGAACGGCAAAAGGCCGCACAATTTTTATGGCCCTTTAAAATAATACAAGGGACGGGTAGTAAGTGATTTTTTTTTCTCCTTTTATTTAATTTTATTACACAAAATTTGACCCTCCCCCCCCCAAAAAAATCTAGGACCACTTGCGTGTCCTGACCATCACAGGGCACTAAAACTCAAAACAAATTGCTGACATTCTTTGCAGAGCTAAGCCGACTGAAAGAAAGAAGAGGTGAGTGCACATGCACATATTTGTGTTGGTCCATCTGTGTGTGTGGTGTGTGTCACACATGCTGCTCCACTCAGCATCAGGCCCATTTGGTGGTCGTCCTCTTAGGAATGTGAACTAATCTCTGTGAACTAATGTCATTGTCATGGCACACGGCCATATCAGGTTACTCTTATGGTTTATGTCAGTTAGTAGAAAATAATGAGACGTCAATATCAACACTGAGTACAGCCCCAAGGTGCCATGTAAAAACATAATCTCCCTTTTCCATTGAGAGTTATGAGTCATTTGTTTTTTCTTTTTTTTTTTTTTTTTTTGCCTAAATCTCACCATCTCAGTTTATTTGACTGCACAATGAGGGGTCTCAGGTCTTTAGTTCATTTAATCTCACCAGGTTCAAAATCAGAAAAACTGTATTGATCTTTGCAGGGAAACTGCCTCATATGCTTAGAACTTAGTTAGGAAAGAGGAAGTAAATAAGTAACGGCTCAGATCTACTGAGGACGACTAGCAGTGTGAAATCATCCTCCTCTCTGCAAGATGTTTTACCCTCCAGATTAATAAAAGAAGTTTCTGCATTTTTCAGATATTATATGATTATTTAACAAGTCCTTATGGTCAGGAGTTCTTCCTCTTACTTTTAAATCGGCTGCTGTTCTGGCACCACTGGAAAAAAATCCAATCTCACCACCGGCAATCTTCGGGACTTTATCTAGAACTGGCTCAAGTCTTACCTCAGTGACATAATCTTCTCTTTATAAATTGGGAACGTCTTGTCTCACACGGCCATCACTGTTCCCACCAGTGGGTGAAGTCACAGCCAGGGGCCTCATGTACGAAGCTTTGCACAGAATTCATCCTGAAATGTAGGATGGCCACAGTGCCCACCAGGAAGACACCCACTGCTGGCCTGTAGCCTGTTCCTGACCACACTGTTTGTTGCTGATATATGAATCAGACTTGTAGCTACCTCACCACCATATTTGTTAACCACATTTGTGCATCAAATATTATTTGCTTGTTGATGGAATGAAGATGCTTTATAATAACATAAATGTCATTGTTTGATGGTTAGCCTGGTCAAACACCTCGTATGGGGACTTTCTGTACCTCACTGACATACAGATGATCCTGTCCCATACCGCTGGCATAACACGGCTCAAGGATGACTGGCACAGTCCAGACCGGTCTGCCCGTTCCCTCTGGAATCCCCCTGTTGCCAAGACACCCAATGTGGTCACTACGTCCCTCTCCAAAGCTGGACCAACTCAGTTCCAGGAAGGTTGCTCTGGAAAATCTAAAAACGGCTGATAAGCCAGTCATCATCATGGGCCGAAAAATTAGTGTGGTTTCTAAAAACCTGCTCCTCTCTAATTCTACCATTAACAGATCCTCTAATAAGGTTAAAGTTGCCATTGTTATTAGGCATTGTTCATGCTTTTATGTCCACTAATGTAATTAAATACTCACAGATGTGTAATTGTTTACAGTATGGCCTATGAGCAGCTCAGCAGACTTGTAAACCAGCTCATAATGTACATAGTTTCACTGCTTCACCTCCAAATGTCACCAGTTGACTAAAACCATTAGAAATATGTGCACATGTATTCGATGAAAGCTGGTGTGGAGGGAATTCTCACGTTCATTTCATTTCACCCTTGATACATCTGACAGGGAACGTCAAAAGATGGCGTACGCAAAGTTTATGTGCATCACACAACATTTCTTACATGAGACACTGTTTTCAGTCTCCAGCAAACTTATTGATTTACAGTAGAAAGTGTAGAATGATTCATCAAAACCTCAAGTTTGTTTTCCACATGAGCAGTCTGGTGCTGGTGACACAAAATGTAACATCGCGAATAAACAGGGTTATGTTGTTTCGTTGAAAAAATACCATGATGCAAAAATGCATTGAGCATTTTGCTTTAGTTTTTTTAACCATGTCTTTATCTGGGACCCACATTTAACCCCAGTTATAATTTGACCACAGTTTTTTTGAATATATCACTGTCAGTTTTCTCCAAGATGCCTGACAAACGCAGTCCAACTTAAAGTGGGAGAAACTTTTCATCATTCTCACTGGGTGAACAGCTCTGGTTTAGGTTTTATTAAAACGTCCACTGATCTGGAGAATTTCTCTCACTTCCTCTTATACTCAAGAACTGCAGAAAATGGAGTACACTCAGGGCGGAGGGCTCCTGAGTGTCACCTGTAACTCCTCCTTGACCTCCTGCACCTTCCTCTCTCTATCCTCCTCCTCAGTGATGAGTTGTGATGATGTTGGTCAGTGTGACTGTACACTCTGCTCAACCTTTCCATGAACACAGGGATCCCACCATGTGTCAGTGTCAGTGATGTCACACACACACACACACAGGTGTCATGATGCTTGATGACCCCAGGTGCCATACGATGTGTCCTCTGTCCTGGACACACTGAAATCTGATTTCATACACAGAGGACACACACTGAGGTGCTGAGTTACAGCTAACACAATTCATCTGAAAGCCAATTATCAGTGTCCTGCTCGCACAAAGATTCAGGGAATCGATTGGACTCACAGAGGTGTGTGTTGATCAGGAACAACACACCTCCGCCTCTCTCTCTGCAGCACAATACACACACACGTGTAGAGGTAAAGTGGACAACTTTAGGACCAGTTGGGTTTCAAATCAATTGGATAGACCCCACTTCACACACACACACACACACACACACACACACACACACACTCGTCACACCATGAGTCCATCAGTGGGAACTGAGCAGCTTCCGCCTTAAACCCACACAGCTCCACAGTTTCCCACGCTGGTTTACACATGTCTTCCTCACCACCTCGCCCACGCCTGCGCGTACGTGTGTGTGTGTGTGTGTGTGTGTGTGTGTGTGTGTGGAGAGGGATGCTTAGTATTATATGTGTGTGTTAATGTTTTTAGTTCTTTATTGAAGCTTATTTAGGATCATGTGTGTGTGTTCTAACTGAGTACTGAATATCTGCAGATGCAGTGGTTGATTAGAGTTTTTAGTGTTTATGTATTCATGTATTCATGTGTACATGTAGAGGTACAGTGGTATATCATACAGGAGTTTTTGAGTTTATGTGACTGCAAATTTATATTCTCGAGTGTATTTGATTATACATGTTCATTTTTCCCATGTATGTACTTGTACATGTGAGATATATGTAAGTGTGTGTGAGTGTGTAAGCATGTGTGAGTGTGCATGTGCCCACAGTCTGCTCGCTGCACCACTCTCAGACATTCACTCGGCTCAGCTAATTCTCCACAGCGGCAGGTTGCCAGGTATTTTTACTGCTTCACCTCTGTGCATTTGTGTGTGTGTGTGTGTGTGTGTGTGTGTCATGGATGGTGTTAGCAGAGTGTGGATGTGAAAAGCAGGCCAGCGACGTCCAGCGGACTGAAGTGTAGGCAGAGAACATGGCAAAGCCTGGAGAAAATCCAGGGGCAACACTCTCACCCAGACTCATGGTGGAAGGAGTGTGAAACCCTGCGCGATCACTGATCACTGACACACAAACCACAGCACAACACACACACAGCCACTGTGCACTGCCACTTAAACTGTGCATTACATTGCATGTACATTGTTTAATCTCCATGCTTCACATGCAGATAAAGCATGACGGCCCAGTGAGCTGGTTACAGGTTTAGTTCAGAGCAGCATTTTGGAGGGTCTTAATGATAGCGGGACTGTGTGTAAGACAGGACAGTAAAAACATGAGGTATATCAGTCTACACTCAGACGTTTTGATAAATGTGGGGGGAAAACATGTACAATATAAATAATTGTACAATTTCATAAATGACAAAAGCATATTTTTGTGTATTTCATTATAATCTGATGCTTACATAAGTTCCAGGTGGATAGCAGCCTGATGTATGTGAGTTTACATTTAAGGGTTGAATAACACTTGTTTCAGTAGAAATCAGTACCAGTTGTGACAGACTATATTGTACTGTGATGAATTCAGATAATGTCATAGTCTCCCTCTGTATGAAACAATACCTACAACTTCTGTATTGTCAACATTTTGTTTGTATTGTGTCACATTATGTTCAGTGAGACCAGATCCAGCAGAAACAGCACTGTGAGCTAGCTTAGGTGTGCTAGTTGTTAGCCTAGGAGAGTGATAAGGAAGTGATAACGCTGGCCTCTCAGTTTACCTGCTGAGTTCAGTCTCGGGGATCAGATATAATATTTGATATTTGCTGCTGCCTGTTTGTGTGAAGGTAAAGATTGTGTGCGGTGGTCTGTGTCAGAGAAGCAGAGACAGGGTCATCTGCTCGCACAGTAACAGCTCAAGTCATGAAACACATGTGAGGCTGTGGAGACTCTGAGCTGACCCCTGCTTCAACATGACCCCGTACCACCAGGTCAGAGCCAGCCCAGCTCTGGCTCAGGTAAACTGTGTGTGTGTGTGTGTGTGTGTGTGTCAAAGGACAATGTCCATTTGAGGCCAGTGTGCAGGTCTGGGTGTGTCATTAGATGAGTCTGTGTGTCAGAGTCACTGTGGTGGTCCTCGACCCTCCTGACAGGAGCTGGGTGACACCTACAGACTGGAAGAGCATCACAAACACCTCAACATGCATTTTTTCCATTAACGAGAGGCTTATTAGTTGACATATCCTGAATGAGGAATGGGCCTAACTGTTGCACTGTGTAGCTTTCTAACCTCTCATCTCACAGATTTTATCAAACAATATTGTTTTAAAATGTTTTTCCTCTGGTGTATTTTCATGTACACATTTTTCTTTTCTATATTTTGACGTCAGCATCTCACATAAAACCATTCATTCACAGTTGGTCAAAGATATGAAAGCAAACTGTCCTGACAGTGCAGAACTTAATGTTCCTCAGCTAAGGTTTTCTCAGAACCGGAACTTTGAACAATCTGGTGCCAGGTTCGTCCTTGCACTGGACTGTATACTTTAAACATGAGACAAGTTTCGACACCACCAGGTCAGTGCATCAAACTGACGTCCAACAATGGCTGCATGATGAAGAGCTGCAACAGTCTTTAAGCAAGTATCATTAGCCATGAGGATTAAGTCCTTAGACTCATGTAACAGTGTTTGAAATGAATTCATGTACATTTATTTTAAATTTGTCCAGCTGCACATCGACTAATCACAGCAGCTGAACACTAACGTTGCTGGAGATGCTCTGCAGAGTCATCTCATCTGAAAACATGGCTTCACTGTCTGACAAGTGCTGAACACATCCAGGCATCAGAGCAGATCCAATCGGGGGCTGCTGCTGCTGAAACCTCCGCACTGGGTTTAAGTGGTCATATGGAATGGGTATTACTAGCATGTGTTCCTTGAAGGAGGGTATATTTGGTCAAATCCAACAGGGCAATCAAAGACGCCCTGGATTTGAGACTGGAAATGTCTGTAAGTTCATAGATGCCAGGCTCTCTCCCTCTCTCCCTCTCTCTCTCAATCCAGATGGATAAACAGTTGAAGGCACACACACACACACACACACACACCTAATGACTGGGGCCTGAGAAAGTGACTGGAGAACCACAGAGTTACTCGAGACTTCTGGCTCGGCTCTGTCTATTATTTGGACGGCTGTAATTGTTTTTGAGGCAAAGCGGAACAACAGAACTAACATGAACCCGATTTACTAAGTGAGGTAAGCTGACAGTAACTGTGTATTATCAATGAGACATAGTCGCACACACAAAAGTTCACCAAGTCAGATTTGCACCAGTGTTTTGGTTTGAGTCTGGGTCCAGAGACTGATGCTGAGGTGTGGCTGTGCTGGATCAACAGCTGACGTGCTCTGGGCCATACTCTGTTTATCACATGTATTTCTTCTTCTTTCTGTTTCTTTCTTCCAATGATGAAGTAATTAATAAGTGAGCGAGTATAAGTGAATGAGTGATAACTGGTTTGTGTTTGTGGTTCAGAGTTAATCAGAAACGACTTAAGAAGAACCTAAAGATTCATTAATATAGTTTATTATCCATGATTCAGGAACTACTCACTAACAAATCATTAATTGACAGGGGCCGGTTGCAAGTTCAGCTAAGATTTTTTTGTCTGAGTTAAAGTTTCCTCAAAATAAAAACTGTTGCACAAAACACCCTGAAGTCTTCTCCTTCAGGTTTCCTTAAAATGTTCACTTAAGTATTTAAGGTTTTTTCCTAATCTTGGTATTATAATTAAGGCATCACTTCAAGTCAGTGAAACAGTACAGACTCTCTCCATTTCACCCTATCACAAAAGACATGACAGTTACATACGACTATCTCACATTCAAACTACAAAAAATACACACACGCACACACACACACACACACCATAGACACATACCATACACATCATATTCTTTCCATTTGTACGTCTCTGTAACTGTTGTTTTTCTTGTCATTTACATGTCTGTCTATTATATGACCCTTCATGTCACACTTACATTTGTTCTGCAAACTCACTACAAAAACACAGTACAGAGTGTGCACCTTTGTGACCAAAATAAGGAAAAAATCCAAAGTACCCGACTCCATCGTAACTGCAACATGACCAACTTTATGGCAATAAATGAAGAAAATGAGTTTCTGTGCAACAGCCTTAAGTAACTCCCTCAGCTAAGCAGAGGTTCAACTTTAAGTGTTGAAAACTTAATGAGTTTTGTGCAACCAGACCCAGGTCATTCCTGATTCCTCACTCATTCGTAGGTAAGTACATGTTAACAGCTGAGGGAGACTCAGATCTTCTGTCACCTGGACTGTGGTGTGTGAAATGTTCAGAGAGAGCAGACAGGGTAGACATGTTGAACATGTTGCTCTTTAACCGACCTGCAGTAATGTTACCGTGTCTTAACTTCCTGGATTTGCTCGGTCAGGATGAAGACCCACGGAGCAGGTGCAACATTAGTATGTAAGGAACAATGAGCCTTTTAGCCTTTTATGTGAAATCCTGCTCCCCATGTAGACACGGTTCTACATGGGGAGGTGCTCCCTCTGATTCTTTGTCACATCACAGCTACTGTACCTTGACCACTTCTTCTGTCTGTATGAAGTGTCCAGTGTGTAACGGACATCAGGTGACACACATCATATGTCAGGATGCTGCCCGTCACTAGAGGAGGGAGTACAGGAGAGGTGGTCAAGGAAGAAAAAGAAAAGGCACCTGGCTATGCGGTGAGCCTCTGTAAGAACAGAAGAGACTCTGTACGTCTGCAGGACGCGGCTGAACTGAAACATTCAGTCTGTATCTGCTCAACACCATGGAGTTTTTCATCTGGGCTTGTGTCTCTGTCATTTTCTCTTAACCTTTACAAGGTGTAAAGCCTCTGAGCAGAGCCTGTCTGACAGCGTGCTCCCCATCTCTACACACTGTGGTTAGTCAGCACAGGGAGACACACTCTGACTTCAGACACTGACAGGTGGCAAATCATACGAACTAGTTCATTTGAATCGCACTGAGGCGCGGCCCACCTCAGTTTAAAGAGAAGAGGAGAACAGGGAGTGGAAGGATGGAGGGAGGAGGAAGAGCAGAGGGAGGAGGGGAGGTGGCAGATGGCTGCAGAGCAGGAACGATGGAGGGAGAGAGAGGTGTAACCAAGGTGGTGGAGTGAAGAAAGGGAAGTTAGAGAGGGGGAAAAGGAGGATGAAATTCATTAGAAGAGAACGTGAAACTTCATTGTCAACAGATTTCACTGGAACTATTTTCTACCGCAGAAACAGTTCCACTGAAACAGCTGTCAGTGAGTCCTGTGGATTTTTCGGTACCGTGAGCACCACTGACTAAATTCCAGTCACCTCCGTTGTATTGGGATGGAGGCAGACATTTCAAAGTGTGCTGTAGAGCAGATCTTCCAGTCAGCGTGAAAGTCAATTTGCTAAGATTAAACATATATTAAATATGTCCTTATATCAAGAGTGATGTTGCCATATATGTCACCTATATTATCACATATATACATCCTCTGGATATATGAAGATAATGAGCTTATAACATGAAATATCCATAGTAAAATTTGTATATGTACATATGTTGAAATATCTATATGATGAATTTTTATATTGTATGACATGTCGTGAGCATATATGTTAACAATATATATTTAATTTATATATGCACATGCTTATATATGTTTTTCTTATTAATTTTAAACATATTTATCTTCTCACCTTGGGAAAGTGGTCTCAGACTTTTGGATCCTACTCTTTATAATATCAACAAATACTGAGAGGCTTTGGGATGGATATATATATATTTGTGTAACTTATGTGTAAAATATAAATATACATTCATAAACATACATATTTGTATGTAACAGACATATGTCAATATATGAAATGATTATAATTTCTAATAGGTTTTGAATAGAATTTTTACATATGTGCTTTTATTGTATATGTGCATATATGTTCTATATGGAAATGTAATATAGAGCCTATACATATAGTACATTTGTCAACATCGTGTCTGCTTTGACATCAGTTACATTATTGTTATGTGGTAGTGCAGTGCAGTATCTGTGGTGTCAAGATGCTGCTGGATGATTTTTATGGCAGTGGCTGCCGGGTGAAAAATGTTAGTTAATGTTCGTAACTGGCCAAAAACATGCAAAACACTGCCCTGTTAAAGGTGGGAAGGAAATTTAGTGATGCTAAAACTTCAAGTGGCCCATGACGGCTCAAATGTTTTTCAAAGACATTTGATTTTTTGCATGAATACTGTCAGATATATATCTGTGTTATATTTTCAGTGTAGAATATGTCTTTCCTAAGGCCACTCTGGTGGAGCTCTTGTCATGAGTGGAGGAGCAGAGAGGAGAGAGGGAGAGAGGGAGCAGAGGGGGAAGGGTGTTTGCCCCCTGCAGGGCTGCTGATGGATGCAGGGCTCCTGGGGTTAAGGGGAGGGCAGCCAGACCCTGAGCTGGGGTACAGAGTGGCAGCTACCTGCCGCTCATCACACACACACACGCACACACACACACACACACACCAGCAGCTTTTATTACAGTTTTCAGTCTAACACTTTTATGTACATCATCTAACACACACTGACCCACTTCAGGTCTCACATGGGGTTTTACATGTTTAACTGCACACTCTGTGATACACACACACACACACACACACACACACACAGTCACACTCACACAGAGCAGGAGATGCTAATGGGAGGGAGGGAAGGAAACAGGAAAACAAACCATCTGACAACATGAATTCTGTCAGCGGAGCAGATAACAGATGAAGTGACTCCAGAGCAGGGCTCCTCTCACAGCTCCACTCTGCCTTTATTACTGTCATATTACACCATCAAGGACACTGGGGGCAACTGACTCAACCTACACCTAGTTATCCCCCCCAACACCACCCACCCACCCCCCTTCCTGGAGCGCCCACTGGTGGTTTAACCCAGTATGACACTAAACCCACCTTCTCTGGTGGCTGGGAGGCTGTTTACGGTCTAATCAACATGTGCCACAGCCAATATGAACATGCTGTGTTTATAATTCTGCTGCTTTTCAAGTCACAGCAAAGACAAAAAAACAGAACCAACCTCTGTGGTGGTGTGCCCCCCCCCCCTCCCAGGTCCCTGACTGCTGGTCTTAACTCTGCTTTTACACTACAGAGGGAGCGGGGTGATGTCCTCAATGGGCCACTTCAAATGACACCCAGTGTTTATTAATCAGACTGCTGAGTTTCTGTGTCCTTGTTGTGGCCGATACTCCGCAGCCTAATTAATGGTCAGATCAATCAATAAAGTCTAATTGATAATGGTCCCGTTCAGGAGCTGTTCTGTCATAAAAGGGCGCGGTTTGCAGATAATTAATCTCTTATGTCAGAGACAAAACGGGCCCATTGACGAGGCTGAGTGCCTGTCCACACCGTTAATGAACTGATGTTTCACTCTGTCGCCCTCAGCAGCTTCGCCTTCCAGAAATGTAACGTATGACTTCAGGATCAACCCATGAATGCCTCTTTAAAAGTGTTTGTTTCTGCAGCGGCTCTGAGGCCGCTCTCTTTCTCAAATGAAGGGAGGGTGGGGGGGTGTTTTAAAAACGCTAATCGCCTGTAATCCTTTTAATATGTCTCACACTTTGCTCTGTCAATACACAAAGCTGAGCAGCTCCAGCTTCACTCGCTGGAAAACTCCGGACTGGGAAGCGGGAGCGTTGATGTGCATGAGGGCAGAGGAGGGCCGAGCAGCAGGGTCTGTGGGGGTCATCAGGTTACTGCTGACCCTTCATCACAAACACATGATGCACTCAGATGAGAGGAGGTCGTTTTTTCATTCTTAGAGTTTTTTTATTTTTGATTTTTTTTTTACAGAGTTGTGGTGGCAGCGCAGGCTCCTCCTCGCCCCTTTCTCCCCCTTTACCCAGTGTGGACCGCTCCTCAGGTAAAGAGATGTTTTAAATCAAGAAGGGGGGGCGGGTGGGGGGAGGAGAGGGGGAGTGGGGCCGCGGGGGTGTCCGCTTTTGTTCTGCAGAAAAAGGGGGCTTGTTCTAAGCAGATCAGCCTGCCATTTTTAACCGGGGGTGTGTGAGTGCCGAGCGGTGTGGGATGGGAGCAGAGAGAGGAGAGAAGGAGCGTCCAGCCTGCAGTCCTGCCACAGCCGAGCGGAGCAGCAGCAGCGAACACTGAGGAGCCCGAGCCAGACCCAGCCTCCTCTTACTGCGGGGTCACACACGCACCTGAGGGCCGCAGAGGACCAGGGATTACAAAGCAGGGGACAGTCTGACAGCCCGGAGCAACTTGTCTGTAAAAAATATATATATATATATATAGAGAGAGAGAAGAATATCCTGCAGCGCTTTTCTGCAAACTTCAGCGCACAGTTCAGCTTCTGCAAGTGCACTTAGAGCCCGTGTAGCCTTGTGACAGGAGCAGGCAGTCTTTGTTTTAATGCTGAACGGTCGTTAACGAGCCGACTGCCACGGAGCTGTGTCAGCGGAGCAGGAGCTCGCCCGGGATGGACGTCGGTTCCGTGAAGAACGCGTCCGCGGTGCGTGCCTGAGCCTCTCTGTCAGCACCTCTGACCTTTTTGTGGATTTGGCTGAAATTTTTTTTTTAAACGAGATCAGCTGGACTTTGCAGCCCTGATAGGATCCCGGTCAGAATTTACTGGAAGAGCTTTTCACCTCCATCCAACATGCGACCCATCCCATCCAGACTCAGCTATCTGTGAGTGCTCTCCCTCCTTCACTCCCACTCTTTTAATGCTCCTCCACTCCGCTTCCAAGTAACTTAATACCTGTTATTCTCCTTCTTTGCAGGTTTCTACACCTATTTGCATTCTGCTACTACACTCAGGTATGTCACTGCTTTCATTTCTTTTCATATAAATGTTTTACAGTGTTCCTGTTTTATTCTGGGCGATTAGAATAAGGATTATATATATATTTTTTTAAATCAAAATAAAAAATAAAAAAATCTCTAAAAACATATGGCAGTCAAAGTGCGTGATGCACAGCGCGCAGAGGAAAGTGAGGGCTGATCATAACATTATGTGATACAACAGTATCGGATGGCCCCGCGGCGCGCCGGCCTGCTGGCAGGTTGCTGGTGAACATACCGGCCCTGGCACAGGATGCGCGGGCACAGACGGGGCATCGGGGCAGGGGGAAATGCTTGCGAGTCTTGTGAATAATGTCATGGGGTTCGGAGAGACCGAGGGTTCAGGGTGTCTCCGGCAGCGGCGGTCATTCCTTCACGGCGCAGCGCGGCGGGGAGAAATGAAAATTCGGACTTTGCGTAAAAGCGAAAGTCGGTGTTGTGTCAGTTGACGTCGCGGAGAGAGAGAGAGGTCGAGCTCGTCTGCGTGTGTTTAGCCCTGCACACATTCTCCTGTCCGCACAACCTGTAATCACACTCTCTGGAAGCTGTTCATTTCACTTGGCCACTGTCACTCGGGAAAACACAACAACAAGCTGTTACTGCGTTAGAGGATCTTTCCCTCTTCGGTGTTTAGGTGCTTCAGTCGTTTCCTACACAAACCTGAAGACACACAGTCGGCCTCTCTCTCACTATCTGAAGTTTAATAGAAAAAAAATCACACAAACAAAAAGACAAATGTACACGCACTGATGATGATGACATCTAATTTCTGACAGGTAACCAATCAGTCCCCGCCTAATTTCACGCAGCATGTAAGCGAGCAGAGCAAAGTGACGGACAGTGTGAGCCGCAGGTTGATCCGGGTCTACCAGCTGTACAGCCGGACCAGCGGCAAGCACGTCCAGGTCCTGCCCAGCAAGAAGATCAACGCCATGGCCGACGACGGAGACGTGCACGGTAAGAGAAGCCCCGCACTTCACACTCCCTCTGTAAATGTCCTCCTGGAAAGTTTGATTCTTTTTTTTAAAATTCATTTTTAGTTTTCAAATATTTCAGCGCAGAGTGACCTGGATTTATTTCACCACATGTTCATTTACCTGAGGAGAAACACTGCGCCTCGATGTTCCTGCAGCTTCAGTTTAAATTTCGCTGTGCAATTAAAAAAAAATCTGTCCCGGTTGATCTGAAAATGTATATTATCCCATTTTTATATATTTTAAAATATCCTATTATTCTATTAATTTTTACCATTTAGTTTCCTGGATTCATTTCTAGTCGACTGCGAGTTTTATTTTTTGTTCTCTAATTCGCGGCAATTTTTTTATTCTATGGCTTAAGGCCAATATTTTAATGCCGTTAAAATAGTAAAATAGGGGCCTGGAGTATTTAAAGAGCACAAATAAAAGGGGCGTGTTAAATCTGAATGCCTTCATTTCTTGTCTAAATCAGCTGGTGTAATCAGAGACGGGTTATTTCTAAAGCAGAGCAGCTTCTGCAGAATTTGTTGAATGAAGTCTTGTTCATTTCCGCGGTTTCAAAATGCTGGAATCTCCGGATAGAAGTGGAGTTGGAGCTTTGTTTTTTTCCTCTTCACGGGCAGCTGACGGGTGGAGAGAGTCGTCCTCTGCACCGTCTGTAGCTGTAGTTAGTGGTGGAGGGAAAGAAAGAGGCTCGAATCTCAGAGAAAGCGTCCGGCGGGTTGTAGATGGTGCTGGGGTGATCCTCCAGAGATCCCCGCCGGTCTGGAAGAGCCATTAGAAGTCATCTTACTTCTGCCTGCCGAACATTTCCTGCATAGCTCCTAATTCTCTCCCCTCCACCCCCACCTCCAACCCCACTCCGTCCAGCCTCAGAACCATCAGCGAGGCCTCGTCCGCAGCTCCTCTGCTCTGCAGTCTTTGTTGAATTCAGACCAAACTGAACATCATCCAAAATATGTGGAGACAACCAGTGTTTGCTGCAGTGTGGTTGTTGCAGGTTGTAATTATTATGTGCACGTGTCAACCCAAGTGTGCAAGATATTCACCTGAAGTCATTTTGTGTGAAATTCTGAGAAAGTGTGTGTGTGTGTGACTCAGCCCCTTATTTTATAACTGCTGATTTCTGAACCACAACTGCAGCTTTCAGTTGTGTGGTGGTTAGTCAGTGGGTGGGTGGAGAAGGTCCCGGCCATCATCAGTGACCCCACTGACCCTGCGGCCATCGCCATGGAACCATTTTTATGAGACAATGTGGAGTTAAATGGAATTTATAGAGCGTCATCTGCTATTGGCTTCTAATGCTCTGAATCAGTATCAATGAGGATCTAAAGAAAATCACTGCAGCGCAAACACACAGTATGCAGCAGACTGGAGGTGACCTTCAACATACAGCTACCGTCTGTCGTTGAGCAGAAGTTCTGACATAATTAAATCCACCCTCATCGACTTGTTTTTCATCTTGTTGTAAAACCCAAAAAATGCACAAAGCTCCATAAAGCTGCGCTCAGTGAACGGTGCGTGTTTCCTGTGTCTCTCACTACTTCTCGGGGTACGGAGATGAATGTGGAGCTTTATGTGTGAGGTCAATGCAGATTTATTTGAAAAGGAATTCTTGATGGGCCTGCCAGGATCGCCTCTTTAGCTTTCAAAGAATCAAGAGACACGTGGTTTTATCATTTTGCAAGAATTTCAGCGAGCATGAATCCCCAGGAATGGTCCCACAGGTTTTAGTGTGTGTGCGTGTGTGTGTGAGAGAGAGAGAATGAGAGAGGAGAGTATGCATGCTTGGAAACACACTCAAGCATTTGCGTGTGTTGTTGATGCTTTTATGTCCATGTGTGCCCTGTTAAGTCATTCGTTTAGACACACTAAAAAAGACATCTCTTACTAAAATCCCATCAAGTATTTTTTTTCCAGCCGTCCTGCTCTCAGCTGTGGTGGCTAACAAAACCATTTCTGTTTGTTTTCTTCAGCCAAGCTCATTGTGGAGACGGACACATTCGGGAGCCGAGTGCGTATCAAGGGGGCCGAGACGGGCTTCTACATCTGCATGAACAAGAGGGGGAAGCTCATCGGCAAGGTGAGAAGAAAAAATTTGTTTGTTAATTCATTTGTGAAAAGTGAAAAAAAAGTAAAGTAATGTGGAATGATTTGCAGCTAGGGCAGGTCAAACTAGCTGGGACTACTTTCCCTAAGACTATATGAATCATAGAAGTGGTGGATGATGAGACTGTGTACAGCTAAATATCACCGCACCACACATGGATACATGACTCCTCATCTAAAACAGTTTCAGGAAGAACCCAAGGTACAAACATTATTATTATCTGATGTCAACAAATTCCATAAAAAGACCAAAACCTACAGTGAACTGACCCCACAAACACGTGTCTGCAAACCCTGATGTAGCTCATTCCTCTTAGCAAATGTGTATTAGTCCATAGCTGAAAATAGTCCCCAACAAATTCACTGTTTCCTCCTGTTTGTGTAACATATGATAAAAACATTTTTAAAAAACCTACAGTTTGAATTAGTGAGCCTTCATTAGATTGAAACAATATATTTGTGAGGTGTTTTTAAAGATTAAGTCTTCAATAGGAACTAATGGGCTCGGAGCTGCAGAGCATGTTTTCAGATCCACTAGTGGCTCTGATTGTGCAGGATAGTTGTAGCCTATTATACTATAATCTATTAGCATTAGCAAGTTGCACCGGTTTACCCTCGCAGGTGTGTGTGTGTGTGTGTGAAAGAAGATGACCAGCTGGATAATATGAGGTGATTTCTCACAGTGTTTGTGTGAATTATAGCTACAGTGTATATAAGCTAATAAATGACTGTGTAGGTGAGTGTATCAGGCTGAGGCTATGTCAGTGCCCCTCTCTCACTATGATGGCTAATAAAAAGCTGGTACACCCCCCACCCCTCCACATACACACATGTACCAAACAGACACACATACACACTCCACTCCACCCACCCAGCACCCTGCCTCGTACACCATCTGCCCTGAGCTACCGGCCCAGTTACAGCCTGCCCCAGCCCCAGTGTCTGTGTGTGTGTGTGTGTGTGTTGAAAGGAGAGAGAGAATGAACAGAAAGTGTGTCTTTTGGATGTATGTGAGCACTTGGGTGTATCATGACTATTTTTAACACCCTCTTTTGTTGTCCAAGAAGGTGGCAGCGTGTTACAGTAGGCTGGCACTGAGTGTCCAGGTCCAGTCACTGCTGTTTCAGCTGACCTTACTGTACATCTCCTCACTCATGGAAACTGTTTCTTACTTGATGATATCACAGACCAGGGGTCACATTTCACCCACCTTGTTATTTAGCGTCTCGTCCCTGAGCTGCTTTGTTGTCTGAAGTCAAACTGATCTGACGGGGCCTCACCTGAACACAGCAGTGGACTAGTGACCTGTTTTCAGGCATCTATCGACTGTTATTCACTTCACTCAGACCTGGTTGGTTAAATTTAGGCACAAATGCAACAGGAAATCAAAGCAGGGGTGAAAGTGACCCTCGGGGGTTGATTAAGGCTTTATGGCTGGAGGATCCGTCCTGCAGCTACTGACCCACGAGGGCTGCTGGATGTTTGCTGAAGGGGGATAAGAGTCATCGCTTACTGTCATCCCCCTCTCTCTGATCTGTAATGACTGTAGCATATGCTGCATGTATGTGGGGAGGGCTGTTTGAGTGTGTGTGCGTGCAGGGGACAGGCTGCTCAGGGAAGCCTTTATACATCTGATATTTCCCATCTGTAAATCTTCATCGAGGACTCTTCTCTGAACCTTCCCACTGACTGTTTTTCTCCGTGCTTCTGCAGAAAAACGGACAAGGCCGCGACTGCATCTTCACTGAGATTGTCCTGGAGAACAACTACACCGCGCTGAGGAACGCCCGCTACGAGGGCTGGTACATGGCCTTCACCCGTCGTGGGCGGCCACGGAAAGGCTCGCGGACTCGCCAGCACCAGCGAGAAGTTCATTTCATGAAGAGGTTGCCGAAGGGACAGCAGCCCGCCCACGCGAGCCACCACCGGCCTTTCGACTTCATCCACTACCCCTTCAGTCAAAGGACTAAACGCACACGATACTCGTCGGAGCGCTGAGGAGAAGGAGGATAGAAAAGACAGAGAGAAAGAGGAGAAACTGACAGACTGACCGAACAGCAGCTGACACTCTCCTCTGCTCTCCACACAAAACCTCTAGAGACATTTTTTATACTGAGCATTACTATATCTTAATATGTAGTTTGTTTTCTATTTTTCCCAAAGTAAAAAAAAAAAAGCTGTACATAGACAAAAAGTGACAAATCTATTTTTGTACTCCAGACTTTTAGTACTGACCTGTGTTTAAAAAAAAAAAGGGAAAAAAAAGTAAAGTTTGTTTTTAGATGCACATAACTCATTGTCTGACTTATCGGGGATATCTTAGTAGAGTGCGTTGTGTTGTTTTGTTTTTTATGTCATTTTGACCAGTGGAGTCATTTTTTTGGACTCTCGCCTGCTGCTCAAGGAGACTTGAAGGGCCCTGATTAACCGCACTGCCAGGGAACGCTGCGTTCAGAGACACACACTGTCACACACTGCGTTGGAGAGCGCCAGGGTCAGTAAACGTTGCACAAGCGTGCGGTGATGGCACTGCAGTGTTGAAGCTTTGTGCGATGTGCTGCGTCCTGTCTGGCCTCGTTCTGTATTTTTCTCACACAGTTGAAGCCAACAGAGCTTTAACGACGTCCGATGGAACAATGTGGCAGCTACATTTGATAATCACAGGTTTCCTGTTCTGTTCTGACTGTAATGTTGACGTGTACAAAATGCATTGAAGTGTAAGGAACCCCCTCGACACACCCGCGACCCCCCTGTCCACTTGTGTTCTTGTTGTCCCCTGAATGTCTGTTTTTATACATATATAAATATATTTTTATTTGAGGATGTGTAAAATAATTTTAAGGATGGAATATTTATTTAAAATGTGTAATAAATGTACATTAGAATACTGATATTAAACTCTTGTTTGGTACATGTTTGCTTTGGATCCGTCTGTGAACACCTCTCTACGCGTACGTACTCAGTTGTGTGTAGATACGTTTTAGCTCAGTGTCAGTCTGATAGACGTCGTAGAGGAAATGAGAAACTCATTTGTGCACACAGTTTATATATATATATATATATATATATATATGTATGTGCAAAACACTGCATGAACTAACACTGTTGTGATTTTATCAACATATCTAAGGGATGTCAAAGATAACACAACATTTGTATCAGTAAAATTTGACATGAACACTGACAGTTGTTGAACAATCTCATCTGAATGAGCTGTTTTTTAAAATGTTTTTAATACAGGTGTAATTTTCTATTCATTTGTGTGCACATGAGTGATTCACAGGTACAAATCAGACATCTATGCACACTAATTATTAAATGGAGAGAAATTTTGTGTGCACACATTATTATTATTATTATTATTAGTAGTAGTAGTAGCAGTAGTAGTTTTCTAGTGGTTTTTATGGCTTTTCAGAAAATTTACTTTTAATGTAAAATGTGTCAATGGGCTTTTTCTGAAACAGAGACTCATGACTGTTCACAACATTCACAACAACTGTTGAGTAAAGTTGGAAAGTACATATTATATCACATGTATGTTCCAGTTACTTTACCATTCCTCGACCAACAACATCCATCCACACACATGCAGCGTCTCCAGCTCGGTGGAAGCAGCTGCAACAGTTTTCATTAACGTTTTCAGGACCACAGCCTTTAACTGAATTAAAAGTGGAAACTGAGGCCAATCATCAGAATTTCATTTAACTTGACTTACAGCAGGGACTCGACTTGATTGTCACCACAGTAACTTGAGACTTGAAGGCCAAGACTTGCTTGTGATTTGCACATGTGTGACTCACTCCCACCTCTGGCTGTTAGTAATGTTAACTAGGTTTGGCTGGTAACACCTGCAAATCTGACAGAACTCTGGTTGCTGTCATTTTGTCAAATGTGTATCATTAATTTAGTGTTTCTGTACTGTCAGTGTGTCTGTATGTGATCAGTCCTTCTCTGTCCTCCACTGAAGCTGTGATGGAGGACGGTGGCACTGGCTGTATGTGCTGATAATTACAGGGCATTTGTCCTCAGCCTATAACTGTTGTAGCTGGAAGTGAAGTAGACACAGCCGACCAGCAACAAGTGCAGCCAAACAGACCCACAGTGACCCACGAGCAGAAACTGTGGTTGTTCACACTCTTCCTCCAGTTCGACTGAAGACAGAGTCGAACACTTGCTCTGTGCTTGTTCACTTGGAAAACCTTTAATTAAAGGTTGGCTCCACATTTGTTCCCTCCTCCCTCTGGTGATATCGCTCTGTGCAGATGGTTCAAGTTTTGTTTGTCCAGGTTTGGTGATATCTGTTAGTACAGTGGAGGTGAACAGAATCTCATCTTCAGTGCTCATATTGAAGTATTTATAAAATTCAACAGTGACAGTTCCCATTAATCTGGATCAGTGTGCAAGGTCTTGGTGGATCTGACCCCCTGATAAACACTGAACACCCCAGAACCCTCAAAATCAAATTCAGTGGGAGTCTGATAAACGAAGCTTTAATTCCCACGGCTATTGTGTGTCTGTATAACATGGCACAACAGGCTGTGAGCTTGTTTCATTACAGACTGGGCTGTGGCTGTTACATTATCCAATCAGGTCTTAAACACTGACTCAGACAGAAGCCTAATTTAATCCAGTGGCTCGTTTCTAGTGCTGAGCTCTGGGGGTTTCAGGGCTGAAGGTTCCAGGACTCTGGTTGGGCTTTAAATTAGTTTTCAGTGCCATTTCCTACTTTTTTCTACTTTTTCATCGCTTATGGATTTTAATGATAGGGTGTTGTTGTACTGCTACTTGACGTGTGAGTGCATCCACATTAAGACATTCATAAACACACTGTTCACTAAAACAGCATTTTCCTCCTCTCAAAACTAAGCATTTCTGAAACAGCCTCCAGAGGTTTTTCAAAATGATGACATAAGCTGCTCAGTGAGGCAGTGGAGCTCACAAAACCACCTTTAATCATTTCTACCTGTCTCTGTGATCCATCTCTTTAAATGTTGATATACCTGAACACACGGCACAGCTGTTGCCATTAACCTGGATTTATGTTGATTTTGTCAGACAACACCACAACATCTGAAAATACAGATGTTTACTAGCCAGCTGTCTGTCTCAGTCCTCACCAGATGTTGGTTGTGATGCAGTTTTGAAGAGGAGATGAACTGTTCTTCTGTTGTTCAGGTGTTTTACTGGGGAAGGAGGCCTCGACTAAAACCACCTGGAGAATCTGTCAGAGTGGACCGATCCTCTGAGAGGCTCATAGAAGCTTTGGTGATCCTTTCCACGTCCCTGTGGCCACATGTGGGTCCACATGTAGCCATGTGGACTGTACACAGTGAAGAGCACGAGTTAGCATGTCTACTCATGGGACCTACTCTGCAGCATGGAACCCGGCTGTCATACGGTATTAAACTACTTCTACAGTAGGAAGTAGATCCAATAAAATGTTGACTACAGGTCTGAGGAATATTTCTCAGATATATTTTTTTTCAATTCTGAGAGGACTACAAACCAAACTCCATTCACCTCCAATGCACCGGGTGGAGGCTGAAATCTCAGACAAATATTTCCAAACCTGCTTTTTTGCTACATTTCCACCTGCTGTCCACACACCACTCTGGTGTTTTCGAGCCCCAAAACAGAGAATTTCAGAAACACTGCTGGACTCATTTTAGTTTTTAACTCCAGGGTTGTGTTGTAGTCTGGATCTTTGGAAACGACCCACAGTCGCTCTCTGATTGGGTCTCATCAGCCTCGACTACCTATGGTGAAAGCAACATGGATAACGAATTACAAGCGTTACTGACTTTGATGTCTTTGTTCGCAGCTGCAGTTAAATTCTGCATTTTAACTCTACAACTGTTCATCATTTATGTATGTGAATGGTCATGTGATATGTGTTTTCAGGTGTGTTTGGATGGACACAGATAGTTTTAGATACGGAGCTTTTTCATTCGTTTTCATTTTAAAATGGAAAACGTAGTAGTGTGGACGCAGCCCAACACGAGGTTGTTGGGGTTTTATGGTTAAGAACTCAGTACTTGGAAACAAACCATTGTGTTTGTGAACATTTGTAACTTGCCAAATACATAAGTTAGTAACACAATTTCATTATGTTCACAGAAACCATAATCCTGTCATAGTTCAGTTTACTTTAAAACTTATTTGCTGTTGCAGATTAGTTGTATATAAGCACAACTTCCAGGAGACAGGGCTGGCCTTTACAGGTGAATTCATGGCTCTGCAATGCAACAGCATCATTTAGGTACTTATGTTCGTAAAGACATAAAAAGGGACCATAACTGTTCATAAAAAGGTCTGTAGTGAAATAGTCTGGAGCTGCCTCATTCAGGGAAGAGCTGAGTAGCTGCCTCCATTTCAAACCAGTCACTAATTTGTTGTGTTTAGCCTGAGGACGGAGCAGGTGCTGCTCATGTCAGACATATCTCCAACCAAAACTTGTGCACAGACTCAGAACAGTAGAAGTTCAAGTCTGAACCTGACCCACCTTACTGATACCACGACCCAATGTCTCATTTGCCGAGTGCATTGCTGAAAAGATCTTTTTGACTTTTCTCTTATTTCTTTTCTTGGAGGTTTGTTGAGAGAAAAACTTTCTTCTTCTCTTCTCGTGTTGGCTTTAACCTTCTTACACCAGCAGCTCTTAACTGAACAGAAAGGAAACGCTGTGGCCGCTGTGGTTTCTCCCCACATGAAACCTGACCAGGGAAAGCTAACAGGGAGGGTATTCTTAGACAGATCCCAACAGGGATAACAAGGTCATTTGAAGTCATGAAGATCCCCCCCACCCCTCCTTCCTTTTTAGCAGATAGCAGCATGTCAGTGTCGGAGAGCTGATGATACCGCTGTGTTTGTTTTTAGGCTTTAGCTTCCTTCAGGTTCTGTAACTCTCAGTATCTCCACTGTTATTCTTTCATCTCCCGCCTTTTAACACCCCAACATTTCATATGATTAGACAATTCCAACATGCACCAGTGTGTGTGTGTGTGTGTGTGTGTGTGTGTGTGTGCGTGTGTGTGCCTTTGCAGGTATGTTTGTGTGAAAGAGAGTTGGATCTCTATGTTGGTTTGTCCACCTCCAGCATGACAGTACGATACAGTTTGGTACAGTCATACTTGAACCTGAGCTAAATAATAGTCAATCCAAGAAATGCCAGCTCTGTTGAGGAAAACCTCTGCTGAATCTCTGTGTATATGTGTTTGTCACTTGTGTATGAGTGGGTCAGTTTCTCTGTTTTAGTTTGTGTGTTTGTTTGCCAGCAGGAGAGCAAATAGTTCCAGCACTGCTGACTGAAAGTTGGCCATAAAGCTCCTTCCACAGGACATTTGTTCTGAGGAGCTGGAGCCTGGAAACTCATGCTATCAACTGCACGAAGATGTTCCCATTGAATGACAACCTTTCAAAACTTTTAAAACTATTAGTTGAGTTAAGGTTTGTTTAGATCAGTGCATCAGTTTTCAGTAAACTGATTTTACTGCAGTGAAGGTTCACAGATCTACACTGACTAGTCTGTTGAGTTGAATCAAGATTTTGATAAGGTGTTATTATACACTACTTGTTTGTGTTCACGTTGTAACTACCTCGATAATACTGCATTGGTCGGAACCATTGGTTGTGCATGTTTCCAGTAATGATGGCTACATTCAGTGGCAGCATTTAACTTTTTTTTTTTTATTGTATTAAAATTTTTGTTTTATGAATCTGTGCATGGCAGCTACGTAAAGATCATTTTAATGCAAATAAACTATTGTTAAGTGTGAAGTTTAGTTTTAAGTTGGTTGGTTGGATACACTTGGTTATGGATGAAGTGGTTAAAGATACGCTTTTCTGGTCTCCTTCAGCTTCACTGAATGAAAGTCACTCTTCTTCCGGACAGCAAATGTTAGCCAAGTGGCAGCCTCCAGGTACCAAGAGCTGCAGTTCCTCTAATGACCACTAGAGTCTGGCTCCAACAGTGAGTCAGTCCCCATAGACTCCCATGTTTAAATGTCCAACTTTACAGTAGAAATAAACATGTTTAGAGCCTAGTATAAAAACTGTTTTGGTCTCTAGAGCTAATTTCCTCCTTCAGGACAACTGTACGGGCTGAATTTGTATATAACTCACCTGTTCATATTTTATTAAGGCTTAAAGTTCTGCATAATTGCGGGCATGGCCCATTGGAGTGACAACTGAGTGAGCGTATGATTGCCACAAACCATCACGAGGTCTCAGCTCCAAACACACCCCACCTCTTTGCTTATTTTTGGATTAGCCTCGAGTGAGGTAGAGTCATGCGCTGCCAAGATGGCAAAGGCGGAGCAGCTTCAAAACTGCTTTTCAGAAACCTATGGGCAACGTCACGGCGGCTTCGTTCATCTTTATTTACAGTTGATGATGTTAGCACTGGGCATAAACGGCAAACTGCAGAGTCAAAATGAATTGAATATTTTTCTGCAGCAGACTCTGAACAATCAACAATAAAAATGGTGGAAAGTTACATGGGGAATCTATAGATTTTTTTTCTGCCATAATTGCATTAACAACATATTAACCAGGTCCAGTGTTGTAATGTATTTTATGCAAAACTGGACGTTCGTGATGAAGATGTTTTTACTATTCTTAATGTGAACCCTGAAAGCAAATTTTTCATCCAATAAATTTGTCTGTGAGAGCAATTTTGTTGTCTGTGGTTGGGTATTGAAGTGCAAACATTTGATGACCCACAAACAAGCTGCTGCACATCAGCACTAGTTTTAAAACCAGTCTCAGTGATCCTGGGAGCTGTGTTGTTGGGGGCATTAACCTCTGATTCCAGTAGAGGCCAGACAGACTGAGTGATTCTTGATATATCATGATACTCACAAGCCCCCGGCTGAGTGCGACTGGAAGTCGCTAAGGAGAAGGCTCTGACTGCTGTCTGTGCACCTAACAGCAGTTCAGAGTATCCAGATGTCCAGTAACTCCAGAGAAAGAAAACTTCCACCCACATGAATATTAACGAATGATGTTTCATCATGATAAAAAAAATACAAAACAGGTTTTCTGGGAATGTGTGTCACACAGGAGGCATGCAGAAGAGTAATGAGTTGAACGTCACCCATGTTTCAGGAACATTCAGATCTCAAATACACATATTACATAAACAGAGGAAAATAGACTTGAAGTGCTGCTGAAATGTTTTCACACCCTGAGAAGACGCAGCTGAAAAACTGAGTTCTTTCACTAATTAATCCTGACCTAGGAAAGGTTGTCTGACCTATAGCACTGAATTAAATGCTCTTGACAATACTTGACATTAATCTGTTTAACTCCTTCCACATTGGATTAACAGAGGGATTTGTCCCTGAGGACTTCCCATAGAAGCTCACAGACACCAGATCAATCAATTAAAGTCAGTGCTTTGTGTTAACTCAGTGATGTAACCTGACAGCAAGAGAAAAATATGATGAAATGCAGTTGTGATCGGTGTTGCTTCTCAGATCCAGGATTTGCAGACACTGTGGAGCACCAGCAGACTATGTGAAGGAATTAGGGTCCTAGTTTGCCCTCTCCATTACAGCCCCCACCACTGCCTCTAGTGTCTGCAAAGGGAACCCCAGAGAAGAACTGGCTTGTGGGAAAAGTCACACCTTCTGTGTCGCCAATGCTGCCATGCAAATGTGGAGCAATTCCAGTGCAGAAAAAACGGGGGGGAACATCACTTTCATCCATTTTATTGAGCCACAACCATCATCCTTAACCCAAGATAAACAAACAGAGCTACCATCTTCATTTGCTTAGGGAGCAATTTAACCCCTGCCTCCACCCCCCCGTGGAGGCTGTAGAATAGCAGGGGTGACCAGAGAACGCGACCCTTCCTCCCTAAGCAGCCCAGAATGCCACAAGCCGACACAGAAGCTGCCCCCATCAAAAAGCACTTACAACCTCCAGCCACTTGTATTTGCTCTGAAGCACTGTGTAAGATGAGGGCTGACATCCATGTGGTGCAGGCTGGGAGGAAAGTGGAAGATGGTGGGACACTCGTATAACTTCAGTTATCTGAAGGTTCTCTCCGAACTTTTGTCAAAAATATAATTTGCCAGTTCATCAGGTAGATACCTAGACATCAGCTGTTTTTAGTATATTTGGAATTAATGTATATTATATTCTTTCTGCAAATATTTGTAGATGAAAAAATGACCCACTGAATTGGAGTATTTTGAACATTTTTTGAATGTTGGGGGAAAAAATCTGAATTATTGAAGTATAAACATACTTTAAATTTCAAAAGAGAGAATTCAAACCACACAAATTCATACATATGGTTTTGAAAGTAAAATATGGGCAAGTTTCAAAATGAGGTATGTTTCCTTTCTCTTTTTCTTTTCTCCTTCTTATTTTTTCTGTTCTTATTAGTGAGTTGGTCTTAGTGTGTGTGAGTCTTCTATACGTCTGGTTTTCTGCCATTGACTGTGCTGTATGACTTCTTATCATATACACTTATAGTGTGTGTAAAATGTAAAGATGTATGTGTGTAGCCATTGTTGGTCATTTGCAAATCAAGCATTTGATCATAACAAAGTAATAAATAAATATCTGTATATGTTCTCAGCTGTGTTCAGAGGTTTCCTCATGCAGCACAGTGTTATCTTGCTGGCATGTGAATAATGTGGGTGTTGATAACAACACAACCCCTGAGTTTCAGTCCAGTACTTTTTTTGATACATTATATTTACTCATTTAGCAGAAACTTTTATTCACACTTCAGACCTACAGAGCCCAACATCACTTTTAAAACTCCTCTTAAAAGACATTTTTTTCTCTTAGCCTTTGTAATGTTTGATACATGTTTTATTTATATTTTTTTAGCCCCAATTATTGTTTTCACATATTCTATTGCCTCTTTTCACTTACTCTGTTTTAGCATAATGTTAATAGATGAGATGTTTTTATTAATGCTGTTCTACTCTTTTTATTATGCTCAGGTTCTCCGGCCTTTTCTTTTGTGTGGTTTTACTTTTCTGTAACTTTGTTAAGAAAAGTGCGATATAAATAAAGCTATTATTATTATTCTTATTATTATCACCTGTAAGTAAATACCTCAGTATGGAAAATATAAAAGTACACCAAAGTCATTTCATTTGAATTGTTCATGGGCTTTTGAGGTTTTAATAACCTGCAGCAGCATACAAATTACACACAATGTTTTTTTAGGCAAATAATATTAAAATAAAAAAACAAATCTCATGAGACCATCGTGCAGAGAGGTTAGACGTACAAGCTTTTGGCCCTTGTCCTGGCCTCAGCATTTCTAAAATCCTGAATCAGATAAGATTATTTATTGTCCCCACAGGGAAATTAATATTGGAGTCTATGTTTCTACCCCCGACAAAACCATCACCAACAATTCAGACAATTTGGGGGACACTTCAACAGAACACATTCAGAACAACCAGGAGAAGAGGGAAAGAGGTAAAGAGACACATTTCAGCTTGCACTCGCCACAGTCAGCCCCAGTGTTTTGAAGTGGCAGTTGTCAGGATTCATGCAGAGACATTGTTCAAAGAGGTTAGCCTTATATGGTTCTTATAGGTTCATGTCCACCTCTACATCATCCGGCACAGTGCTGGGTTGGTCACATACACTCAGGCTTGGACTTCCCAGATGATGTTTCACTGTGTGTGAAGCAACACAAACCACCAACGCATCCCCCTGCATTGTTTTAACTCAGGGCAAACGTCTGTCTGAATGTGGCCAAACACTTGGATGTTCAGATGTACTGAGTGCAGAGGCAGTAAGGTGGATGGATTCTCTATCAAAAATGACAGGCGGCCCATTAAATCCAAGCCCCCATTCAGCAGTGTGAACAAAGCCGGCAGCCGAAGCAGGCTGGATAATTGAAACGCAAACAACTGATCAAAGTGAAGCTCCAGCTCGACAGTTTCATTGTGTATGTACGGGCCTTATGCGAGACCTGTTGACTTTTCCAATTGGAGCTGTAAACTTTTGTTTGTCTGTGCATTTCCAAGACTGATTGTCAGTCTGATCTGAACAATTACCAGCTAAATGTGTTTGCCAGCTCAGGCAGAGCCCCCCTCCCTCTTTGCTGCCCTAAAAAGATCAAAAGGGAAGACCCCCTCCCTCCTCCCTCTTGAAACACCCCCACCACAACCCCAAAATGTCCCCTCCACTCCCCATATCCCTCCTCCCAACCTCTTCATTTCCTTTTTGCCATGACAGTTCAGCTGGAAAACCAACCATAAATGATGTTTTTGGACGGCCCAGTGTTAGGGACATGGCCTTTTTAGAGCACACGGCTTTCAACGAGGGGACATGTCTTTAAGAAAGAAAAACGATCTGCATATTTCAATTATGTGCGGTTGTGCTCAGACGATCAAAGAGCTGCAGGGATGCCACTCGTAACTGAAGGCTTCAGGGCCCTCGTGATGTGAATGAGCACAAATTGATGCTACTGATGCTAAACGGTTAAGCGCCTCATAAAATGTCATAAGGTCAATCAACTTTTGGTAGTCATTTGACCATGACACAACCTTGACAGTTTTTAGTGGCTAAACAGGCCTCAGGCTGCGCTGGGCCAGTTTCCACTTTCATTCTGTTGCACAATGTCTGCAGGTATGCAGCGATGCATGTGTGTGTGACAGTAACAGCGTTTGGATCAAACAAAACCTGGTGTCATTGTCTGATGACAGTGATTCACTGGATTATCACACGCCGTGGCCTAAAACATCAGACTGGACTTCAGTGACAGAAACCCACACTTCTCAGAAACTGAATGTGAATAGAAAAGTTTTGTTAATTTAAAGGTCCAGCTACTCACTTTTTCTGGACCTCTTGACCATAACTCATGGTCCTCTTCAGAGGATGAAGTTTACTAAGGTGATTAGCAATACTGTCAATTATTTATTGCCACTGAGCAAGACCATATGAGATGTTTTTATTTTTTTCTGTTCTACTCTTTATTCTGCTCAGGCTTTTTCTTTTCTGTTGTTTTACTTTTTTTTTTTAACTTTGTTGAGAAAAGATGATGTTTTTGTTTGTTGCACTCAGTGATAGAACAGTCCTTTAATCTGGGTGCTGAGGGTTGCTTCTGATAGCTAAATGAATAATGCTTTCTATGAAGAAGATATATCTGATTCTGTTCCTAAACACACACCTCAGATTGAACAAATCATCAGTATATTAGCTCTGGTATAGAAATGGTGTGTTGTTGTAGAGCCACCACTGTGTGTAAAATGGAGGGGACTGGCTTATAACCTTACTTTAGATTGTGTTGTGCACTGATGAGGGTGGTAATTTTTAAAAAAGTGCATAATTGTTTATGTTTATTCAGCAATCACCATTTCTCATAAGTCCTAGACCATGATGAGTTAAACAATCCAGTTTCACAGAATGAAGTGAGTGCATGGCTAACTTGAGCGTATAATTATTATAACTAATCTAGTTATGGATGTAAAACCAGCAGGACAGATAGGACTGTACTGTGTAGGAATTTTTAGGCTACATCCACACTACAACTTTTGCTATGTTTACTCTTGCTCTAGCCCGTTTTAGTTTAATTTCAGAACAAACAGACACCTTTGTAAATGATAACAGGGGCACCCACAGTTGCCTCCTGATTGGGTCTAATCGGTCATGACTACCAGTGGTGAATATAACATGCAGTAACAAATGACAAGCATTTCCGACCTTGTTGTCTTGACTAGCAGCAAAATTCTGCATTTTCACCCTACGACTGTGTTTTCTGCAACTAGCCAACTGGTATATCCAAGTGGTATGTGAATGGGATATGCATTTTCAGGAATGTATTATGGACAGAGTTCATTTCTGAAATGCTCGTCTGGACGAAGAATGTTTGTGTTTTAAAAAACTGTTTTAAAAGTGTGGATGTAGCCTTAGACAGGAGAGATTACAACTAGGTAGTTGGAAAGACAATTAGAAAAGAGCCCTGATGAACATTATGGATCTGGAAGAAACCAAGGTATGAAGACATGTGTTGGTTATGTGTACAGCCACTGTTTGTTTGTTTTTTTTCTGCTTTTTTTTGGTTGTTGTTTTTGTTTTGTTTTGTTGCAAAATTGAAATTGTGAAGATCATCAGGATTTTATCTTTCTAATATCAATGCATACAAATACTTATTTACCTTAGAACCTTAGAACAAATGGATAGAAAACCTCACAAACATTCTATGAGAGATACTCTAAACCATCATTTTCTTATTCAGCAAATAACATGAAAAGACCCAAACCAACAGTATTTTCTGACTCCCCCACTCTCTGTGACTCTCAGCTATAAACCCATGGTTCCTACTCTAGATGTAAACCTCACAAATATATAGTTTCATTAAAAAAAAAAAAAACACCCAGGGAATCCCTAAAACAGCTGCTGACTGTAGTTTTTACTAAACAAACAGGAGGAAACTGTGCATTTACTGGGCACTATTTTCATCAGAGGATTAATAACCACCTTTGGTGGTCTGGTTGTTGTTTGAGACAGCAGTGCAGGACTTAGTCGAAATAAACTACATTGAGTGAACACGGTGAAAAATTATTTAAATTTTTTCTCTCTTTGAATGACAAAAATCACGAAGTGTAATTTATATAGCTGAAATCTTTCCAATATTTCTTTGACAGGGTAAATTTGATGTCATATCTTGAAGGATACTTTACTACTACTACAGTGTTCATGATGCTGCCTTTTCTATTGTGTATCACCCAGAACTGAGGACTTACCATGCACTTTCTGTGCCCCCTGTACCTGATCTCCTTCCATTTATTGACAAGATGTAGAACTTAGTAATATCACCAAGGTGTCCTTAGTGTTTGCCTTCACTTGTAAGTCATTATGGATAAAAACGTATGCCAGATAAATGAATGTACAATGTAAATCTAAGACCATAAGCTTTTTTCTGAAGGAAATGTAACTTTTAGATTACGCTGCATTCAAAATGTAGCAGCAGTGAACCAGTGGGAACTGCAGCACAAGCAGCAGCATGTTCTTTTGGTGTGACTGCTACACCAAATGAAATAATTTTTTTGTTTACCAACAGAATGAGCGATAAAACAATGGTTTGTTTTTGTATAATATACCTTTATTAATCCTGATAATAAGGGCATATTATACAGTCTGATATTTAAGTCCAGGCTGAAGGAGCTTGTCCGTTGGTTGATTGGGTTTTTTACACAGAGTAAAAAAAATTAATAATAATAATGCTGTGAGTTTAGATATATTTTCATCATTGTAATAATTTAGGAATATTATTCAATATATTACAGTTATTTTTGAGCAGCCTATAATTCATCGTTACACCATACGTCATCGCGCCCAGTGACGTGTCGCCGCCGTCATCAGCTGTCAGCAGGAATAGCTTCCTGTTTCCTCTGCGCCGCTGCTCTCTGAAACATGGTGCCCAGTTTATGTGGTGTAACTCCCGTTTTCACCGAGGAGCACCTGCGGGACAGTAACACACACCGACACCCGGCCACGGAGCGTGTGGTGCCGGCAGCGGCCTCACCATGCTCCTACTGCAGCTGCCAGAGGATGTCCTCTATCACATCCTGTCCTATCTGGACTACAGGTCTCTCAGTCGTCTCTCTCAAGTGTGCAGAAGCTTGTGTCGCTTCGTGAACCGGGACGCTGTGTGGAGGAGGATCGCCAGAGAGTTTCTGAACACGGGGATCGGTCGGGACGGGACGGACATGTAAGACGGCGGTGCTGAGAGAGCGGCTGTGTGCGTTAGCTCAGCGTTAGCCGCTCAGCGTTAGCCTGTCAGCGGCCACTCACAGGCTCTGCCCCCGCCGGCTGCACCTGCAGCTCGGTCCTGAATGTGTTGTACTGGCGGGAGAACCAGGCTCCCAGGAGCAGGGCTGGATTCACTCCCCAAGGGCCCCGGGTTAAGGATTTGTTGTCGGGCCCCTGTTGGCCCCCACTGTTCCATTATCTCCTCACCCAGAAACCAACCAGCTCTCTACAGCGGAAATTATTATTCTATTAATTGATTAGACAATTGAAAGAAAATTAATTAGCAATTATTTTAACTGACAGACAGATGTGGGCTTCAGGAAACAATGAAGAACAATGACCAACCAAATTCAAGTGATTATTACAGAAATGAACTGTCAGCTGTGTTGATAATGAAAGCAGTAGCTGGTTGTCCCTGTGATAGACCTCACCTGAGGTTTTCTGTCTGTTCATTTCTGACACAGAAAACATTCAAGTCATTTGATAAAACACCAGTTTACAAAAATCAAAGAACCACAATATAAACTAAAACGGTTCAGGTTGTAAAACTACATGTTGACACTTCCTACAAGACGGCAGTCACAAGGTGGAGGAACCATCATTGTTGGTAATGTACATCTAACAGATGTGTATACACCCAAAATATACAGAGTAAACTAGGGGCTTTTGGGGCCCCGAGGATTGTGGGGCCCCTGGGCGGTCACCCCAGGTTATTCAAAGTTATTAGGAAGAGAAAATGGGGGTGAACAGTGAAATGATTACCCATAAATCCTGATGACTCTTGTAAACAGACACATTTCATCTGACCTCCAAATAAAGTCAGGCTTTCAAGCTTTTTTGAAGACGTGTCCAATGTCCTCAAACAGATTTTCTGTCTCTACAACAAAGATACTCTTTGTTGCATAGTGAATATAAATTTGATACTGTTTCATCAGGTGTGTCTGTATCTCATGATCCAAACAACTTGACAACAGAAAATGATAATTACAGCTGCTAGTTTGTCCCATAGCCACCGTTGTGTGGGTCAAAGGGCACAGAGAGGTCAAGGCTTGTATAAAAAAAACCACCTTTTCTCTGTAGTGGAAAGAGTCATGCAGATTTATTTTGGCTTGCTTGTTCAGGTTTTTGAGGTTTCTGCCTCCATCCCCCCACATTAGAGGTGAATCTCATTTTGTTTGCAGAAATTAAACTGGATATGAGTCATTCGCATAAGGAAGATTCCAATGGTTCAGGTTTATTGTCATTTATAGGCATATATATATATATATATATATATAGTGTATAATGTAAGTATGGTATTTTAAGTGTATTTATGGTACCCTGATAGCTGATAAGCTGATAAGCTAATTAATCCTGTGAGCTATTCCATTCATGTTTTTCTTTTTTCCCATCCTTTCTTTTATTTTCTTTCCTCTTCTGAGGAAATCTGATGAGTAAAATATTTGGATGAATGTGTGTGTGTGTGGTTGTTTGTTTGTGTGTGTGTGTGTGTGTGTGTGTGTGTGTGTGTGTGTGTGTGTGTGTGTGTGTGTGTGTGTGTTGTTAGGAGTCAACAAATACTGAGAAAGAATTGAACAGTCCCACTATATCCTCTACTATTGAACACAATGGATGGTTTCAAACAGTCACATAAGCCTTTTCATGATAATTTGCCTTTAAAGTCAGCAGTGGTGAAAGCACAGTACTGTTCAGTAATGTCCTCTGTATCTGTTGCAGATATCCTCACATCCCACTGAAGGAGCGAGTGAAGATCGCTCAGAACTGGAGTGATGGGGTCTGCAAAAGGTCAATTCCTCTCAAATGGAAAACAAAGTGAGAGTCATTTGACTACACACTGGAACACTTTGACCTTTTTTACTCCTTCGGGGCCATTCCCCATGCTTCCAGTCTGTGTGCTCAGCTAGGCTGACCACTAACATCCTGGCACTAGCTCCGCACTGACATCAGATTGATATCCACCTTCTTGTTGTAATTGTCTCTTATGTCTTGTCGTCAGATTGTTGCCATGGTTGCAGCTGGACGGGGATGTACTGTTTCTGTCTCAGGCTGCTGATATTGGGGCGTACCATTTGCGCCAAGACTCTGGGAGGCTCCAGCGTCACCCGTTTGAAATCTACTCAGGCCACAGCGGTGACGTGTGTCACTTTGTCCTGACGGACTCTCACCTGATCAGCGGTGGAAGGTAACTCATGTTCTCCCTGTTCTCCTGACTTTATCTGGTGTAGACAACATGCATTAGTCCTCATGTGATAATCATTTGTTTCTTCATATTAAGGAATGTTTTTGGTCAGTGATGCACAGCAACTTTAGAGGTTTAAAGAGTTTACATTTGCTGTTTTAAACACATATACACAAGCCCTTGTTTACATGGCACATGACAAGTAACTGGAAACCTGGGTTATTAGTGACTCAGATCTTTCACTCAAGTAGAAGTTGCAATACCACAGTGAAGAAATACTCTATTACAAGTAAAAGTTTATTTTAGTCAAAGTACTCATTATGCAGCCTGTCGTAATGACAGAATTATGTGTTGTGTTGTATAACTGGATTGGATTTATTGATGCATTCATGTGTTCATCACTCTAATGTTGCAGTGGGACTGATTTTAATGCTTTCATCTTATAAACTCCCCCCATGGAGATCAATAACATCTGATCTTAACCTATCATAATAAATCATAATTTATTTGTTGATGATTATTGAACTTCTGTCACGTGAAAACAGTTGCCAATGAAGGCCATGAAATGTGGTCAAAAGTTCTGGAACAGGCTAGAAAGGACCTTGAGTTAAGCTTATTTTGGCCGATGTTTACTGCACAGTAACAGACCAGTTTCGGATGAGAGACCTGATGACCAACAACATCATGTGACCCAAAACCATGAAGTGACGCAGACACAGCTGTGGAGGGAGAAGGGAGGGGAGGCTGCTGAAGGACAGTTTCACTGACAAATCTGACGCCATGGCAACACGACACGAGGTGTCTATCCCAGCAGAAATTTGGCAGCTGACAGGTGTTTCCAGATGTGCTGTCTAAGAAGCACAGCGGTCAGCAGCAGACGAAAGACAAAGCACACTGACGTCTGGTAAAATAGGAAGATGTCCAGCAGCACCGTCACAGCTGTCAGACACCATCAGTCCGGAGAAAGCTGCTCAGAACTGGTCTTTATGGGAGACTTTCAGCCAATGAAAATATTCCTCTGACATCATGGAGTCAGTCTGGGACCAAATGAAGAAACAGTGACACTGAGACAGACTCAATCTACAGAAGAACTCAGACAGACACTGGAACAACCGACTGTACCTGCCAAGTATCTGAAAACATGTGCTCAGGTGTAGGAGAAGTGGCGAAGGGGGGGTCACAGCAAATAGTTTTGCCTTTTTCTTATTGTTGCAATTTGTATGACGTTAACTGATAATAAAATCCATTCAGGCATTATTCATGAAAGCATCCTTACTGTTACTTCCTAAAACGTTGGCACAGCTCTGTACATGTCATATTAAGATCAGACTGGTGTCCCCTCTGTCTGTCAGTGATGGAAAGATCCTGGTCCACAGCAGGACCAGGGACGTGTCCACGCAGTTATCAGGTCATAACCAGGAGGTCAACTGCCTGGACTCTAAAGACGGACTCATCATCAGCGGATCCAGAGACCGAACAACCCGGGTCAGAACACCTCTACCATTCAGATTTAGTCACCTGCTCATCACGAGCTTCACTGATGTTTCAGCAGTATGTGTCATGTATGTGTCTTCTGTGCATTTAGATTGTACTTTTATTTCACCAGATTTGGACTTTGACTTCCAGCTGCCCCAGAGACACGATCCCCATGTACGACAGAGTGTGGTCTGTTGCTATCAGTCCCACGCTGAGGTAAGTGTTGGTTCAGGATCACTCACAGGAAATTGGTTAACAGTTGGCGACAAATGTGGCTGTGGTTGGTCACACAGTGTTTCCCCTCAGTAAGACTGTGGAGGTGGTCAGATGGTGGTCAGGTAGAGGATCTTTTTATCAGTCACTGATGTTAATGACACAGACTCCTGACGGCAGCTCATGGTCTAGCAAGTCACCGTCTACAACTTGATACAGACCAGATTAGGTTCATTAAACATGGGTCCAGATGTTTTCAGGTGTGATAGTATGGACGGAGATTATTTCTGATACAGCGCTAAAATGGTCGGAGATCGTTTCCTTTTGAAAATGCTGTTTTAAAATGAAATTTTAATCGTGTTGACGTAGCCTCAAGTTAGGTGGAGGGGAAGATAAAGGGAAGCACAAAATGATGGAGAAATAAACACACGTCTCTTGCTGAACGCTGATTGGTCGAGCTGTCTGTAGACACTCAGGTGTCTTCTGTTCTAACACTGTGTCATGCTGCTCTGACCAGTGCTGCAGGACCAGTGTGCGATGTGATCTATCAGACACTGAGTCTAACAGATCTCATCTCGTGAACAATGATGATGATGGTGTATATACTTCTCTGCTTGATTCAGCAGCTCTTCTCTTTGTCTCTCAGGGTTGTTATAGTTCATAATAAAATCCTCTGATGTTTGCAGGCGTGTCTTCATTTGTGACCTCACTGCTCATTCTGGCTGCTAGGATATTTAAAAGATGGCAAATTAAATTTCATTTAATTTACTTTTATATTTTCACAATTATGATTCACCCAAATGTTGTAGTTAATGTACTGAAACCTACAGTGGCCCTGAGAGCTCAACACACAGAAACTTAAGGAAACACACATTGAAATAGACAAAACACAAGGAAATGCAGGAAACATCTCCATCAATATGTGTTTCACATACTCACAACACAACCAGAACGTGCTGCAAGTAGCACAGACGACAACACAAGTGTTTCCAGGGGACACTAAGAAGTGATGAACCCGGCTGGGATGCAGTTGATGTTGTTCAAGGCTTTTAACTTGAAAAGTCACAAAGCACTGAACAACATGTGGCGACAACAACTCCCATAATCCCACATTATTTCACGCCGTCACCCAACGTTGTCTTTCGTTATTGTTCTGAATGACAGTGAGTGGACCTGAGTGTCACCAGTGTTGCTCTGGGAATGACTTGGCGTGAATGCTGGTTAACATATCGTCTTTATATGGGCTGCGTTTCAGTCACTATGAAATACTTGTTCCGTTGTCATGACAACAGGAACAGAAAGAGGAGAACAGCTTCATTGTGAATTCAGCTGCATTAAAATACTGTGTATGTGAGGACAGAATGGAGGAGAGAAGCAAACAGATGAAGATGACGTCATGAATATGCTAATTAGCACAGTATGTTATTTAGCAACATTTAGCAGCTATTTACAACTACGTCCTTATTTCACACACTGACCATACATGTACTGGGTTTTCACTTATATTAGTTTTATACATTTTTTATTTATTGTTTACTCCAGTTTGTAACAGAGCATTCCTGGACCACCTGGTAGAAGGTGAAACCATATAATAAGACTTTATACTATTTAAAGTTGAGTTCACATTAATAGACAATAGTGGAGATCAGAATACCCATGAAGGGACTGACTGAAACGGGCTGAGAGAGCGGAACCAGGTTCTTTGTAGTGGTGGTTGAGATGTGCCTTTGATTTCTCAGCCATGTTTACACTCAGACACTTAATAAGACACTTACACGCCCTCGCTCACAGCATTGATGACATGCAGGCAGACAGATGCAGAGCACTGTAACACTATCCTGACTTCAACACCTGCCCGTCCTGCAGAGGGGCAGGTGATCGTCCATCTGGCTGCAGAGTGGAAACATCACAGGTCCGAGGGGGTTTCCCATCTCACTCAATAACCGCCCACTCTGAACGCAGCTTCAAGATTTATTAAAAACTTTAAGTACAGTAGTTATTGTTAGCTCCTTTGGTTTCTGGATAGGAGGACACTGCTTCTGTTCCTTTATTTTTTAGTGCAGTTTGTGAGTTTACCATCTACTGACATCTTTCCATGGTGAAACAGGTTGCTCTTTTCATTACCTGCTTTATACTGCTACAGTACTTTTGCACCAAATACTGAATAACACAGACAACTGTGTTTAATATTAGAATGGCTGACTGCAGATGCTTGTTTTTGCAGTAAGTATCCACTTTTCTGACATTTCTCGCACTTTAAAGCATATTGAAAACAATACTTATTACAAAACTTATTATCTGTGCTGTTTAGTTAAGGTTAGGGAAAGTTCATGGTTATCGTAATAGGTTGAAGTATGGACAGGGTTGGTACTTTCTCTTTCTCTTTGTGAATTTCCCCACTGTGGGACTAATAGAGGCTATCTTATCTTATACTCCACTTCCTGCAGTTGTTCAGTAAGGACAGGATTACTGTTACTGTAGGCTCCTTTCAAATGGGTACATATTAACATACAAGGTTCTAAAAAACTTTTACTAGCATTCATTCCTAAAACCATTTTATTAAATGAACTCTAACACTTTTTGAAAGCCCAGGCTTAGTCCAGTCATAACTTGGTCCTTAAACCCTGTAAATAAGTGAGGAGCAGATAAATAAACTCTTTTTTTGTCTAAAACTGTGGCTGTTGCCCACCAGGAAATAAGGAATCCAGTATATCAGTATACATGCGTGACCTTGTGTGTCTGGTCCGGGCCTCGGAGCGTCTCTCAGATCTAAGAGGAACAGGCAGATTATCCACATCATTAATTCTCCAATTTGCTGGCTGAAATAGCAGACTGTGCCTCAGCCCGCTGCCCCCTCATAATGGAAACCTGCTCGCTACCTCTCACTGACCAGCGGCCTGGTTAATTAAAACTCCTCTGGAAACCAGGTGTCAACTCACTGATATACCTATTAAACCCACGTCTGCTCTGCACACCCAGTAACCCAGCCCTCCAGCTGGTTCCTGAGGGTTTTTCACCTCGGTTGTTTAAGCAGAAGCCGAAAGTCACAGAGGATATGAGAGAACAAACCAGACTGGAGAAGACAGTAGAGACAGTGCTGTACAGCAGTGACTGACAGCCCTGCAGCGCATAGGTAGGTCTGAACTAAAGCAGTGGGTGTAGACCGTTGTTCTGTGGTATATAATGATGCAGTTAGAGTCATGACATGATCAGTATAGATCTGATCAATACTCATGTGACATTTACTGTGTGTGGTCTGTAAATGTTGTTGTTGTGTTTCATATAGTATCAGTTTCCACACTGAGCCACGGCAGGCTGAACGTGAAGTGTAAGGTCCTCATCCCTGGCACGCGTGTGTGTGAGCCACAGTACAACACACACACACAGCTAGTTCAAGTTCAGGTTACATGCAAACACAGTTACTGTACACAGTAATGAAACATTAAAACAACAGTGATGAGAACAACATGAACATCTTTGTATTTTTTTCAAGCTAGTAAACAGTGTGTGTTCAGCATCCTGTCTGTGTGTAAGTCTGCAGCATACACACCTTCACCTGCTGGTCTCAGCCTGTGTCTACACACCTCTGTTTAATGCCTAGTAACTTCTCATGGAAACACCACAGACCCATGGTTAATGGCTTTATAAGCATGATTTATTTATGTATCTGTATAAGAATATATATAACACTGAATACATTTTAAAATTTTCAATTCATGCTTATATTGTTTTGTTTTACAGTGAACCTAAAATATGAATTTCATTTCCTGGTTCCCACACTTGAAGTCGTAATGTTTTACTTACAGACATCAGTGAGTTAACAGTGAGTAAAGAGTGTACATCCACAAAAGGAGGAGAAGGGAGGTTCAGTTTGGTAAGGAAAGAGGAGAAGTTGATGTGTGTTTAAAACATATCCAAAACATCTCCAAATAACAATATAAAGCCTGAACTGTCATTTGTCCCATGATCTAAACATTCAGCGTCTCACCAATTTTGCAAATGTGACGCACGCGGTTACCAAAAAACTAGACAGGGAAAAGACCTGTTGATAGTCACACTGACATCATACCAGCAACATTACATAAAATTGGCACCTTTCACTATATATAGGCTGAAACGCAGACATGAAAAAATATAATATTTTTTAACCATTTTAGCAGCTTCATGTGGAGACAGTAGCGTTTTAGTGACATTTCCTGTCAAAAATAACAAAGAAATTATTTATAATGAAGAGAAATCCAACATTGCATTCCATTGAGCAGACTCTATGTGGAGAGATAGAGCCGGCCGAAGCAGCAATGCAGCAGACTCACAGTCAGTGTGAAGCAAGCAGCAGCAGTTCAGTGACACAGACGTCATGCACACACAACACAGGCAGTGTGTGGTCAATATTAGTTGAACCCAGGTCTCTGGCTGCGCTGGTCTCAGGTCAGGAGACTGATACTCTTCCCAGATGTTTGACTCAAGATGTCATAATTCACTCTCTAACAGCTTGTGGCATTTGCTTGTGCCATGTGTCACTGTGACAGATGTTGTGAGATGTTCAAAGGTTTGCTCAGAGTGAATGAGCTGCGTCCTCAGAACAGGAGAAAGCGAGGGAGGGACTATGACGGTGGATCCTGCGTTTACCATGACGCAGCTTGACAGTGTCTTTCATTACACAGGCTTTCTCTTTTAAATTTGTCGCCTCCACGCCCAAGCTGAGAACCCTGATTACATCACTACGACTTCACAAGGGTTCTTTTTTTCAAATATAAGCTCTGCCAGAGCCGAAGGAGCGTTGATGTGCATTTGCTCTTCAGAAAAGCAACATCACATCAGTCCCCACATGGACTGCTTCTTCCGTCAGTTCAGTGCATCCAGTTTATGCTGCAGGAAACTGATGCTCATCAAATGCCATTAAATATATACAGTATATCATCATCCAACTGGAGGGAAATCAGTTTGTGTTTTAACACTACTTGATCCACCACACCCATACTGTTCACACACATCTCATCCCACCTCTGTTTCCATCCCTTTGTTTCTGTTCTTCCTCTGGACATCATCTCAAGGTCTGTTAGTGAGCACTATTGTGGCTGCGGTGAAATGCCAAGGCTAGTGCAAGACGGCCGCCCCCGTCCACGCTCCCTGCCGCCTTGGAAAAGAGATCGATCCCATCAGTGGCCATGGACCTTGGCTGTTTTTTTTTTTTTCTCCCTATTCAGATTGCTTTCCTCACTCATATTCCTTTTTCCACACCATATTGTGTGCTCACACTGTGGGCCCTGTGATGGAGCTCATACTGGACAGGGTCAGTGAAATATGACGAGGCACTACAGGAGGTAGCAGGGGTAAAATATCCCCACCGTACATGGTTTTCGTTTGGTTTCCTTGACCATGCAGTGATTTCTTTTTTTTCAGATTCTTGGCTATTTTTGCATTAAGATACTTTGTTTCAGTTTCTGTTACCAGTCACTACTATTCCTCAATTAAATAAACCAAAATTAGTCTGGAAATCGTTTACCATAATGGAAATAACTGCAGTGTACCACATCTTGATTGGCTACATCCACACTACTATATTTTTGTTTTAGAACGCATAACTTTTGCCACGTTTCCATGAGCCCCTGAAACAGGGACTTTTGGAAACGCCGCTGGCCCCGATTTAGTTTGAAAACTGTAGGGTTGTGTTGGAGTAGAAATGGAAACAATGACGTAGACACCCGCAGTCACTCCCTTAATGCGTCTTATCAACCACGACTACCAGTGATGAAAGCAAGACATATAACAAATTACAAGTGTTACCGACCTTGTTGACTTTGTTAGCAGTTAAATTCTGTATTTTAATGCTACATCTCTCTTTGCTGTTCATCGTTCATAGTATTTTCTGCATATAACCAACTGCACAGACAATGCGACAATCTGCTTCTTGTTCACATGCTCAGTGTGCATGAATGGTCATGTGATATGTGTTTTCAGGTGTGGTAGTATGGACAGAGATTATTTCTGATATGGAGCTAAAACTGACGTTTGGACGTAGCCTAAGCCTAAATCATCAGATAAAGATCATACAACTATTCACATTAATGTCCTTCATGTTTACCTGTTGCCCTGGTACATTCAGTATAATGTACATTTCCACAGCACTAATTCATCAGTACAACAGAGTTGCATCATGCTCACTGCTCTGATAGAAACACTTTCTCTTTCCTATACAAATACTGTTTTTATTCATTAATTACTTCCAATCACTTCCACGCTGACATTTTTAGATCAGTGAATGACCTGCTGACGCGTCTGGACACATTCTCAGTGATCTTTTTGGAATCATGGTGTGTTTCAGCTCTTTCGACATCTAACACCTTCCTTCAGGCAACGCAAGCTGAGCCAACCGCTTGTGTTCAGAAGGCTAGCTAGCTACTTGCCCCATGATTCTCCTCCTGTATACCAGAGTTATCTCAATGCTCTCCCTGTGGATGGCTCCTCTCCTCCTTTCTGATTGGATGCCCAGTGTAGTATAGGCTCTGGCCAAGGATCACGCTGCCGAAGGCCCTACATCCAGCTTCATTCTCCAGCCACATTGCCCATATTCTCCCTTCATACTGGGTGAGCTTCTTCTTGAAGGCATCGTCTGAGCAATCTTTCCAGGGGACTATAAGCATGAAGTACTTGCCTTGACGATTCAGACATAAGTCCCTTGCAGAGGCCAAGAGTCCTGCAGATGTCCTCGGTGACTTTCTGCAATATCCTTTAAGACTTGATCATGTTGTCAGTGCTATCACCCCTTACCTACAGCACTCAGGAAGTCCTAAGGGCTTCCATGTTTGGAGCACAGGAAGCTTGCCTCTTGTGTAGAGATTTGACAGGTTGGGAAGCATGTCATACATCATACACTAACGTGTCCAGACAGCTTACACCAGTTTCCTTCCCTTTGGCCATCTCCACTCTCAAATCACACCAATTCACTTTGGCGTGCCCTCGACTCTGCTTGTTGAATGGCTTCCACTGCATGCTGTTTTCTCCCGGCCCTCATCGTGATCCCAGCTTTGGCTACCTTCAGGTCAGCTGACTGCAAACCTCACTAATCCACAGGATTCCTTTTCCAATGATCTGAGTGGCAGTTGCAGCTCATTGTTATGTCCAAAGCCTGCGATGCTGCTCAGACTCGAAGGCATCTACTGAGGTGAGAATTTTGTTTCCTCTCCAAGGCCTCATGGCAGAATGCTATGATCAGTCTAACCCTCGCCTTGCCAAAGCCCTTCACCGGCTTTTCTGTGGTAAGTATGACATGACTCTTGTTGTACTGATGGAATTAGTGCCATGAGAGCCATTACAGTCACCACTGCCCAAGTCTACCTGGCCTTTATGTGTTCGTGGTTGCTACTATTTGAGACTCGACCATGATTTGGATCAGCTTTCAGAATTTGCAGCATGTTATATTAGTGATGAGTCTCCTGGTTGTTTTTACTTCTCGTGCTCTCTCTCTCTTGCTGTGTTCCTTGTGTGTGCGGGTCTAAGCAATAGGAAGTGGGGCAGGTGGTTAGCTAATAATTGACTGAGGTGTTTCCTGCAGACACTGCTCTCATTCAAACAAGACCCAACAGGCTAAGGTGTGGGCTGGGGAACTGCAGATGTGCAGCGGCAGGCCACGGCTGATAAGTTTTCTTGGACGAGCTCACCACTTGGCTGGTCGCTCATAGTTATCTTCTGCGGACGTCTGGGTTTGGATTAGATCTGTCATGAACTTTTTCCTCCAGATTGCCAGTCTGCACATATGGTGCAGCAAGCTGCTGCTGAGTATAACAGTGGCGGAGATTCATTTTTCACTGCACTGAGATATGCTGCAGACGTTTTCATCTTAATGAAGCGGAAACAAGTATTTGCATGTTTAAGTAGCTTTAATGGTCCTTCAACATCCCTCATCAGCAAAGTAGCCAAGTCCTCCAGTTTTGAGACATAACCTGGATTCTCTTGTGTGCAGGACATGGTGTTTACATGGAACATATGGAAACCTGATTATTCATATCCTTGTGTCTGTGATCATGACAGTATCCAGGTTTCTGCTCATCTACGTGCAGGTTCATTTCTCTACTGTTTTCTAAAGCACCGGGTAAAAGGGGGAGTGTGTTTTTTTTCCATAACAGTGCATTATATCAACTTAGTAACACTAACAGTTGAGGATGGATCACTCATGGACTTGATCATCATCATATTGTTCATCATTCAGTACACAGAGAGATTAAATACATATCTTGTTCTGCCTTTAATGAGCATCACTGTAATAAAATAACTGTGACTCAACCATCAGTTATCATCTGATTCACAAAACACAGTTTACAGTAAAGTGCTGATTTAACAGTCTTTGAAAACATGTTCCATTACAAGAAAAATCCTGCATTCAGACCTGCTCTGAGGTCAATGTATCACCAGAAAAAAGTAAAAAATGGCAAGTGAATGAATGTGGTGTTTGATGATTGATTGCTAATGCATTAGGATTTTGATACCGGTCATCAGGGAGGTGATTTAAACAAAAAAACATATATACATGTGGGGAATTCAGTCTATAAAGATGCTACATTTTACAAACTGCTCATATGTTTTGTCAAATCCTGGCCTGTAATTGACTTCTGTAACTACAGCTGTCAGATAAGTGTTGTGGAGTAAATATATAACAGTATAAAACTGAAACAGTGAACGTGTTTCAGTATTTCTGAAAGTGAGTGGTAGTTGTGTAAAACACAGAAATATCTTTTGAAACAAACGGTTGGATTTATGGTCAACACAAAGAGCTACAGTGTAAGTAGCTCTTTGTACTATACTTTCCTAGTTGATTGTTAAAGCACCACTGCAATACTAAACCATCCACTCATGACTGGACACCAGGAAATCGTCTTTACATCGTCCCTTTGCAAGTTGGTGCAGCAGAAGGGTCGTGCTAGGAAACACTTTGTCAGAAAGAACAGCTTTGTCTTCTGTTACTAAGGAAAAAAGACAACAGTGTTAGAGGAGGAGACGGTGTGTGAGACCAGTGAATGTCCCAAAGCAGACTGAAGGGGGATACACTGTGCTTATTTGCCTGAAAACTGGAAACACATGGGAAGTAAACAGCCCATATCCAATCACAGCTCCTGCGGTCTTCATGTGTCGACGCCGTAGCCTCCACAAATCGTTATATTTTGTACCAGGCGCACAACGGCTACACCGTAACCTGCAAGCCTGCTCAAGTAGCCACTGTGTGCTAAGTGAATAGCCCTTAACACAGACTGGCCCAAGGACACTTTGGCACGTGGACAGAAGGAGCTGGGAATCAAACAACCAACCCTGCAGTCAGTGGACAGCCCACACTACCACCTCCATACTACCACCTCATTGAGCCTAGCTGCGTTTTGTTCATCTTGTTAAATAGCATCTGTCCTGTTAGTGTGTTTTTTTTCATGTCTCAGGGGAAGTTTTCAGCTCAACACAAGGATCAGGGATCGACTGAGCTCGGAAAAATCAGTGACTTTCACAAAGCCGGAATTCTGCTGTTGATTTGACTTTGACGGCTGCTCGTGCCAAGTAGCACTGAGCCAGTAATGTTTGCCCGGCACCAATTTCCTGCCAGACTAGGTGGGTATCCTGACGTGGAGCTGGGGTGGGGCTTGGCGTCGGGGGTATGCTACACTGACCAGTAGTGTAGAGAAGGGGGGGGCTGGGCAGAAGCCAGTGAAGGGAGAAGCTACCCTGAAGAGAGGTGAGAACAGGGAGGGGTGAGAATTGTTTTGTCTAGAATTCCTCAAGCACAACTACAAAGATGTTGCAGGGGCCAAAAGCGCTTTTGAAAGTTTCCAAAAGAAGAACATGATTGTTGGATAAACCATCCCCAATTCGCCGCTTTCTCACCACCGCCGGGGGAGGACGACCTTTGACCTCCAGTATGAAAGTACAGGGTGACGCCACAGCAGCCACCCAGCCAGCCAGAGCCAGTCCTCTCTGACTGCGCTCCCACCACCACCGCCACCACCACCCAACCTCACACACTCCAATTTCACCCCCACTGCTCTGCCCCACTCAACCGCAAGAAAAAACCCGAAATTCATGTCTTTCTCTTTGGTCTCTCCCGAGCCGTCCCTGTGGCTCAGGAGTCAAGAATTCAATTAGTTAAAAAAAGAGAAGAAAAGAGTGAGGCTGCAACAATGCAGCGATAAGGGGCAGAATGTGCGTTCCCACACGCTAAATACAGGGCGCTTTCCCTGGGGCCCACAGAGCCAGAGGACCCGCACCACAGGAGGCGAGAATAATCACAGCTCCCTCTGAACCCCCTCATTACACACACACACACACTCACACACACATACACACACACACACCTTACATTCTTCACACACACAGATAGCTTCATGCAGACACGCATTACAGGCAGACATTCCCTTGAAGAGAGACACACCTTGCAGACACACAGCCCCATGCTACACACATAAACACACACACACACACACACAGAAACTTCCAGCATGCACACACACACATACACACACACACACAGAGCACATAAAGACCTCTCATTACGCGCTGGCCTCATACAGGTGTTCTCAGGTCTCAGGTTTACCCAGGAAGAGTGTTTTCATGGATTCACTTTGACACCCTTCGCCTGATGTCAGACAAACAAAACTGCAGACAAACAACTGTCCAAGTCTGTTTCCAAACGTTCACAACTACTAAAAGCAGCAGAAGTATTTTGTCCTGGGCTGTGCACATACAGCGTGCCACATAGAAATACACAGATAACATGGAAATAGCTGGGTTCTCAGCTTGTTAAACTAAGGTAACGATTAGTTGACACTTTCTGTTATTAATGTTCCTCAGTGGTGCTCATTAAACTCTTCATTAATTTAGTAGACCTGTAACTAATTGACCATTATCAGTTAATCTGCCGAGGATTTTTTTTTTTCGCTTTCTTTCACCTTCTGTGAAACTGTGATATTTTGACATTTTCTTGACCACATGATTAACTGATTAATCATAACAGTAACTGGATTGATTTCATTCTCAGTTACTCCAGTAACTGAGAATGAAATCAATCATTAGCTGCAGCACTAAACACAATATTAATGTGAATAATTTTTCAGTCTCAGTATATAAAATGATGTGGCAACAGTAAGTAAAATCATATGTAAAATAATCAAGTGGATATTTAATGCTGCAAAAATGTTGCACTGTTGTTTAATATAATAATGTAATGTAATCTTACCCTGTAATTTCGTGCTATACAAATAAAACTGAATTGAATTGAATTATTTATTTAATGAGACAAAACTTTTCTAATATGTAAAAAAAAAAAAAAATCCATTAGTAGCAGATTATAATATATTTTTAAATAGTCATGTGTTTATTATTATATTTGTGGAGGCTGGTGATTAAAGATAATGAATGACAGCATAATAAAATACAGCTGTAGTAATAAAATATGCCTTAATACATTTTAATAGGTACTGTACATTAATCAACACTCAAACATGTCCTTAAAAATGCTACATTGTATATAGTGTGTTATAAACCAGATATTAAATTGTTTGCTTATATTTATAAATACAACATAGATGGTAAACTTAAAGTGGGACCATATTTTATTACAATTTAATTGAGCTCACACATTTTTATAACATTACATGTTTATTTATGGTGTTATTGTCACAGTTTTTCAGAGTCTCATCTTTAGATCATTTGTTCAAGATGTTGAGTTTGTTGATGCTGCAGCTGATTGGTTACCTTCTACCTACTGATACACCTCCTCCATTCTTAATATGTATATTTAGTAGAGGTTTTTCATTCTGAAAGATGAATTATACCCAGAGTGTTAAGGTGAACATGTGAGGAGCGATCCAGGCACCGTGGAGCCCTAACAGCGTGGGAGTGTGTGCTGTGTACTGGCGGCAGTGTTATTCATACAGCACATTATCCTAATGAGCGTCACTCCCACCACATTTCAGCAGGAGAAAGCTCTGTGATCACTGAAGCTCTGCTTCTAGTGGATCCCAATTTAAAACTTGTCAGTCGCGCTCCTCGCCGACCCCGACTACACACACACTTGTCACAGAGACCTCCTTTCACTGGCTCCCACCAAAATGTCACCAAATTATTGTGGATTGGTTTAAAAAGGCTGTTTTCTCATTTTCATTGTTTTGGATGGTCTTTGTGTTTTTTGTTGTTTTTTTTTTGCCTCCATGTATTGAATTGCTTGTTGAAAAGGGGAAACTCCACATGGTTCTGCTGTCCTCTGGTCTTCATGGGGAAATAGCTCAGTGCAGTGAAGTGTGTCACCTCCTGACGAAGGTCTTAACACGGACACAATGTTTGTTACAAGTCATCTCTAGGTGTCCATTAATCAGGATACATTCATCCATCAGTCAATCTAAGTGTTCACTTATCCATCATGTGATTAATGACATGTTCACATTATTTATTCAATTAGTTACCATTTGACATAATCAAGTAAAAAGATCAAAGATGTACAGACGAAGTCTTCAAAACTGCAAAACCCTTCAACACTGAAAGGTAAAAACCCCTAAGATAAAACACAATAAATTATATAATAAATAAATGTTGATTTAAAAAAAACATTTAAATACATAGAAATGGTTTTACCATGATTATATTTTGATAGCCACCGATGCAGAAGTATAATAATTACAGTATTACAGACATCAGACTCTTTCTGTCATCAATGTATGTGGAGCCTCTAATTAAAGTTTCTACAATTCGGTATTGATGTCAATTTCAAATATTATCACTTTAATTAAGACCAGTCAAATGTTTCCAGTTCACCTCTGACTTCTTGATGTCTTTAATGAGGCAGGGAGAGATATACTGAGGTGATATTTGATCAGTGATAAATGCTCCATCAGCCTGGTGTAGCTCTGTGTTAAGCCTCACAGCATCTGATGATATAAGTTGATAAAAAATGTAATTTAGTGTCATTTAAGTGTTGAAGGTGAGAAGTTACCAGATAATCTGAAATAAATTAGACGCTGTCTATTCTCTAATGCAGTTAGTTTATGACAATGACACTTAAGATAATGAGGGTTAGAGTTTGTAGAGGTTAGATCAGATTAGATGGTCTGAGCTCAGTCAATCCAGACTTTAGGTGGAAACTGGATCCACAGTGGAACGAGGTATTAGACCCCAACTCTCTTCAGCCCACGGCTGCTGCAGCCACACTTGGTCTGATGTCACCTTCAGTTTATGGTGGTTAATGTTAGCAAACTTTAGATGCTGCTGTGTAACTGACTAATTGAACCCTGGCTCCTCCTAAAACTGACTTTTCTATACAACCAAACTGCAACAGCCAAAACGTTTTGTAGGAAACATAATTTCTGATCATGTTCAGCTGCAGTATATATATATATATATATATATATATATATATATATATATGTTTGTATGTATGTATTGAATGAATGAAGAGCTCCATTTATTAAGAGCAGCAGAGGAACCAGGAGCTAGTTGTGGTGGATGGTGGATGTAGAAACTACACGATTGTCACACCAGGACCTGGTTCACATCCACAGTCCTGTCTGTGGGTTAGACAACAAAAGCACTTTGACTAAATTTAGTGAAAGATGGTGGTTTTGGTTAAATGTAAATAAACAGGTTGTGTCTGAGGTCACTATGAAATTTTTCAGTATTGAACCAGATGAGGACCTGAACCAAGTTCTGTGAGTCTGAACATAATCACAGAGGAGTTTAATAAAGCTGGAGTCACTACAGGTGGAGACTGTGCTGCAGGATCAGATATTTTACGACATTACGTTACCTACAAAATGTATTTGCTGTTGTAGTTCAGTTGTACAGACACATGATTTCTCTGGGACAGGCCTGTAATCACACTGTTTCGGTAACATGTGTAACACCACTTACAGGGACACATGACTGTTTAAAAGGCGTCACTGAGACCAAACGTGAATCCAGAATCAGCTAGCATACGTTAGCATGTTGTTGCATCTGGTGTGTGTCCAGTGGGGACGGTTGTGTTGGGTCCCGGCCTGTTCCAGGCGGCTGAACAGAGCCGAGGGGCCGGCTGAGGAATGTCCTGGTGACCCTCCACACAGGAGACACAAACAGAAGCCAAAAGGGCTACGAGGGGGGTGGGGATGGGAGAACTGGGTCCAGGCGTGTGAGTGTGTGTGTGTGTGTGTGAGTGTGTGTTCATGCATAGCAGTGTGAATTTGAGAGAGAAAGTGCATGTTTGTGTGCATGCATATGTTTGCCCATGCATATCAGTGTATAAGAAAAGACTTGAGGGAGCAAGGGAGAGGAGGCTGGGAGTGAAAGAGAGGGAGAGGGATTGTGTGTGTGTGTGTGTGTGTGTGTGTGTGTGTGTGTGTGTGTGTGTGTGTGTGTGTGTGTGTGTGTGTCAGCGGGGATCAGCACTTGCACCCTTTGGCCATTGTCTCCCTCCCTGACCGATATAAAAGCATCATAACCCTTTGAGCTCAGACATATTTAGAAAGCAGATAAAAGCACTTTTTACAAACTAGATACACGTCAGACACAAAGCCTGGGGTCAAGCGCAACAAATTAACAACCCTCTTTCTGACGGGAGTTAGGGGTGGTGGAGGGGGTGACAGGGCAAAGCTGAACCGCCCCTGGTGTCCAGAGCCAAATGCCTTCACATTCCCAGAGCAGGGATGTGGGCTGTTCTCTCCCATTTATATGTAATTGGTCCTTGGGTCAGAGAGTAAATATTAAGATATATTTAGATAAAGATTAGATTACATCAAGATAAATACTGACTTACAGTTTGTGTTTGTATTAATAGAAGGTTTGTTTAGAATAATCTAATTCTAAATAATAATTTTTAAAAACTGCTATTATGAAAGGCAAGCAATTAAATGATTTGACACTCCATCCATACTAATACGCTTTAGTTTTAAAACACATTACGCATTGAAACTTGAGTTGTGATGCACGTAAAGCAGAGACTGTTGGAAACGCTGATGGACCCATTTTAGATTGAAAACTCTTTGGCTGCATTGTTGTTTGAACAGACAGAACCAGAGACCTTTGGAAAAGATGACATAAACACCCACATTTGCTCCCTGATTGCTTCTTATCAGCCTGACCTATCAGTGGTGAAAGCAACACAAATAATGAATTACAAGTGTTACTGACCTTGTTGTAGTTGCTATCAGCAAATTTTGAATTTTAACGCTACAAATGTCTTTTCTGTCTGTTCTTGTGCAACTAACTAAATCCAGAGTAATCTGCTCCCTGTTTACACCAGCACATTCGTGCAGATCGTTTTTGTTTTAAAATGAAAACATGTCAGCGTGGACGCAGCCTCAGGCTCACTATTGCCATCACAGTCAGAGAGCTCAACCTTTTAAAATGTTGGGCCGTTTAAGGAATCTTTTTGGCAACTATATTCAAATAATTATAATAAGAAACAAACACAGTTTGACTGTTACACCAACTTCATGAATTCATCATCACAGAGCCACAGATTGGGCCACATCCACAGGATAAATCTATGAAAGCATGAACAGGCTTCTGATTTTTTTCTCTCTCGTTAACATGGGTTCCACCTCATGTTGACACAATGAGTTAATTAGTTTCATTAAGTAGTCCATCAGTCAGAAAAAAATTATTTTAATTAGTGGTCATTTTAAATTTTTCAAGCAAAAATACCAAATGTTTCTGTTGGTAATCCTCAACATCTCCAGTGTTGCTCCATCACTGTAAAGAAAAAAAACTTTTTGAGCTGTTATTGACATAAATCGAGCAGTTTGCCACTCTGCAAACTCTGATCCACATTTATTACTATTTTCTAACGCTTTAGATATTACACAGTTAAACAGTTAATTGAAAAAATACATACGTCTGTGAGGATGTATAGTTACCTCACTCTAATATTACAGACATGGTATTTGTTTCAGTAAACCAAACACACAGTTCTTGTTCTGTTGCCAGACAAACTGCATCAGTATAAAATATTAATCATAAACTCGAGCCAGGCTACCGGATGCTGTTCTGAATACCTTAAAGGCCCCATCTGCACTTCAGCTTGTTTTCATGTTCATTCATATGGATCTGTGTAAAATGCTAGCTTAATGTAAAATGCTAGCGTAGTGTAAAATGCTAGCTTAGTGTTAATGAGCAATTGCTCAAAAAGATGCATTTCCAACTGTGTGCTAAATCACGTAGGAAGAAGACAGAGATCTGGTCATAAAACTGGGATGCATTCAACAGGTGGTTCACCCAAAGCTAAAAAGGCTTCATACCTCAGCCTGAGTAGTATCCACCACTGCAGATAGTTCTGCTTTCTTATATATCTCCAACTCTGAAACATCCCCCAACCCCAAAACAGTGGAGATAAATTACTACTAATTTGCACACATGAAAACTTAAAAAATTACAGTGGAGTCCATTCAAGTGAATGAGAAATTGGTCTCAGATGTTTGGACTTCATTGTATATTTGACAGCACTTCTTTCTGAAAAGCGCCCTTGTTACTCTGCGTCGTCCACATCGTCCCTGCGACATCACTGTTGACAGTTGTCATGGGAACCTCAGCATAAAATAGTTTTCATTTCCATGGTGCAAATTTCTGTTTAGACATTTTAGAATTTTTTTTCATCCTCTTTTTTGGTGTGTTTTTGGTCAGAGCAGCTGAGAGGGGCTGTGTGCAGATATGGTGACAGTGAGGCTGAGCAGGTGAGAGGATTTGAATGGGCTTTGGTTACAGGTAGTTTACACATGCAACAGAGCAGCACAACTCAATGCTCCACACTCGGCCTGCTACTTTAACTGCACATGTTATGAGGTCCTCCTGTGTGCAGTTTGCGTGGGTGATTGTTCCAGTGTGTCTCACACAGCTGACCTGTGCATAAAACTAGTACACAAATTAATTGATTTCCCATTTATGATATAAGGCACTCAGTGCTGCATTAGTGTTGTACTATCAGGACACGCACCAGCTGCATTTGACTGGTTGCATCACAGCTCCGTGATGATAAAACAACTCCAGTGATGGAGGAGCCACGACTGTTGATCATTTACTCCTGCTGAGCAAATTTCTTACAAATCTGAGGTTAATCAAATTATGTAGACCCAAATAATATGGATATGAACTATGGGGGTTTTTGGGTTGTTGGTAATCCAGGTTTGGCCCTAGTTGTGTATGATCCTGCGTTTGAAAAGCCACCATGCATCTCTCTCCAGTGTAATGTTTTTCCTACAGGTCTGTGTAGTGAGGGTTCCTGTCATGTGGAAGATGTTGTTGGTGTGTTGTTGGTGTGTTGTTGGTGTGTACTGACTGGTGCAGACCAGGGACTGGTGACAGTCTGGACAGCAGCAGTGTGCTGGTGGTGGTCTTGGGAAAGCGTGGTGCTCCCTGTGCGGTCACAGTGTTGATTTGGAGCTAACAATGTTGGTACTGTTGGACTCAACTCCCAGCAGGGGCTCTCACACTTTGTATGTGTGTGTGTCTGTGTGTTGTTGTTGTTGTGGCTGCCCATGTCCATGCTTCTGAATGTGTGTTTGCACGCATGAGGGAGTGTTGTGAATGTGTGTAGATGTGTTTTTTTCATATCTGTGTGTGTGTGTGTGTGTGTGTGTGTGTGTGTGTGTGTGTGTGTGTGTGGGGCTGGGTTCCCACTGAGGACTCAGTTAGTTTGTGTGACCCTGCCACATAGGCCCTTAGATGATACAGCCAGCTGATGAGGTTACCCAAACGGCAGCGGAGGCCCAGCATGCTGCTAATGATGAGCGGCGGAGTGAGGGGGGAGGCACAGATCAGGAGAGAGGAGGGTGACTCTGTTTGGTCAGAGATATGGCTGTGTGTGTGTGTGTATGTATGTGTGTGTGTGTGTGTGTGTTTAGGGGGGACATCTGCCCCACATTAGGCGAGAGAGGCTCTGACCTTAGCAGCTATAATATCAGTGCAAGCTCTGACCCCAGATCAGGCCTGGTTGGCGCTTCAGAAGGGTGAGAGAGCTGGGGGAGACAAGGGGGTAGCCGTTCTTTCATTGTATGGCCGGTGTCCCCCGCCCTGCCTCCGCCAGCGCCACGGCCCAGTGAGGGGTGAGTAATGTGAGTAATGGAGAGTAATAGGGTCCAGATAGTGAGTGTGACCGTAACCCTATTGTATCCTGTGTCAACGGGTCAGAGGTCACCCACCACGCATACTGGTCCTGGCCCTGCCCGACCCATTTGGGCCATAAATGAGTTTACCCAACACTAATTACTGGGGGCCTGCCAATGGGCTGCACTGCTTAACAGGCCTGACAGCTGCTTCTATGCCTCACTTAGACGTCCTCGACCCCCCACCCCCACCCTCCACCCCCGCCAGCTCTGTCCTGTCCTGCCACCCTTTTAACCCCCCAACACACACATACACACACATCCCATCACCACTCCTCTTGGCAGGACATGTGTGTGTTGATGCCAGCAGCATCCCTCAGTCACAGCTCTGTCTGGTTCTGTCTGGACGGCTGCGCGGCTGTTTACGTAACAGTCCTTCCTCCCTCACAGAGAACTCATCCTCATCCTCAGCCCCGCTGGATGAGTTTGATGTGAATTTACAGTCCTCTGTTAATGTCTTATTAACGATTATGGTGGGGTGTTACGTAATAATAAACCCCAAAAGTGGTATTTTGGCACAAAAGTGTGTGCAAAACATGACACCTAACTTTTGCTCCAGAGGGCCGTGAATGGAGTCCACAGTCCAGTCTGCATCTCCAGACCACTATGGTCGACAAAGGTTTTGTTTTAGACAAGGTTGGACATGATGATGGTTCTAGTTTGTGCATTTATCTAGAAAATAACACGTTATTATGACATTGGTTTTTGGGTTTATGGCGCCTCAGTGGCCAGGTGGTGGTTTAAAGTGATGACCCTGCTCTGGGTCTGGTCTGGGACCTTTGCTGCTCTCCTCTCTCGTTTCCTGTCAGCTCTCTACTGTCAACTGTCCAATAAAGACATTATCATGTCAATGCAGCATCTGTAATTAGAATCATGTGCGGTTTCATTGATAGAGACCCTGTAATAGATGGAGTGTTTGCCCTCTCTTTCAATCCTTGCATCTGTTTAGAGGAACAGCAAATGGAGATGGACAGACAATTAAATGATTTCATGCAGCACTTTTTTCAGCCCTGAGTTTTGTCAGTAGATCTTCATTTTAGGCCCCGACAGCCTTTATCAGTCAAGAGGAATCTTGGTGGCCCAACTCTCTTCAGCCTGTCTGTCTGTTTCTCTCTTCCTTTCTCTCTAACAAAGGCATAAAAATAACCCCAAAAAGTAAAAATGTAATTAAACAAAACCTTTACCAATCAGAGCTTGTGGGCGGCTGTATGTAGCTGAACCTGGAACGAATCATAATAATAATGATCACATTATTTACACAGGGCTTTTTAACAACAGGTTCCATACTGGTTGAGAAAAACAATCTCACCACAAGCTCCATTAAGAACTTGCTCTGGAACTTTGGATCCTTCCAGATCCTGTAAGACTGTAGGTTTTTGAAACCTTATTTTACATTCTGATGAAGTAAATCATCATCATCATCATCATCATCATCATCATCATCATCATCATCATCATCATCATCATGGTGCTCTGAACTAAATGGAAAGCGTCTGCGATTCAGATCCTTTACCAAAATTAGCAGAATCTGCTTTTGTTACATTTGAATATTGTTACTTTTGAAACCTTGTAATGAACTTCAGTGTCAGTGTTTGGCTTCATCTCAGTTTCCACTCACACAGAGAAGAGAAAGTGCGCTGTGACAACAGGACAGGGCAGCAGTGGATGTCTTGTTTGACAAGTCACATGAAGGCACAGACTCGTGTCGCTTTTTGACGGAGTTCCTAACCTCTGCTCCACCACAGCTGGAGCTAATCGCTTCCTTCCCTTCACTGTGGTTTACAGGCGGGGAGTTAACCTCGGGGTCAACATAAATGTGGTTTCTGGTTTGTATATACATACAGTCAGTCCCTGAAACTATCCCTGGAATTTTCTTATACCCATGCACGTCTACAGGAGAACATCTGGTCTATCTGCAAAATGATTTGTTAGCATTGTTGTCAGTTTGTCTTTGATACCCTGAAGAGTAACTACATGATTTATCCTTTACAGATAAATACACCACAACCACACAGGACAATAAAATGATGCTTAGGTTTGATGCCAAGTATCTAAAAGAAAATCTTCACTACATGTTGAGAACAGACGATGAGCGAGGTGTTTTCTGCCCCTGCAGCTTCACCCAGGTCTTTGTGTGTTCATGTTGAAATGATGTCAGTTGATGGTTTAGCTGGATATCAAAAATGAAAGCAGTGATAATTCTGATAATTGATCGAGTAATTTGATAATTTGAATAATTTGAACTCTTTAGTCTCTTTTGTTTTTAATTGATCATCAGTGTTTTCTTGATACATTAGTTAATTCATTTACAGAGAAAATAATTTATAATCAAATGAGTTGCAGCCCTAATCTGTCAGTCTGTTTCTTATCTAATGTGGATTGCATTGGCATAAATAGAAAGAGTCACTGTCATTGTATGAATTTTCATTGTGGTGTCAGTTAGACTCCAACACATGGGGCTGATGGAACCTCATCTGTCTGTGCTGGAAGTTACATTTGGTGTGTTGAGTGGCTCCAGAGGTTTTCCTGAGAGCTGCCTGACCACCTGCAGGAGCTCAGCGAGTGCAGATGATGTGAGCGATGAGGGAATCACACTGGAGGTTTGAAGACTTTGAATATCAGGACATGATATTCATCAAACTGCATTTCAGCCTGTATCTTTGAGGGGGACCATTTCCCTCCTCCACCCACTCCATGATAATGCATCAGTTTCTGTGTCTCCATCTACAGTCCTCTCATCCAGCCAGCAGCATTTGTCAGTAACTACCTCCGTGTTTGTAAAAGGTGGGCCCTCCCCCCTGTCCATCAACCCTGTAGGAGAGCACTAAGCCCTGAGACTCAGGCCCTACCCAACAGAAGCCCCCTACCACCAGCACCCCTGGTCACCACCCCACCCTCTACATAGCTTCTAACAGCCAAACACACCCCATCAGCCCTCTCCCACAGCGCTCCTCCCCTCTCCTTTCACCACTCCCACACCTCTCCACATGCGTGGCATTCACTGTGCATACCTAGGCTGCTAATTCCAACCTGCCACTCCAATCAAAGGATCATGAGTGTTGTACTTCTCCTCTCTTTTCTTCTGCTGGGAAACAATGTGTGGTGGATGGAGGCAGGGACGAGGGTTTGTGAATGCTGCTGTGTGACAGCCAGGAGGATCCCTGCGGGATCGCTCTTTTCTCACAACACTTATTTGTCATTTGTCTTTATAAACTATTTTAAGAGACGAACAGGCTGCAGCCCCACTCTGCTGTGGTTTTACTGTCCACAGGTTGATGAGGTCAGGACACTGAATACATGGTGGGTCTTGATAAATCAAAAAATGAAGAAAAAAAAACAGTAAAAAATACATTTTATTACAGCAGATATATGAAGTCTGAAGCTGTTAGTGTTTTGAAAATAGGTCAGCATCATGTTAGACCTGAGTCCTGAGTGGAGTATTTTAGGTGTTGGACTCTTATTCAGACCAAATCACCTTTGGCTTGTGTTGTGATTGGCATTTTTCACTTTTATTTTGGAAACTTTCTAGACCAAATGACAAATCTATTGAAAAAAAACCCATAATTAATAATATATAATGTAATTAATAATATAATTGACAGAATAATCATATAGTTATTAAATACAAATCATTATTTCTTGCAGCCCCTGTGTGTAGTGGTCCTAAGATATAACGTAGACATTTGGCCAAGATGGTAAAACAACCACAGGCAGGTGATGTTTTACTGAGTGATGGTAAATGTGGCAGTTAAAACCAAAAGCAGCACCTCTGTCTGTTTCTGTTTCTGTATTTATGAACATGTCATATCTGATTTTACTCTTGAATGACACCCTGTTTGTTCTCTGAGGTATAAATGATGACACATTAATTCTGCTGCTTTAGGTTTCACTGGAGAATTTTATTTCATCTACTTGAAACTGTTTTTGTGAGACATTTCACCGCGTCTCTCTTTCTGTCTCTCTGTCCCTCTCTGTCTGTCTGTCTGTCTGTCTGTCTGTCTCTCTGTCTCTCTCTGTCTCTCTCTGTCTCTCTGTCTCTCTCTCTCTCTCTCTCTCTCTCTCTCTGTCTCTCTGTGTATAGCTCCTTTGTAACAGGAACAGCATGCTGCGAGAACTTCTCCCCTCTTCGCATCTGGGATGTTGAACGGTGAGTCAGGAAGCTGCTCTGACGTGCTGCAGCACTACTGTACGTTGTAACAGCTGATCAGAATATTGTTTGCTCTACATGCCCCCAATGAGTGGGAAGAAGTTCTGTACACACCGTGCGCACACACACACACACACACACACACACACACACACACACACACAGGTCAGGTTCAGTGGGGCTTTCTTTGAATAACTTTAAAGTGATAGTTTGGCCCGTGTTACTAATTTAACAACATCCTCACTGCTACAAGAAAAAGTCTTTGACTCTTACCACTGTTTCCTAATGTTTTTTACCCGGCAACAAGCTGTGATCAGCATCTAATCCACTGTGAACTACAGTGACGGAGCTCCACCCTCCTGCTGGCAGAGCACTGACCTGGTTCATCCACATGACAGGAGCACAAGTTGTTCCTTGTAGGAGATGGCAGGTGATAAACTGGTAGGGAATAAATGGGACATGATTACATGCATAATTTTGACAATAATAATTTTTAAAGGTTAAGAATAAGATTCCAGATTGAAAGATTCATCCGTCACAGACTGATGTAGCTCATACAAGCTGTGAAATGTGAGAGTGGTGCAGTGTAGGGGAAGTGCTACAAGACTGATGTACAATAACAATAACTAGAGTAAGAATGAAAAAACAGAATGAACAAATAAAGGATCAAATTTAAAAGGTTAAAATAATAAATATATGTAAACTAAGGATTGAAAAGTTAAACTCAGACCTCAGTCAATAGTCTCTGTGTTGGATCAGAGCAGCTGGAGTGCTCTGTTGGTGGGTCTCTAGGACCCTCAGGGAGACTCTGAACAACCCTAAGCTGTGTGAGGTGGTAAAGACATTGCCTTGCCTTTCTCACCATGTCTGTGGACCAGTTCATGCTCTCAGTGATGGGGTTTGATAGCACATAACTGAATCTGAATCCAGTTTAGAACCTGCTTACCCATTAATTAAAGGACAGCAGGGACATGTACCTACAAGATCAAGGGGCTGATCCTGAGTGTTACTGGTCAGAAGCTTCAGCTCGCTGCAGCTCTGACAGGGCTGGTAGTCTGGACACTGTGATGCAGTTAGTGTTGCACTTTAAACACTGCAGAATTAAAACGTCTCTTTTCTGGAGTTAACATCAGTCAACTGATGTAATATTTAAAGATGTAACTTATGACTGACTGACTTTAGCAGCACCAGTAGTAGACACCAAACCGGACACAAACCCTTGCTGTAAACCCTTGCGTGGAGAAACCAAAAATGCAGTTCTTCTTCTGGGTTTTTTTTGTGGTTGACAGCGTTTTGGTTCACTACTACCACCTCCTGGTGTTTGAGCATTGTTGCCGTTCTTTAGTTGCAAACAGATGCGTTCAGTTCCTTGTTCACGGCGCTCAGTTAGCGCATTCATGCATAAACGCTGAGTTCGATGCTGGCAGGGCGTGGGTGCACAGTGTGACTGCTGGTTTGTATTGAGATGATGTATGAGATGAGTCGGAGTCAGACAGAATTATGAGTGAGAGCTTGTGATATTTGAAAATCCTTTTGGGTGCATGTACATTCAGATATTTCATGTCCTGTGCCCCAGTTGTGCTGAGTGCAGTGCATTGTGGGTTAAACACACTGTGATCATCAGTTATGGACAAGTTCCACTGCCAAACAATGTCCTCTTGTAACCTAATTTACTAGATTAATGTTCCCACATGGCTTTTGTTCTGCATCAGTGCATGAAGACAGCAACAGTGTGGCCCTTTATCTGTCCAAAGAGCAAATGAAGCACACAACACACTGGTCTTGAGCAAGGAGCAGTTCAGAATGAGGGGGCCTCTGAAAATTCCTGTCTTTGAAAGGCGAGGCTTAAACCTGATACATCTTTGACAAGGCTGCTGTAATTCCCAGCTTTACCTGAGCCAATTAAAACAGGCCGACACGACACAACACAAAGCTGCTTCCTGCTTCCAAATGGCCTGGAAATCTGAGGAGGGGAGACGGCCGGGAGGAGAGGGACGGGATGAGTGGGCAGGTTATTCTGGAGTTTGCAGGTGTTGAGGGGAACTGATGTGGTTACAAGGTGTAGTGGACCTGGATAATGCATGTGTCCTCTAAAGCCCAAGGGATTCTATTTTCTCCCTGGGCAGACATGAAAAACTGCCTCTGTCTCACATGGAAACATATTTCTGAAGTGAAGAATATGAAATGTTGTTGTTACCACAGCAAATACCTGAAGGCCAGCTGAAGAGAGTTCAGCAGATCCGCCTGTAAATATTTGCCTCACCAGTCTGGCTCCTCAAAGTCAGGAGCATTAAATACAGAAAAAGTAAACGTGTCACCTGGGACTTTTTCAATATTTACCCAATAAGTGTTTTTCACAATGATTTAAAAAAAAATGTAATGTTAATATGTTGAGAATAAAACATGAACAAATGCCATTAAAACATCAGGATGTATTACATAAATCAGCAGCATTTAAAGTTATAATCTTTTCCACATTTAAATATCTAAAAACAACTAGACCTGTGCTTTCCATCAATTCTCAAACCAGATTTTATTCATGGTAACAGTCCATTTCATTTGGTCAGTTCAGCTCCCAGCTCCTCTGAGACGTCCTGTGTCCGATGAGGAGCGTCAGTGAGTCACTGATTTTTTACGTGAAGCAGCTTTATTTGTTGTTTCTACTGGTTTTAATCCCCGGGTCGGTTTGTTATTGAGAGGAGGAGACTTCTGTGGATCATTCAGCTGCTGGTGAAAACCTCCTGAACGTCTTTCAGAAAACAGGATTGACACTTCACTCAGCATTCTGTAAAATGTTATTTAAAAGTGCTTTTTTAAAACAGATTCATAAGATTTGGATTTGTGTGTACACAGCTTTTGGTTGTGAATCTGTGCAGAGTAACTCTTCAACAGCAATGTCAGTCTTTAAGTCCTTCAGAGGTGAGGACGCTCTTCTTCCTCTATACTCTGTTCTGCTCTCCCTCATTGGACCAGCTGACTAATACGGTGCCAGCGCTGTGGCGTGTTCCTGCAACGGTCTGGTCACATCTGAGTAAAGACAAAATGACAACACACACACCTCCATCTGAATGGCAACAAGACTCTTCTGTGAACAGTGTTACAGGTTCTTTGTCTGAAGGGCTCATGTTGACAGTCCAGCAGCCGAGCTCTGGATCAGCTGAGACCTGTCAATCATCCATCACAGCAGCCTAACCTGTGACAAGTGAAAGCATCATTTAACACGACCCCTAATGTGACTGAGTGTACGTAATGAGACAGGTTTTATTATCACTGATATCTTTGTGAGTCAAAGTGAAGATGATTTTTACTTTTCATCTTTCATTTAATTTGACTCTGAGCAGTGTGGTAAATATGGGTCCTGGTCTCTGGCCCACCCTCAGAGTGTGTGCTCTTATCGCCCTCACATAGGTTGGTAAATACAGGCACCTTCAGAGTGTCTCACACAGACATGCACTCAGTCCCCTGCTGCGATTTCCCATCTGATAAACAGCTGAGAGCAGCATACCAGGCTGAGCGTGGCTGCACAGGCAGGTGGGTGCAGGGTGGGTGAGGGTGCTCAGGGCGCATTGTTCATGTTTACTGATACCGTACACACTGATCAGCCACAACATCACAACCTGTTACTTTAGAAACAGCTGCTGTCTTTAATGTCACGGCTGATGTGTGAACAGCCTGCACGCTGCTGTCACATCCAATCAGCATCTTTCTAAAACCTGGATCATATGTTTTTAATGTGCAGATTCATTGTCTTCCATCTTTATTCCTCTTTCCCCCTCTGGTTCCAGTCCCTCCAGCAGAGGTTGAAGCTGCTGCAAGGGATTTGCTCCCATTCAGACACCAGAGCAGCAGTGAGGCCCAACACTGATGCTCGGTGATGAGGTCTGGCTCACAGGTGCTGGATGGGTTGAGGTCAGGGATCTGTGCAGGCCAGGCCACTTCTTCCAAACCAAAGTGAGAAATCCAAGACAAGTTGAATCAAGGGCAACTGGACTTGGTTTTAGAAACTTGAAGTCGTTTCTCTTCTTATCCAAGAGGCTTCTTCAGGTCTGACTGAGGGGTGAGGAGAGCCAGGTATTTAACCTCTGGCGTTATCAAGGCCGTTGATGTCACTTGGTTCGTTAGTGTTAGAATATCTACATGACCATTCAGGTACACTGAGCATGTGCCAGCCAGTGTAAACAGGAAGCAGATTGTCTACTTGCGTGATTAGTATGGCAGCAGTGTTAAAATGCAGAATTTAACTGCACAGCAGCTGCTGGCAAAGATGACGAGGTCAGTAACAAAAACTCATTATCCATGTTGCTTTACCTCTGGTCGTCGAGGCTGATGAGATCCAGTCAGGGAGACTGTGGGCCTCTACGCCATCATTTCCAAACATCACAACCCTGCACAGAAACTGGTCCGGCAGCGTTTCCAAAAGTCTCTGTTTAGGAGTAAAGTGATGTGTTTTAAAACTAAAACATATCAGTGTGGACGTAGCCACAGTGACAAAGCATTTCTTTATGGAGCTGCTTTATTGTCAGGCTGAAACAGAAAAGGACCAAACACAACCTGCTGACACAAAGTTGGAAGAAATATCGTTGCTGTAGCATTAAGATTTCTCTTCATTTGAAGTGAAGAACCAGATCCAGCTCTGCTAATGTCTTTTAATTTGAAATGAATATTTCAAATGAATGAATGTTAATGTCTCAGATGTGAGGAATAATAACATGTATGTACTTGTAAACACACTGCCCCCCCACCCACCCACACACACACACACACACACACACACACACACACACACCACCCCCCTCATTCCAGTAATCCTTTCACACACTGCAGAGAGCTTCTCCTCCCACACACACAGACACACACGCCACTGTCTGCCCCCACTCACCAGCATCAGCTTCAAACCCTGTGCATTAGCACAACCGCACATCCCTTTGATTCATGACCCGTCTGAGCCAAAACATCATCATCATCAACAACAAGACACTGTTACACCTGCGGCACCAAACAACGGTCAGATCACAGAGAGGAGACCGCAGGCTTCCAGGAAGGATTCCAGCAGTCACTTCCTCTCTGTGGAAAATAGTGGTGTCACTGTCAGACATATTTACAGCTGGAGGGACAAACAGAGGTCACTGTTCTCTCATAAGTCTTCATTTTAGTCAAATCAGATCAAAGGAGGAGAGCTCATTGTGACCTGCTGAATTTGTTTTGCAATTATCAGATCAGGAGAGAAGCTGTAACTGTGGTAACAAGAAGTGCAATAAGTTTCAGACAAAGACCATTGACCTCACCTGCTGTAAGAACAACTTTATGTTTTGTTGTCTTTACTTTAGGTGTCTTAGTAACACTGCTCTGTGTGACCTACAGTGAAGCCTGGTGGTGGCAGCATCATGTTGTGGGGGTGTTTCTCTGGTCAGGACTGAAGAGAAGATAGTGCTGTACAAACAGATCTTCGAGGAAAACACTGTTAGACACCTGAAGGTGGTTCACCTCTCAGCTTAATAAGAAGGTGAATGTCTGAGTGACCAAGCCAGAGCCTTGACCTAACTCTGATCTAATCCGTGGATGGACAGAAGAGAGGAACAACTCTGCAGAGAAGAAGAATCAGCAAATATTCCCAGTGTAGGACTACAAAGCTCCACACACACACTGATGGAACAGACTAATGTAATTACTACTGCAGAAGGTTCAACAAACATCTAGTTTTTCATTTCTTATTAACTTTCAGAATTGTTGTCTGTGTAGATGACCTGATTTTGGTGGTTAGATACAATTTCCTGTATTTTCATACAAATTTAATCATATCACAGTATAAATATACTGCAAATATGTTAAACACAAAAAAGACAGGAGAAATAAATGAGGCAAAATGAGTAAATGAAGCTGGAAAGAGATTTTTTTTTTCTCAATAGGTTTTGATTTCAGACTGAAAAACAAAAGGCGTGACCATGTAACAGGTGTGGGATGATTTTCTATCTGTATCTGCATCGACAGTCTGCAGGAGAGTGTGTGAGCTCTGTCAGTGCTGGTCAGTCTTATTGAAAAATGATCAGTGTTTACTTCTCACCTTGACCTGAAGCTACCTGTAGCCCTAACCCCATCAGCCATGTCTGCAATGTCTCCCCTAAGACCTAGCTCCATCCGTAGAGCACGGCACCACAGGTAACATACAGGGACGCACTATTTGAAGGGGAATCACATAAATTCAAATGCTGTTCTTCAAACAAGGCCCAAACAGCACAGTGTTTTTTTATGTTATTTAAATAACCTTAGTGTAAGTCAAGATTGGTCCATAAAAGTGCAATTAGATGTTTTTATTCTCCATGATTCTTCTACATTTGCTGAATCATTTTCTTTTACTCCATCAGACAGTTAAAAGACTCGTATGGCAACACCTAAAAAGAACGGGGGAGGGGACGGGGGCGCAGGCTCCCATTGAGCTTTTGGGGGTTTGATTTTAATTTTATTTAACACTTTCTCTTTTTCCCTCCATTGCGATTAATTCTGTCTTTTTTTTTTTTTTTTTTTTTCTCATCTCGGTGGCACAAAGGGGTCTTATGATCAGCCATATAGAGGGGGATCCCACACAAGTGGCGCCATCAGAGCAGCACCCCAACTTTTCACACTGTCTCCGCTCATGGCTAAACACAGAGGGGGGAAAAAAGCATCAAAGAGAAAGGACCCTGACCATCACTCCCAACTCCCAAGATTCCCCTCTGTTCCTTCAGAAAGGGAGCCCTCCTTTTTTTACAATCAAATGGCCGGGCGAGGATTCCTGACATTCCTGACACTGAAAGGAGCAGGGTTAAATGTCTGCATTGGGCTGGACGCTCTGTTATACAAATTGCAGCTGCATTGTCTTTGTAGTGCACGCGTGTATGTGACATTTTGAAGGTGGTCATTGTTGAAGGGTCCCGGCAGCCAGTGCCCCTCCTCTCCACTGTGTCTGCCAGGAAGGCTCACATTCCTGATGCAGTTGTGCTGCAGTGGGCTCCGAGGTGTGGGGTGAAGCGGGTGGATGTGCAGCAGGTTGCGTGGCTCCCCTCTGTTTGTTTTAGCCAGTAAAAACCTCAGCAGGGGTCCTTTTCTCTACCTGTCTGATGGCTTTTGACGAGAGGGCCCGTTTCCCAGTGCGTCCCCAGGCTCCTGTTTAGAGCTTAGTCTTAACTTTACAAGAGCCTCCAACCACTTGTGTCACAAAAACACACACACTGCTTTTCTTTGGCTGTCCCCACACTAAAGGATAATGCCCTTAGCTTCTTCTATTTTTTTTTTTTTTTTTCAACATTGTCAATTCATTAATGATTCCTTTCACAACTTGTGTGTGTGTGGCCCCTAAAGCCAACCTGACTCCTGCAGTGAGACCAGACAGGCTTAAATCAGGACTTAGACCCTGTGTGTCACACAGCCAGTGGCCCCTCATAACAATCACTAAGTCTGTGCCCCCTAGGACCACCAGTCTACCCACCTCACAAAGTAGCTGCCATGCTGCGGCTCAGACTGCTTCGTTCTCAGGCAGCAAAATTATTTCTGTCCAAAACCAAAACCAATGATTTCCATTTGAATCTTTGTCATTTTAATGGAAGTTTTTACATGAGGCTCAAAGAGTTGTGGTCATTAGGGTTGGGGTCAGGGTTACAACCTGGATTCTATTTTTGTAGTTTATTCAAGTCTGTCGACATTAAATGCAGTGCACAAAAAAACTGGGCGTGTCCCTGTGCAACATCACTAAAATGTAAAATGATTCAAAGTTGTACCATCGTACAGTTATGACTTTATGTTAAAGTGTCAAGTATTTGAAAACAAACAGGTTAGATAGATGCTGAGAATACAGGCCCAACAGTCCAACCTCAATGCAACACAAGTCAGTTTACCTGTGACCACATGTGATCACACCTGTGATTTCCAGTTAAGACTAACTGCATCAACACGGTTAGAAAAGACCCTGTCAACCACAGCTTCCTCAGTTCTGGCCTGGGTTGTGTCTTATGAGATGTGGGAAGTTAGAGACCAGGCTGTGAGACTGGAGGACGGAGGGTACAAGAGCATCAGAGAGCAACAGACAGCAAGGTGCCTCTGACCTGGCACAAGGTTTATCTGTGGAAACTGGTGTTTCACTGACTGATCAGACAGTGTGACGGACACCACATGAAGTCAGCCTCTATGGACGGTGTCCAAGGAGAAAACCACCGCTCACGAAACAGCACAAAACTGCAAGAATACACTTTGACAAAGAGCATGAAAGGAAGCCTGATGGATGTTGGCAGCACATTGTTTGGTCAGATGAAGTCCAGCATGTCTGCTGTGGACCTGGTCAGGTGACTGTAACAGGTGACTGTAACAGTGCCCATATTTAAACACAGAGGTGGGAGTGTGCTGAGTGCACAAGGTGTGAGAAAGATGACATTTATGAATGCAAGTCTGTTTACAGCAACACAAGCAAAAACCAGCTGGAAAGAAACATCTTTGAAGAATGTCAGAACATCTGTCCACAGATGTGTACAAGACTGGTATCATCCATGACCAGGAGGATCCAATCTGTCTCCAAAAATAAAAACACACAGAATATAGAACAGATGAAAGGTTGGAATCTCACTGATGAAGGTTGAAGTGACTTTTGTTGCAGTTGGTTCTTTAATATGAACGAAGGCTGCACAATTCATCAAAAATATAATCGAAATTGCAATGTGGTCAAGTGCAGTATCCAAATCACAGGGGCTGCAATTTTTTGATAATGGTAAAATGTGTCATAATGTGTTATTGTTGTAATACAAATCATCATGTTAAAATATTTATGTGAAAACAAAATGCAAAAGCGATCATTCCAACTGTAATCACATATCGCAATTGCAATATCAGCCAAAAATAATTGCAGTATGATTTTTCTTTTTTTTTCTTTTGCGTGTCATGCAGTCCCAAGTATATACCTTTCATTATAGTTTAATTAGACAAACATTTCTGTTTCTCTAATGAATTCATTCTTATTTGACTTCGCTGAAATAAATAAACCTGTGTTAAATGGACAGGATTTGTAGTTACTTTACATTTTAGTCATAATTTTAGTCATAATGACCAAACCTGCTTCAAATTGCCAAACATTTTGTCTGTCTTGTCTTCATCAGGCTGGTATCTGACTTTGTTTGCACTTTTTTAGTTGATCAATTACATTTGTATTGTATATCTATATTGATTTATAAGTCCCATGACCAACACTCTCCAAGGTAATTGACACGTAACGCACATGAACAACAACGGACACGTAAAGAACATGAGACACGAGCAGTCAGATGAGCAGACATGTTGGAAACAAAGCAGCAGTTTACAGGTTAAGGGAGAGAGTCTGAAATGTTACTAATAGTCGCTCGTTGCTCAGGAAAACTGTGCACACGTATGGGGGAAATGCAGTAGGTCAAAGTTGAGGCATGAAGCCGGTCTTTAAACTGTGAGGGACATTTAGGAACAGTTTGGCTGCAGACACTCCCTCCTCAGTAGAGAGGCAGTCCAGGTCCTCACCCAGGTGCTTGTCATCTCCCACCCGGACCAGCGTCCTCCTCTCCAGGGCCCCTAAATCTGCCTCTGGATGTCTGCAGCCCGTCCTGGGTGGTTTTGCACACCACTCCTCTTCTCTAGTCACTTTACTGGATCCTTGTTGTTACTCTCATCCTGGGATCTGTCTTCACTGAGCCTAACATCAGCTGTCCTGACAACCTGGATCCTGAAGCTGGAGACAGGAGGAGAGAAGTGGTTCAGGTCTGATGGGCTCTGTGAGTCAGAAGTGTTGCATTTACAATCACAGGAAATATTGAACATTGTGTGTGGATTATTTTTCTGCTAAAAGACAACAGAGTCTCCTCCTCTGATCTGATTGCTCTGTAGTCGGGCTGTTATCAGGTGAATGTTTTTAGATCAGCATAAAGCTTGGTTCTGACTGACAGGAGTTGCAGGAAGTTAGTCAGTGTTTGAAAATGACTCACAGCAGACAGCTGGTTCAAACAGGGTAGCATGATGTAGAGTAAGGCTCTATCATCAGTGCATTTTAAATATTAATTTAAGTCTCAGATTTACATTATTGAAATAAAGTTTAGATATCTTTAAATCTAAAACGATGCACTTGTACAAGTCCTGTTTTTGGAAAGTGGGAAAAATGGGAATCGAAATTGTATCAAGCAATGATTTTGCAGGAACAAACAAATGTGCGTATTCCTCATGGTCTCTGTGAGGATCTCAGCTTGTCTCTCTGACAGATCCACATGGATGAAGGAACCTTCAACTAAACCTCTCAGGCTGTGAAGTCTTGGCCAGTCTCTCCAACATGATATCAATATCAGTATCACCTCTTCATCTCTCATCCCAACCAATGTCGTAAAACCCTGGGTGTCACGTGTAGTGATCAACAATCCTTTTATTGCATCCGTCTCCTGGACTTAGCACAATACAACATTAGAAAAATTAGGTCTTACCTGGTTCAGTACACCCCCCCTCTTGGTCCAGATCATGGTATCTGACACAAGCCACCCTGTGATTGTTTACAGCTTACAGTCTGTTATGGTCATGACTCAGCCAGTCAGCTATGTTTCAGAGCTTCCCATGTGACACCTTCAGTCAGGCATTCTCGAGGCCAGACTCAGGTATTTAACATTATGGACCCAGACAAGCAGTGGAAGGGCTGGTCAGATCAGAACATTGTGCCGCTGCTCACTAACAGATACAGTCATTTTGACAGATTATACGCTTACACCGCCATCCTGTAATCACACGCCGCCCATAAAAGCCAGTGACCTACCAATTTGAGAATCCCTGCTGTTTCGCACTGTGCACCAGCTCATCGCATGGTGCTATTACTGCCTTTAAGATCCCTGCGCAGATGTCAGGTCAGTTTTATGGATGCTCAGCTTTTATTTTCCTCTCACATTTGGCTGTTTGTAACCGTTTTTTTTTTTTTTTTAAACCAGCGTTTTATAATTGCCTTGTTTGAAGGATTTTGGGGGGCCAGGGTTATGAATTGATGATCTCCTTTCAGTTAGAGTGGTAGTGCTGTGATGGAGACATCATTATTTAGTTATGAATGAACAGGCTCGCATCCCTTTGGCTTGAATGAGTTTCTTTTTGTGTGGCATGTGCTGAGCTCCTTGGTTTTAGTAGTAAGGGGAAAATGAGGGGTCACTACCCCACACAGACACAAACTCAGCCTCATCACAGACTCCCCATTGGCCCGGGCTTAGTCATGAGATCCTGGCAATGAGAGAGCTCTCACCCAATAAGGCGCCCTGTGGGGAAAGCCCTAGTCCAATAAGAAGGACCCCTGGGGTAAGGCTGGGGGATTACCAGCCTGAGTCTGCGGATTGAGCTCCAGGGCGAGGGAGGGGGCACGAGTCGAAGCACAGGGCTGCTCTGTCGCCAAGGGCAGCGGCCTCCTTTAAATGGTTGCTACGGGGCAGGTATCAAACGTGCGAGAGTCGCACAGAGTCACGGTCATAGAGGGTATTAAATGGCAACAAAGAGACAGTTATTCTGCAATAATCCGCCCTGCTGAGTGCAAGTTATTCTCCAATAATCAAGAGGCGAGGAGCAAGCGGCACAGAGCTGTGATCACAAGAGCATGGTGCTGCATGGAGCTGCACACACACACACACACACACACACACACAGGTCACACCACATCAACCCAGGCAAACTTTATTTATCACTTGTACATACACACAGTTCATATGTGTCCCCGTCCCACACTCAGAGACATCTTCACATATTCTACACAGACAAAACTGAAATGCTCTGACTAAAAAACAATCATGACAGTAATGGTGATAATAATAATATGACACAATGATACTTCTCAGGGCATGTAAAATTATATATATATAATAGGATTTATATTTTCAAGTATTTGATCGGATGTGTCTGGACATCTCCACCCAGTGTGTGGTGGGACAGGCTGCAGCCTCTGTGTGCCCGAGCAGGAGGAAGCATGTCATGGTAACAGGCAGGCCTGCAGGAATTTGAGCGATTTGACAACACAGTATATAATGTGACACAATGTGAATTTGTATCAGTGTAGTTCAATTCAATTCAATTCAATTTTATTTGTATAGCGCCAAATCATAATCTACATTATCTCAAGGCACTTTACAGGGTCAGGTCAAGACCTTACTTTGTTACAGAATAAACCCAACAGTTCCCACAAAGAGCAAGCGCTTGGCGACAGGGGGGAGGAAAAACTCCCTTTTAACAGGAAGAAACCTCCAACAGAACCGGGCTCAGGGTGGGGGGGTCTGCCTCGACCGGTTGGGTTTAGGAGAAGATAGAAAGAGGGGGAGGGGGAGGAGAGGGGAGAGAAGAGAGAGAGAGAGAGACCAGGAACAGCTGTGTCGGTAATGGTGTTATCAATAATAATGACAGGTAACAGTGGTTAATAGTAAAGATGAGTGGTGGTGGATCTGGATCCTGCTGCTCCCGGGGCAGAGAGACCTGCAGAATGAGGACAGAGAGAGGGAGAGAGAGGAGAAGCACAAACTACAGGAGAGAAAAAATACAAAGTTAATGGCATGAAGTTATCGAGAGAGAGAGGGGGAGAGAGACAGAAATAGAGACTGTAGTGTAGTAAAGTTATATGTCAATTATTAGAAAAAAACAGACATTTCCATTTCATTCAGAAACAGTTTCCCATTTGATTTTCCAGTAAATATGTATATATATATATATATATATATATATATATATATAACAATAAATAGATAGTAGGATATGAAATTGAACCAGTCCTACATGAATATCTGTTCAAATTAGTGTATGTTGATTAATTCCCTTCATTCATTTTTTCACAGTTAAAAGACAAAGTAGTAATTTTCAGTCAAACAATAACATGAGCTGTTTATACTTGACACAGTGGGGCAGTGGGAGTCCCACGGTTTCAGCCTTCATTTATTACAGTACTAGAAGGCTGATCAGATGAATGGAATTCAAACAGGTTTTCAGTGGGTGTCGGCCTCCGTCAACATTTCTGTTTGTGACAGGATCTCAAGTCACCGCTGGGGGGTGGAGAGTGTCCAGTTTGGAGACCTCAGAAATGATGCTCTGCTCTTTGCAGATGATGTGGTTCTGTTGGCTTCATCAGAACGTGACCATCAGTCTGTCCAGGGTCAGAGTCAGCATCTCCAACTCTGGGGTCATCATTCTCTGCTGGAAAACTAATTTGCTTCATCTGAAGTGAGTCACTGCTGCAAGTGGAGAAGTTCAAGTATGTTGGGGTCTTGCTCCAACCAGTCGTCCAACCTGAACAACAGCCCTCTGACAGGAGAGTCTCCTGAAATAGCGCCCCTATGGCAGCAGGCCATGGTTAGGATAATAAACACTCAGAGTGCATCAACAGCTGTGTATCTACGCTCGTGACCATGGTTACAATAAGAAACAGTCATGGCTTGGTTAGGTTTAGGCACGAAAACTACTTGGTTAGGTTTTGGAATGGACCGTGGTTTGGGTTAAATTAACTACTTCCTCACCATTTGACGATCTTTGTTGTCATGGTTACAAGAATAACAGCATGGTCAACTTTGTTGAACAGTCATGGATAATAGAAACAACATAAACTGCTACCTTCACATGGGAATCAGACACGGCTCTCCTGTGTTATATTCTTGTGTTTTCTTGGCCCATCCATCCACCCCAACCTCATCCTTACGTGGCTCTACTACTACTACTACTAGTACTCCTGCTACCTGTCATAATTACTGCGACCACTAGATGTCACTTAAGAACAAAACTTAACTATGTGTGTCTCAAAGGAGTTTTGAATCGAAAGCAACTGGACTTGGTTATTTGTCTAGGAAGACGTTTCACCTCTCATCCAAGAGGCTTCATCAGTTCTTTCTCGCACCTGACCAGGCTGGGACTGGTCCAACTATCTGGTGTGGAGACCCAGGTATTTAACCTCTGGGAGGGGTTTCACAAGGCTGATGATGTCATTGGTTCCCTTTGTGCTCCATGTGCCAACGACAGTCGTTAGAGTGACTGTCTTGGTGGAGAGTTGGTTTCCACTTCGTTAGAGCCCTATTGTGTTATAACCACAGTCGTTGGAGTCACATGCCACTTGTGAACAGTTGTTTTTCTTAGAGGTTAAATTGTTGAATCTCCTGGGAAGGGATGAAAGGGCAGCATTGTAAATTGGAGATAGGTGGTGTCTGAATCCTCCTGCCCTGTTGAGGGATGGTTTCTCTACTTTCACATAGATGGCTTCTTTCACTCCTCTTTCGAACCACCTGTCCTCCCTGTCCAGGATGTGAACCTTGCTGTCCTCAAAGGAGTGGGCTTTCTCCTTAAGATGTAAGTGGACAGCAGAGTCCAAGCCTGAGGAGTTAGCTCTCCTGTGTTGGGCCATGCGTTAATGCACTGGTTGTTTCATTTCTCCAATGTAGAGGTCTTTGCATTCCTCATTGCATTGGACTGCATACACCAGGTTGCTTTTTTGGGTGTGTGGTGTTCTGTCCTTGGGGTGTACCAGTCTCTGTCTGAGTGTGTTGCTGGGTTTGAAATACACAGGGATACGGTGTTTGTTGAAGATCCTCCTGAGTTTTTCTGATATCCCAGACACATATGGGATGACTATGCTGTTTCTCTTGTTTGGTTTTTCTTTCTCAACCATATTGCTACTTTTCTTTCTGGAAGCAGAAGCAGTTTTCACAAAGGTGCAGTTGGGGTAACCACAAGTTGTGAGGGCGCCTCTCAGGTGCTTGTGTTCTACCCTTTGGGCCTGTGAGCTGGTGGGTACGTTATCAGCTCTGTGTTGCAGGGTTCTGATAACACCAAGCTTGTGTTCCAGAGGGTGGTGTGAGTCGAAAAGTAGATATTGGTCTGTGTGTGTGGGTTTTCTGTATACCCCAACGTGGAGGCTCCTGTCCTTTTTCATATGGACGTCACAATCTAAGAAGGGCAGACTATTGTCCTTGACATCCTCTCTGGTGAACTTGATGTTTTTGTCCACTGAGTTAATGTGTTCGGTAAAAGCTTGCACCTCTTTGGTTTTGATTTTAACCCATGTGTCGTCCACATATCTGAACCAGTGGCTCGGTGTAATTCCTTCAAAGGAGTTCAAAGCCCTGTTCTCTACCTCCTCCATGTATAGATTTGCCACAATGGGGGATACTGGAGAACCCATGGCACAGCCATGTTTTGTCTGTAAAATTTACCGTCAAACTGGAAATATGTAGTGTTTAGGCATAAATCCAGAAGCTGGCAAATGTGTCCGGGTTTGAGATTTGTTCGGTGTTGCAGGGAGTTGTCCTGTGTGAGTCGTTCTCTTACTGTGGCCGAAGCCTCCACGGTTGGAATGCAGGTGAAAAGAGAAGTCACATCATAGGAAACCATGGTTTCATCTGGCTCCATTTTTAAGTTCCGGACTTTACTCACAAAGTCTGTGGAGTTTTGGATGTGGTGTGGGGTGTTGCCCACCAAAGGTGCCAGGATATTGGCTATGTGTTTGGCTATGTTGTATGTGACCGAGTTTATGCTGCTGATACATTATAACACAATAGGGCTCTAACGAAGTCGAAACCAACTCTCCACCAAGACAGTCACTCTAACGACTGTCGTTGGCACATGGAGCACAAAGGGAACCAATGACATCATCAGCCTTGTGAAAACCCCTCCCAGAGGTTAAATACCTGGGTCTCCACACCAGATAGTTGGACCAGTCCCAGCCTGGTCAGGTGCGAGAAAGAACTGATGAAGCCTCTTGGATGAGAGGTGAAACGTCTTCCTAGACAAATAACCAAGTCCAGTTGCTTAAAACTCCTTTAAGACACTATGACCTGGACAAATGAGAATATTCACAGGCTTAACTATGTGTGATAATAGCCTGCTGCACAGACAACCTATGGCAGTTGCCGCCAGTAGCAATAATATCTGGCCCGCCAGATTATTTTGATAATCAGATTTTTTAAATCCTACAGTATGGACCTGACAGTGTCACATTCAGCTGTAGCTAATGTAGAAACAGAGAGTCTCCTCCCACCTGAAGATGCTTATTATACTTTTATCCACGTTGAGAGTGAATGACAGACACAACCTGTCACTTCAGGAGCAGCGCACAGCTCCTGGTTCTACAATAGATCTCTGTCATAGCAGTAACACTTACCCACAGATTCACTTCCTCTTTAGTGATTTTTATCTACAAAATAAAAGCACAAGAATTTTTTTTCTGCAATTCTATAATTAAAACAAGCTTTTAGCGTTTATTATGAAAAGGTTCTGTCACTTGCTTGATAGACCTCTGAAATAGCAGGCATATGATGTGATAAAAAATATACCAGCAGTTCAATGAATCAGTCAAACGTATGTATATGTGACTGTGGCCACACAATAAAGTAAATTTAAGTTGCATTTTTATCAATCAGGTTCCTAAAATTAGCCTTTGATTATGTTCTGTCTGCCAGGTAATGTGTTAAGAAAAACTGGCCCGATGCCAAACTAACTTGCTGACCCCTGACCTAAGGGAATGTTTTTTTTACAGGAGGACAGTTTCTCTTGTTAATGAGTGAGCGAAAAATGGAGCCAACAGGTGGACTGGTGCAGGATCAGCAGTAATGTGGGTGTTGTACCAAATCATTGTGGTGAAGAACGAGCTGAACCGGAAGGTCGAGATCTAAATTCATTGGTCAGTCTACATTCCAAGCCTCATCTGTGGTCATGAGCTTTGGGAAGTAACAAATGAATGAGAATAGAGAAACAAATGGCAGAAATGAGTTTCCTCCGTAAGGTGGCCATGCTTGCCCTTGTAGACAGAGTAAGGAGCTCAGTCGCTGCTCTTTCAAGATGGAAGGAGCCAGTTGAGGTAGTTCCTGGCACCTCCATTCTGGACTCAGCCTGCTGACAATACAACCCAACTCCAGACTGTGGTGGGATCAGGTCATATCACAGTAAAATTATATTACCCTAAGGATGTGCACACTCTTTGTAGTTACTGTTACTTTATCTTATTATTGAATATGGGACTATTCTGTGCAGTCGTGATACTCTGTCTGTCAGTCTGTCAGTGATCCTCATCAGTCCATCATTTTACCAAGCATTTGTTTGCACTCTATCATCCACAAAGAGCCTCATCAGTTAAATGGTTAAGATATTTAGGTTTGGGTACAAGATATTCAACAGGTGGGTCAAATGTACTGTAAGACTCTGAAGGTTCATTGATGAGGGAACAGAAAAAACAGTCATCATGAACCCAGCCATTCAGCAGAAAAAAACACTGTCCATTTCTGCTCTCACCATTTCGCATATAGATATATGTGGGTTTTTTGTTTTTTATTTTTTGGACAAATCTATTTCTCCTCTCTTCTCATCTCCCTCCACCCCTCTCTCCTCCGCCAGGTTGGAGTGTGTGTGCAGTCTGGGCTCAGAGTTTCGCCGTGGGGCCGGTGTGTTGGACATGGTGTTTGAGTCTCCGTTCCAGCTCTTTACCTGTGGCTACGATACCTTCATTCGACTGTGGGACCTCCGACTCAACCCACGGTACGCTGCCGTCTCTCTGTAGTCAGTGCAACACTCAGCGCTTTTCCTGTGACACGACCATTAGAACACATTACAGTCTGTAAGTGAGCAGCAGCAATAAAACTACTTTACCCAGTGCTCCTGTTACACTCTCACCTAGTGTTTGTCAGTGAACATTGGATCTTTTGGTTAAATAGTGACACCTACAGTCTTTTCAGACTTGTACCACAGCATGATTGAGACCAGCTGTAGTCTTTGATAGATAAAGACTTATATGTGTTTTCTTATGAAGAATACAGTAAACAGGTATAAATATCTTAAAAGGTTTGCTTGGGATTTCAATTTAAGTTGAAGTAGTTCAAGTATAAGCATTTAGAAGAGGTTGAGGTGTCACTTGAAGTGAAATCAATTCCCCTTTTTCAACCAAAATTTGCAGGTGTACGAGGGTTTTTAAACGCAGGTAAACCAGCTAACAAAAGCCGAGACCTTTTTTCCACCACCAGCCGAGTTTGTCTTTCTGTTCAGACTGAGGACACACACAACTGCAAGGAGTGATGTCATCACATGCACTTAGAGCACACACACAGACTCAGTGGAGAGAGCGAGCTGCTAGCTGCTGTACAAACTGGTAAAATGGATCTGTCTCATCTCATCTCCAGGGTGAAGCTCCTGTAAAAGTGTCGGAGCCTCCGTGTGAGATCGGGGATTGTGTTTTTAAAATGTATTTCGAAGCTGTGCTCTCTCTTTCATCACACAGTGTAGCCATGGTGTTTCTGGTTTAACAGCAGCGTGGTGGACAGGTGACAGGTGTGTCTACAGTGTTTGTGCTCTGAAAGATGTTACAGCAGGAGAGGGGGACTCTGCAGTAGACCCACGTCTACTGCAGAGTCATTTTACCAGGGTGTGAATACTGATCGTAGCCTTCTCCACTGCTGACAAAAGTACGATGTTAGTGGGTCTTAGCAGGTTTTTTGACCAGTGGAAAAGGGGTCCAGCAGACAGTTGAATTAGTCGAAGAGTCGGAGCTGAAAACAGGTTTAGTTACTGAAAGTGGCGAAGTGGAGACATTAAACTGTCAGTTGAATTGTAAAAAATAAAAGTGTGAAAAAGTGAAAGCAGGTGAAGTTCACTGAGGGAGGTATAATATCAAATCCTGTCTGTAACACAGCTTCAGATCACAGTACAGTTAACCTCCAACACACTCAAACATTTATACCCATCACTGTGACTCGCTCAACAAATAGAAGGTTTTCATGAGAACCTCAAGGTCTCTTACCGTGGTGTGTGTGTGGAAAAAAGAGTTGAATGGCTCCTCTGTGTTGAGAGTGAGTTACTGCCCCATGTGAAGAAGTTCAAGTATCTTGGGGTCTTCTTCATGAGGGTAAATTGGAGCCTGAGGGGCGCCTCGGTGGCTCACCTGGTACCATTAAGGCAGCGGCCCTGTGTTCGAATCCGACCCACGGCCCTTTGCTGCATGTCATCCCTTCTCCCTCCCTGACTTTCCTGTCACTCTCTCACTGACCTATCCAATAAAGGCACTAAAAGGCCAAAAAAATAACTTTAAAAAAATAAATAAATAAATAAACAGGTCAACAGCTGGACAGGTGGGTGTTGTACTGTGGTGAAGAGAGAGCAGGGCGCGACCCTCATCTGTGGTCATGAGCTTCAGGTAGTGAGGAATAAATGAGATCACAGATACAAGTGGCTGAAATGAGTTTCCTCTGTAAGGCGGCTGGATTCACCCTGGTAGACAGGGTGAGGAGCTCAGACATCTGCAGGGAGCGTGGGGTAAAGTCACTGCTCCTTCATCTTCAAAGGATCTTTCTGCTGTGGTTTGGACATGTGATCAGGATGCTTCCTGGGCCAACTCTGTTTGGAGGTTTTCAGGGTACATCCAACTGGTGGGAGACCTCGGGGTAGACCCAGATTATACATCTCATCTGACCACAGGATCCTGCAGGAGGAGCAGGAAACATCTGGACTAACCTGCTTAATCTGCTGCCACCACAACCTGGTGTGCAGCATATAAATGTGTAACTCATTTTGTAGCTTGGAATTTAATTACAAATGGCTTTGAATCATGAATTTTTGCCAACATTATGACAATATTCTTCCACTAACAATCAATCAAATATATTGAATTATCACCCAGTCCTACAGCATGTAAATACACTTTTACTGTGGTTATTTTATTATTTCAGGCACAGAAATGACAGAATGTTCAGTCATGAAAATTGATTTAAAGTTATGGAAATCATGTTATTGGTCAACATGTGTATGAACCCTGTCCATAGCTCCCTCAGTGTTGTCTTCATGGTGTAAAACTCCCTCCAAGCTCACTCTTTTCTTTCCAGCAGTGTGAGCACAGGGACTTAACCAGCAGCTCTGCGTGGTGTCCATATTAATGCAGCAGCCCTCACTCCAGTATGTGCCAACGGGGTCCCTAACATGATCGGGGAGGGCAGCATTTATTTGGGACAGCAGGGGTTAGTCGGGTTTCGGACTGTATTTCAGGGGGATCAGTCAAGTAAGACAAATCAGATGTGATTGGCAGATCACTCTGGGGACTTTGAAAGGGGTTGGGTTGGGGTGAAGGTTGGCAGAGGGGGGTCCCTCTTTAGATATCAATAATTCATATGGTCAAACCTAACCAACCTCAAAAGGCTCCCAGGTTCATCCAGGAGGTTCAGGTTGTCTGGAGGTGGGGCTCACCGCCAAAGACTGCGATAGACAAAAAACAAATGTGGATTCTGGTTGGTCCCATGATGCTTAACAGATCTAATGAACGATCAGCTTGATTATCAAGTCTAGTCATCTTTTCAAGGTGAACAGTTAACTAACGGGTGGAGTGAGTGATATGTCGTTTTATATCAGGGTATGAGTAGAATTTGTCCAAGTCTATACACACATATATATATTCACATAAAGTGAGTTTTTCTACACTGGAGGTGTCCAGAGAAGGAGGAGTGACGTGTTCCTCCGCTAAAAGTAAAGCTCAGTGAGGCTGGAAACTGAATCATACTTTGACTGGATGAAGTTATCATGTCCAAACAAATGCTTTGACTCGTGTATCACATTACAGTGCAACACAGTTGAATTATTTTCTATTTATTTTTTGTCATGCAGCTATCATATCAATATATATAGTATATCAGAAAATATCCTTATTAATATCATGAATTGTGTGCGTGTGTGTGTGCACAGTAGGAGGCTGGGTGGAGGAGGTTGGCTGGAGGTGGCTGTGGTTAAGGGTGAGGGGAAGTATTTTGGGGATAAGTATTTTCTGCCAATAGACATCGATCCTCCATTAGAGCAGCCTCATCAATAAGTGATGGAGAGACACCAGGGGCAGACAGTGGGGCAGCAGAGATGTCTGGAGGCTCTCTCTCTCCCACACACACACACATAGATAATACATACAAACATACACTCTAAATTTAGCAAGCCTGTATGGGGGAGGTCACCCATTGTCATTCCATCCTGGAAGAGAAAAATACAAACAGTACAAAGCCACAAAAGTCCTTGCTATTTACACACACAGTTCCCTATAGGGTTTTCCTGTAAAAAAAAAAAAAAAAAAAAAAGAGATAGAGTTTCAGCATTGTCTCCAAACTTCCACAAGAAACTTTGATTTTTCAGTTATTTTCGACCTCAGTTGGATTTTTGATTTGTATATTTTTGGAAATGTCTTTCTCCCAAAGGCCCAAATTCAGACAGACAACTGCAGGTTTTTGTTATTGGTTGGAATCATGACACTCTTGTACAAATAAAATGGAGACAGGGTTCACTTTTTGCATTATAAGCAAATAAGTTCCAAGTAATTACTAATGTAACCTAGTTTCCAAAAATAAATGTGTCTGTTTTTCTACCACTGAACCACCGATGTTGCAGTGTTAAGACGTGACAAAATTATATCAAACACAAACTTACCGACTCACAACAGTCTTTGATGCTTGGGCCAAGAGACTCAATTTAACTGATTGGAAATTCTCTCCACGCCCATGTTCTCACAGGCTGACGACTGAGATGGTTTGGATCATAGATGTAGAAAAATCTCAAGAACTTACTCCATGAACAAAAGTGTTTTAGGCCCGTTCCTTGCCCACGTGTGCGGCCCTCAAGTTGCAACTAATCATAATAAAAATTCATTTTATTTACAATGCACTTTCCACACAACTCAAAGACACTTAACACAAGAAATACCAAATAGTATAAAACACACTGCAAGCATAAGAACACACTAAAAATACATGGGCAGGGGACTTTAAATAAAATATTAAAAGGTTTTGAGTAGTTTTTTCAATGTGTCGATGCAGCCACAAATGTGACTTTCACCTGTAATAAAGAAAGTCCCATCACCCCAGGTCCAGTGCTTGGTCCTGAGTGGTCAGGATAAGAGACTGACATCCAATGAACGGAGACTGCAGGAAGGTGTGTGGGGGTGGAGCAGGTCAGAGAGGTAGGAGGGGCCAGGTTATGGAGGGCTTTGTGAGTAAGTAAGTAGTTTGAATTGGATGCGCTGTGAGACAGGAAGCCAATGAAGGACAGGACTGATGTGGTCATGGGAGCACATCTTGATATTAGCTGTGTCCCAATCCAGGGTCTGCATCCTTCGGAAGGTGTGGTCTATGAAGGTGTGGCCGTCGCAGACTGTGAAGGCCGAACCAAAACTAGACTGTCTGGCCTATGGCGAATTTTCGCTCTGCATCACTGTTGCATCGCAATGCCTGGCTCCTGTTGCTTAGCAACCTTGACAACACGTAACTTTGCTTCACTAAAACTTGACATTTTAAAGCCCTGGGTTTTAACATTACTGTTAGCTGTTGAACAACCATTAGATTTAAAAGTGTAATCCTCTGACTCTCTGTGGGTCTTGTTTACTGCCATATTATTTTCGTTACGGGCATGAAGTGAATCCTGGGATAGGTTGGACCATGAAGGATCCATCTGTAGGATCGGGACAACCCAGTCGCACCGCTGTGAGACAGTCGGTCTTGAAATGCAGCCTCTGAAGGATGTGGCTCCTGAACTGGGACACAGCTTGTTTTTTCTTTTGGAAGAATGACAGACTCAATTTTTCAGATTCTCTGTGTTGCACTTTCACTGTATACTACTTTGGCATCCTCACTTTGCTTTTTATCGTTAGTGTTGGCTGGTTGGTTTTTGTGCTTGACTATTTATGATGTAATTCCATCATGTCCTTTGCCTTGTTTACCTTCAAAATAAAGGTGACAGTCAGCACTTGAACATCAAGTTCACTGCTTCATTTGAAATCCAACTTAAAGAAGCAAAGAGTTAACTGAATTAAAAATGTTTCCCTGTTAAATTAATTCTGATCTGTATGGTACATAAATTACAAAAATCTAGTTTAGTCAGACAAACCCTTAAACCCAGGATAAGATAAGAAGAAAAGAGAAGTAAAAACTCCTGAGGCAGAAGTTTCTCTCCCGTATGTCTGTGAAGATTCCTTCTGGGAAGAAGTTGCCTTCAACTTCTTCCTGTCTGCTCCAAACGTCTTGTAAAGTCAGACATTATGTGTTCCTGCTGCAGCAAAAACCAAACCAAAAACTGCATCTTCTTTATCTCAGCACATGTGTAAACTCTCCCATCCTTCCCAACAGGAAGTGTGCGATGGAGTGGGAGGAGCCACATGACAGCGCTCTTTACTGCATCCAGACAGACGGAAATCACATGATCGCCAGCGGCTCCTCGTACTATGGAGTTGTACGACTCTGGGACAAGCGGCAGAGTGAATGCCTGCAGGTACACACAGTAAATCCACAGGATGAAACAAATGACTACGTCATGTACAGTGTCAGTTAGGGACAATTAAAGACGGGTTTAAAATAGTGATTTGCTGTTTTGTTTTGGTGCAGTTCTTCCAGCTGAGCTCAGACCCAGTGAGCAGCCCGGTCTACTGCCTGAGGTTCAGCAGCGCTCACCTGTACGCAGCCCTGGCCACCGCGCTGCACTCTCTGGACTTCAGACACAACTCTGTCTATATCAGATGATACATACATACAAACACATCTCATATTTATCAGTTCAATGAAGGTGTCTATTTTCATAATAAAAGTTTTCATATTTTAAAAGGAACTGATTTAGTTTTGTCTTGTTTTGTGCATCACTAGAACTGAAACAGAAAATATGTTTAAATGACCACAACAGTGATAGAGTAGTCCGTAAAGTTGGGGGACTCATAAGAGACGGTTGAAATCGAAGCAGTAGACCATGCATTTTGGTCCTTGATGTCAGTTAAGCTCCAAAAACACTGGATCCTACATTTCCCATGTGCAACTGGATAGTATCTTTCACGACATCACGATGACATCAGCACCAGCAAAATAAAGAGACCCAGGGCTGCAGTCGAAAAGTCTTTTTTGTATATGAAGGTAACTGAGTGAAATGGAAGTATCTAAGTGGCAGCCATGATAAGAGCTGGTCCAGAGCTCTACATGATAAGGGAAGGAGCTTCAATGCTTCCTATCTTATCTCCTTTATGAAACACTGGACCTTCCTATGCAAATGGAAATGAGAAAATGTCATCTCACAAAGTTTTGCCGCAACATTTAAAAGGATGCACCAAGTTCCATCATTGCAGACCCACACCACATAAGTGAAGAAACAACAGAACATCTATATGTTTGTGACAAAATCCAAAACTTATGATCTATGGTCAGATCTGTCCATCATCAAAACAAAATGCTACATACAAAAACATCTTTTCACTAAATCCCTTCCCTGTGTGCTAATTTTCTCTACTTAAATGTATAAAAATGTCAGAAGTGCTCCTGCCAGCAAACTATACTATGTATTATATACATATACTTCTACTATATACAATATACTTCTTTCTTAATATCATTTATTCTGATCCCCTTCTCACTTCCTTTTTTTTGTGCCTCCACGCCAGCGACAGCCAAGGTTGTCCCTTCTTCCATCTGTCCATCAGGCCCATTCTCAGGGAATGTGATATCTCAGTAACGCTGTGATACACAACAGCTGCACAGACTAATGCATTTCAGTCCTTGTTCACCTCATTAGTTATCAACACAGGTTTTTTTCATTTGCAGACAACCACACCCAAACGATCATTTGCCGTGAATCACACTTCAAAATTTAATATCAGGCTTTTTTTGCTTTAGAATGAGTCTATTTGCCTTTATCCTTACATTGTTTTAAATGAAATGCACACATTTGAACACATTTTGTTTACTCTTTCGTGTGTTATTTGGCCAAGCCACTACATATGTTACCTTGTGTCTCATTGTGTTAGGTCCGTTTTTCAGATAACACATTGTTTAGTTGGTATCTTGAGTATAGTTATGTTTTGTTGACCTCTTTTATAGATATAGATGGACATTTTGGTTTTGTATTATTTGGGTAAATAAAATAAAAAGATGTACTTTCAAAAATTCCTGTGTTCTTGTTGCCTCACTGCTTGGTCCCCGACAAACACCAAACATTCACCTGGACTCAAGCATGAACTGATTAGATTTTGGTGGTCAAAGGTCAAAGGTCAGGGTCACAGTGACCCGGTTTTGGCCTTGTGAATGCAATATCTTGGGAACTCCAAAGGGAATCCCCTAACATTTTGCATAAATGTTCACTGGGACTCAAGCATGAACTGATTAGGTCAAAGGTCAAGGTCAGTGTGACCACACAAAACACTTTTTAGCCATAACTCAAGACTTCACACAGCAATTATAAAATTTCACACTAATGGTTAATATTTTATATGACTCTGAATAAACAGGGAGGTAATCTGAAACTAGTCTGTGTGGCAGAGGCAGACAACCACGAGGGGGCAATTCTATTGGCTCAACTTCCTCAACTTGTCCTTTCATGTTATCTTATTTCACCATTTTAATCCTGTTTGCTTTGTGTTTGTGGTTAGGAATGGAGGATTATGATCCATGTATTATAAATAAAGTTCATTTTAAAAAGCCTAGTGAAAGTGCAGTCAGATTCTCTGCACAGTGGCTGTCTTTTCCTAAATCCTTCATATCTTCCCTTGACCTGGACGCTTTTTATTGAGGTCAAGGGAAAGTGTTGAGGAAAGGAGATTATTTAGATTTTTCGACCGTGGCTGCAGAGTCCAACTGTCACGTCCATGCTTGTGTAACTTCAGTCAATGTCTCAGTAAGAGTTAAATTCATCTGTTTTTTTGATCCAAGTGTTTACTCCCCATATTCCAGATAAATCCAGACCTTGTATTCCCTGCATTCAAAAACTATGGCTTCAGATTACTTTATTACAAATATCAGTGTGGTAGCTTTTTTTATCTGGGACGATAACAACTGTGGACAGAGAGAAACTGTTAAGACCCTGTGGCAGTGAGCCGGACATGAGAAGCATGCTGAAGCCTGCAGGTAAAGGGCTAATCCGTTAGCTCGAGGCACTGTGAGCACAAATGCTCAACGCTAAGAATCATGTGCACACACTATCTGCAGAGCCTGTGAATGAGTCCCAGTGAGGAACACACAGCTCTTTCGTCCACAACACTGTGGAGTGGGTCTCTAGATCCAGCCGAAGCCTTTGAAGGGATTAAGACACATTAGCCTCTTGACAAACCCATCTCATCACTGTGGAAACACACTGTTTGGGTTTACATACATTTGACCCTTGCACCTGAGATCACACAACAGAGGGGATTGGAGTGTTTGACCGCCCAAATCCACTCCGTACAATGTGAGGATCCACTTGATGGACAGCGATCACATCTACATGATCACACATCTGGATTATCAAGCCACACATACAGTGCACCTGGTGTTTCACTCAAGAACAGGACATGTCTTAGTAGTGTATGGAGTGTGTATGCTGTATGTGTGTGTGTGGTTGGGTGGTCAATTGTACACCATTTGCACCTGGCATTAAGATGCAGTCTGTAGCTGTGTGTTATCTGATGTGTTATGTGGATAAGGGAAAACACGTTTGTGCAGATTGATACTTCACATCTTAAGAGGACAGAAAATACCCTGAAAATAAATTACTCAGTAAGTCTCTGAAGCTTATAAGGATGAAAAGAAAGCCCTTTAATTATTTTCTTTACTTGATTTATTTAAATGAATCTGAAATGAGCCCATGTCCTTTCTCTCTTCTTTCTTTTTTCTTTCTTCCTGTTTATGTTTTACTTTATTTAATGTGCTTATGCTCAACCTCTGTTAGTTATATTTTTTGTGAACAAGGAAAAACGCCTTGTTTGTTTGTATCTTAATATGTTAAAAAAAAACAAAACATACCCACCCCTTTTTTTATGTAGGGGCTGCGTTGGGCTGTACAAATGTCTACGATGTGGTCATGTGGACTCTTTAGTGTTCATGTGTCTAAGATCCAACTGTGGGAGGATCAGGTATTTTTTAATTTCTTTTTAAGGCCAAATCATACAGATTGAGTGAGAGAGCTGAGCTGCAGATTCAGCTGATAACTCTCATCACTGTCAGAGACTCATTTCACACTATTGTCACATTGGTATAAAAACACTGAGTCATCTTAAACCTGTCTATAAAACATTTACCTTTGTAGGCGGTATTAAGACCACCTACAAGACAGTCTTGAAGAATAGAATAAATGATCACTATTTAGATTTCCACTAAATTAAACAGCGATCATTGAGTGCAACAGTGTCCACGTCTGAGCTGCTGAATGACCTGGAGGTGTGGGCAGTGATCCAGAGATCAGGATCCAGGCTGATCAGGAACATAGCAACATATCTGAACATAATATAGGTGACGAAGGTTATGAATCTGAAACACTTGACAGTTTCCAATACTCAGAGATATTGACTAATTTGGTCTATACCAAAATTGTACTGAGGTTCAACACCAGCCCTGCTGAATATAATAATATAGACATTTGTTACATTAGTAGGCAAGAGGTTTAATTACAGCTTTGGTACATTCTGTCTTATCTCCAGGAACATTGCAGGCTATTCGACAATAACATGGTCAGTTAAATGCTGAGATCTGGGAGCAGTGACATCACTATCAGACAGGACTGTGAACAGTCAGAGCATCAGATCAGGTTACAGATCCACTTCTGCTCCTGCTTCAACTGTCTCGGTATGAGATGAGAGATGCTCACTCAGTTTGACCTCCACTTGTTTAAATAATCTGAATAAACTGATGGTTTGTTTCAAACATATCTGATGATCTGAGTCATTTCCAGCAGAGTATAAATCACACTGAACAGCTTAAGCAGGAGAGACAGACAGAGACAACACAGTGGAGCTGTGTGTGGGTTTGTGTGTGTGTGTTCTCTCTACCAGCCACACACGTCCCTGGGTGTCCACTGTGAGTCCGAGCCGTGGCCCTCCCTGCCGGCCATTAATGGCATATATTAGATCATATGCTGTCCATTAACTAATATGCCAGGGCCACATAAGAGGAATGGCCAGGGTGCGTACAGACATTGCACACCCATGCAGGAGATGTGGCCCCCAGGGACCCCTTATGGTTGAATTAATCATAGAGTCTGAGGATGGGGGCAGTCTCCCCAACAACACACCTCACACCAGTTTTTCTGGGTGGAGGATTTAGTTAAATACAATCAGTAGTTTGTTCTTTAGTCAGTGAAAAACAATTAATCTGAATCTGAGTCCAGTTTTTCTGAGGAAGAAAACATGAACGCTCCTGTGCATCATTAGCATTAGCAGCACAGACAGTAGTGCTGGGGCCAGGATCATACTGCAGACACTGATACAGTAAAGAAGGTTGAAAATGCTGCTGTGTACTGGTGGCCTTATGCACGGTGTTTACTGTGTCCCTGGTTCAGATCCTGTGTCCTCTCTGCTTTATACCTGCAAATAAAGTTTGACCAAATGACCAAAAGCTCTCTGGGTGGTGAGAAATCCTCTGAGACATTCTAGTATATGGTGGGAAAAAGAATCATCCAGGGGGCGTTGAGTAAAAACAACAACTTAGATTTAAGTTGATATAAACCTTGTAAAATCTAAGTTGAATCTGTCTCACTCACTGATGGCAACGAACAGCTGTATTAAAACCAGAATGTCTGGGTTTTATTCCACAAGTGAGAAGACCTCTTTTAAAATCCCATCGATATTTGTAACGAGGCAAATAAGTGAAGAGCTTTCCTGCCTCATTTAAAAACACACTGTAACATTTATTTAATATTTCTGTGTTAGTTTAACAAAAACTGTATCCCTTTCATGTCCAGACCTTTGCAGGCTCAATGTCACAGCTCAGCAGAGGAGACAGGGCTCTGAGCGAGTCAGAGAGACTGCAGACAGTGCAGCTCCTGGCTGGAAATTTGACTTTAGCAGAAAGTGTTTGAGAATAACATGAATGTGGAGGAAAGTACTCACCCTGCCAGGCTGGTAAGCGTTGATGGGAGCTGTAGTTTTTTGTTGTTAAAGAAAAAAATCATAGTTTGACTTTGTTGCTTTCGTGGGAGGGAGGGACTGTGGACCCCAGGAACACTCTCTCAGTTTCTCATCCTGTAGAAGAGATTGCATTAGTTACAGAAGGAGGAACAGATGCTTCAGCTTCACCTTATAGAAGATTTCCTTCTAGTTTCTTAACAAATTTCATGTGCAGAGAATGAGTTGCAGGGTGAAACGCTACAGGAGGTGATACAAGACCAAAATATAATTTATTGATGAGGATTTATTAATACGAAGTCTTTAACTGCCGTAAAAATATATTCATGTTGTCCTTTGATGTGTTTTGCTTGCGCACATTATTTATATGATTTATTTTCAAGAATTTTCTTTTATTTGTATCGGCTCTGTGCAGGACGTCGGGACCATGTTTGCGCCTGTGTTGCACGAGGACACTTTAAGTTGTAACAGATTCCTTCACAGGAGCATATGAAGTTGAACGTTTTTGTAATCTGTTAAAGTTTACGTTGAAGGTGATGCACTGCCCTTTTTTAAGATTTATTTTTGGTCCATTCATTCCCTTTTGGTTATGTGCAACCAGCGAGGCATGTTTATGTACATGCTTCTGTGCCCTCATGTATGTTTATCTATGTTTCTGTAGTTGTTGTAATATGAATGTGTTTTTATTCTGTACAATGTTAGGTATCTAGTTCGGATGCGGTGGCATTGGTGATGACGGTGACAATAGAAGTGCAGAAGATGAATAACTCCACTGGTAACAGCAAACTTTGGTGTCATCTACTTCCTGGAGGGAGTGACAAAGACGACAGTGATTTCACTGTTAGCACAGGCTGATGATTCACATTATTTGATCTTATTGGTCTTATCTTAGTCAGAGGGTCTCTTCATGAAATGAAGCACACTACTGCACATGCAGCTGCTCATCCACACACACACACACACACACACAAACACAAATGAATTTTCTTCCTTTATACTAACTTGGACACTAATACATGTATATTCTGTTTTTGAAAAACCAGATACTTAGTCCCACAGACCAGTTGTCCTTCAGGCTACTCCTCCATAGGAAAACAAAGTTATCTCTTTACAGGTGAATATGTGATCAGTTAGACTGTAGGTGGAGGTGGGTGACAGCGGGTGGCTGATAGTGGATGTTTGGGTATCAGTATCAGTCAGTGGTAGTGAGCGATGTGTGTTCTTGTCTGCACATGTCTCTCCTCCTCTGTAGTGTCACTCAGGGTTTGGGAGCTTAGATCCTTGTAGGAGAGAAAAAGCCTCCTGCCTTGCCCTCTTATCCCTGATACCCACATCTTGGGTGACATCATCCATTTCAGAAGGTGCTACATCACGAGGCACAAAGCTGCTGTCGAGCGTCAGGCCTGTAAAAAATGCTCATCCACATACTTCAAACAAATCCGGCTTCAGATGCTGCAGCGACTGACCTGCCTCACTTTAGTTTCTCTCTCTTCCAAACACAAGATGATTATTTCATGCTCAGTGGAACATTGTCCAGTACATTAGCTATCCACTGAAGTCCTTTCTATTAGTTGAGCGCCAGCCATAAGCCACATATGAAACACACATGTAATATACTAGATTCAAATAGTTTTTATACTGGAACCTTTACGAGCTCAAGTAAATAAAAGTGGTTTAATTTATGACAGTTGTCTACATGATCTTCATCAGGTTCATGAACAAGCATCACAAATATACCATTGCATTCAGCACCAACTCTAAAGGAAGTGGTTAAGGTTAGGTAAAGAGTTACAGTTAATAGCAAGTGTTAACTTCAGGTCTGTGATTAAACATCAACTCTGGACTCCTGCATGAGGACCTGCTCCTGCTGTTGTGGTCCTCATCATTTAAAAAAGAAATTCTGTTGGTTTTTTGTGGGTAATCAGAAGATACTACCCACAAAGCAGGGACCTTTGGGCTAGCCAGGCCCTGGCACCTCAAGTTAAATGGAGATCCTGTTCATGAATTCCTATAAGAAGTTCCTGGTCCACTGGAAAAGCTCCTGCAGTGGGTAGATGCTGGATCTGATCAGAGATCCACAAAAACTACAATTCAGTTGTTAGCAATTTTTATTATTATTATTATTATTATTTTTAGGGTAAAGAAGGTCTTCAGAACTGTTGGAAAATAAATCACTTCATGTAAACCATAGTGTGACAACACTAAGGTTAAGGTTTGGTTAGGTTTAGGTTCGTGGAGGACAATCCATCTCTCTCTACACCTAGTTAGAAGCATGAATAAGTGAATCCCTCAAATGCAGGTGGACAGCTGATGGCAAAGTCCACTAAAGGGACAAATATTAGGGTCACTCAACACCATTTGACAGGCCTAATATTATGGACTTAATGCTTAACTTGGAGATAACTGAGAGGTCATTACCTTAAGGTGTCCACGTCCCACACTGGAATCTACTGGAAAGTACAGATTGTCAGATTAATGAATGCATTCACAAGCTCAGAGGAGGCAGCAGACATTCAACTGGACTAAATGTGCTGGCGCCATGTGCTGTTTGTGCAGCAGCTGCAAAAGGTCGAGGCTAAACAGGACATCTAGCGTCATGGCATTACCCCAACAGATAAATCTGCAGCTGGCCAAAAGACACTGGGCATGCTCACTGTGGACAGTATACAGAAATGATGGCAGTGATGGAGAGAGTGTGGTACACCATGCTGACATGTAAATCAAACAGTACACTGCTTTCTGCTAAACTGCAACTGTAACATCTGAGGCCAGGTCGCTCTCCTTTTTATTGGAGGACACATAAGGGCAGTGAAGAGCAGTGCTGTATGTGCTGATTGTATTGAACTTTTACTGCTGTTTCAATCCATAAAATCCTAGCTGGAGTCAGGACATGGTTAGCCTAGCTTAGCATAAATAAATTTATATTTATGAAGCACCTTTCAAAACCAACAAGGTGCTATACAGCGCTAACGCTGAAGAAAAATATATAAAAACAGGAGATAACAATCTAAAAATGATAAAACCTACACAGAGGACAATCATACAAAACAGGCGAGTTTTTAACAGCTTTTTAAAGCTGTGGACTGACTCAGCATTCTCTATACCTAGGACGGTTCCAGAGGGTGAGGGTGCACAGTCTCCTTTGGTTTTGGGCCTGGATCTCGAAACGGCCGGAAGGCACTGGTCAGTATTAACCTCAGTGATGTCACTGTGGCCCGTGGACACAGTAATTCTGATATTTAAAGAGGGCCCAGCCGATGTACAGCTCTATAGTAATTAAGAGACTTTTAAAATCAATTCTGCGCTCTTTGGGTCGCCAGTGTAGACCGGCCAACACTGGTGTGATGTGTGACCTTCGCTGTGTATTAATTAACAGTCCAACGGCTGCGTTTTGGACCAATACACTATTTTATTTTCTCAGACATGCTCTCAGGGCGTATGATGAGGACGTCTGTTTTGTCATGGTTAAGTTGAAGGAAATTATCTGACATCCAGTCCTTGATTGCTGTTAAACAGTCTTGCAGTATATGGAGGAATTGAAGGAAATATATAGCTGTGTATTGTCCTTATAACAATGAGAAGAAATACACTTAATTTGACTGATTAGGGGACCAAAGGGGAGCATGTACAGGGAGAAAAGAATAGGACCAGGGATTGAACCTTGGGGTACACCACAGGTCAGCCGAGCACAGAGGAGACAAGATGATCAATGGCCACAAAAAAAAACGCCTGTCTGACGAACATCCCATCTGAGAGTGTTGTAATCTGAGCTTTTCTGTTCTTTGTTTTGGTAGCCGGTCTGGTTGAATGTGCATGTTAGTGCATGTGCATGCTGCTGCACATGAGTCCCTCACTGTTAAACCGTTGGCCTTCCCTACGACCTCTTCAAGGACCACCCACAGGTGAGATAGCACGGCACAGTACACAGCGTCCAGGTGAAAGGGACCTCTCAGAATTTCCTCCATTGAAGAAAACCATGTTTTTCAGCTAACAAGGCCTCTGATGAAGACAGAGCTGAGACTGATCTTATTCAGAACTTTATACAGTTGTGCTTGTCATGCGTTTAGTGACCACTTTCACTGGGCTTCATAACACCTTGCTGAGAACATGAAGGGAGGGGAGGGGGAGTTGTGGCTGAAGGGAGGCCAGAGGTGTGGCAACGAAGCATTGGTCTGAGATGCCGGTGGTCTAGTGTAACATCTAGTGACAATGACGACTGTTTACGGAACCTTTAAAATATTGTTTGAACCCTCCGGGCAATATAATGTCAGAAAGACGTTTGACTTTAACCACTCTAACGTAGGACCAACATTTAATTTGGTTGAAATTGAAAATCAGGTTGTCAAAACCCAATACTCACTAACTGACTCTGTGATGTTCAGCTGATGTTTAGTAGAGGTTGGGTTTTGCTCATGACTACAATGTGGATATTTTTATGTCCAGATTACCTTGACATGAGACATTTGGAAGACGCTGGATTTTGGTTACTTAACAACTGAACTTAAAACTAATGAAATATAATCGTCAGCTGTCGTCAGTGTTCTACATCAAATTAACGTCGGCATTAGACGCTGTCCTGATATTGAATTTTGGTCACCCAGCATCACAACCTACATTCAACCAAATGCCAACATCTAATGACGTTGGTTGCCAGCTTCTTGCCTGCAGGGAAAGCCTGAGCAGAGCAGTTTTAGGACTGCACCACACATGAGAATCAAACTGGACTTTATCAAAGATTTCATTGCTGTCAAGGATCTGGAAAAGTTGTTTGCATGCTACCATCACCTCTAAAGCTCACTGATGAGCATGTTTATCTCATTTAATCAATACACAAACAGGTAAAAATTACAAAAAATATCAGTTTGTGGTTTTTGGGGCACTTACATGTTAGAACTGCTTCTCCACTAATACTTCTGTGCAGTATCACTGGCTGTAGTGCAGGTTGTAAGATATGATGAGTGAGCTACGACTCACTGTTACCTACACAGCTGTTCCTGGTCTCTCTCTCTCTCTCTCTTCTCTCCTCTCTCCTCCCCCCACCCGCTCTTTTTATCTTCTCCTAAACCCAACCGGTTGAGGCAGACGGCCGCCCACCCTGAGCCTGGTTCTGTTGGAGGTTTCTTCCTGTTAAAAGGGAGTTTTTCCTCCCCCCTGTCGCCAAGCGCTTGCTCTTTGTGGGAACTGTTGGGTTTTTCTCTGTAACAAAGTAAGGTCTTGACCTGACCCTGTAAAGAGCCTTGAGATAATGTATATTATGATTTGGCGCTATACAAATAAAATTGAATTGAATTGATTTGAATTTGGCACAGTGGAACCAAATCTGACAATCTCACTGCAACTGTAACTAAGATGAATTTCCCTAAAACTACACAACATTAGAGGTAGGTGTACTACATATTTGAACTTGCTGTTCCCCCTGCTCCTAGTCTGTATGCTGAAGCTAACCAATTCCTGACTTCAGCTCTGTCCTGAGCACAAGCATGAGATTAATCATCTTCTCATCTCCCTCTTAATGAAGGAGTAGAAGACCATCTCTCCGTTGTTCTTCTGTCCTGCAAAAAATGTTCACAGCTTTCAGGAGGGTCACTGTAAGAGATCCCTGAGAGTATCACAACTCTACTTTGGCCAGCACTTGGTTAACCCTTACCTCTGACAGTGAGCCTTCAGTGGGATTTTCCAGTGTCAGAGTTCTGAACAAACACAGAGTAACCACTGCAGGCACCTGTCACACATGGAAATCCACCATCCTGTGACTCATTCCCTTTCACACAATGGCTAACCTGTAATTTACCCCCAGCACTTAACAAGACCATCGTGGTAATGTGAGGAGATGTGAAGAATCAACCGCTGTTTTCTTTAGCCACGTTCACTGGAGCTGAATGGAGTGGACAGCTTTTCTTTTCAGTGGATGTGAGGCTTGTTTCCTTGAGCTCTGAGGCCAGGGGCTGGCTGCTGCCTGCTGCAGTGGCAGAGACAGACGACTGGATATCAGAGGGTTTGCATGGTTTCTGGACAGATTATCGCGCTCACAGTGTTGGTGCAATGAGCAGTCATTCTTTTCTCTGACCTGAGGATCTTTAGTTTGGCAACAGTGGCCTCTCTTAGTGTGAGGGTCCTGTTCAGCACATATTTGTGCCAATGGGGCCATCTGGTGTTCATAAGGGGAAGTTCACACATTGATCACAGCAGTGGAGATCCTGCTGCTAAAAACAACAGCCACGACTACATTTATACCTCAATATTATAACATTGTTTCATCTACACAACTGCTTATTCATTCAATTATTCAATCAGCCCATCATGGGCAGCAGTGCAGCGTTATTGGGCTGGTTTTAGTGTTTCTGAAGCTACTGACCTCTTGGGATTTTCACACAGAGCCTTATTGACGAGAGAGGTCAGATGAGCCATGACTACATTTATAACTCAATATTATAACATTGTTTCTATTTATACATCTGTTTCTATCATTTACTGTGAATACAAACCATTTTCTCCATTTTCATGTCAAGGTTACTTTTCTTTTGCTGTATATTATTTGGTGCCACAACAACCAGGCAGGTAGGTAGGCCAGCACCGCTGAAGCCACTTCACATTAATAAAGTACAAGATGAATAGAGACTAAAGATGGAACCATAACAAGACAATATGTGGTGGATCTTCCTAAAAGCTGTACAGCTGTAAAGCTGTATGCAGGATTGATTAATTCTGCAGTTAACAGAATTAACTGTACACTGAATATATAATACATATATATGTAATTTTCTATCACATGTAAGGTGTCCAAAATGACATTTATCCCCATGCATGTGATTTTTTCATGTTATATTGTTTATGGACTTTTTGTCCCCTTTTGAAAGCACTAAATCAGTATTAATCCATCACTGAAAATAGTCCCGAACAAGTGAGTGAGTTTAAGTAGCACGTCCGCAGGGTCCGAGAGAGCTTTTTTTTTTTAAATGAAACTACATATTTGTGTTATGTTTATAATCCTGTTCTTATCTGTAGGTTTTATCTCAACATTGGGTGTGAAAAGAGTTACCTCGCCTGTCCAACTGACATATCTGTCTAATGTATTAACACCAGCCTTATCCTTAAATTGAGATTTAAATGGGAAAATGCCTTTATCAATTATTACCCCTGCCATACGGGAAAAAGTGGATGTGTCCCAGAACCTTTTGTCCCATTGAGAATACACACACTCGTTTTCCTTAAAATATCTCTACAGAAATGTGAAGAAAAATCAACTGTATCTGAGCCACCCTCTCCCCCACGCCCCTGGATACAAATTTCCTAGCCCTCAACAACCAACCCTCCCAGCTCCTACCCCTCACCTGTCAGTCATTCCTGGGACCCTGGTGCTCAGGGGACCACAGGCCTGTCAGACCTCCAGCAGCCCCTCAAAGAAATATCCTCCCTCCCATCGCAACCCACCCGTTCCTCCCCTGCCTCACCCCCATCCCTCTCGGGCCTGCCAAACAAAAATAAAGTCACATTGAAGAGAGAGTGGCCAGGACTCCTGCTTTGCAGATCAGTCAGTGGATAGCCTACCTGATTGTCACTCACAGGGTTGGGCCCTTAATCCTATTGTTTCTCCGACAGGATTACTCTCTGTGGTCCCCCTCTCCCTGTGGCTGCGTGCGGGAGAAAGGCCAGATTAAGGGGATTAGCGTGTATCCTCCTGACTTGTCAAACTGGGATGTAAGGAACCATTGACTTTCTTGGGAACCCTGAATGAGGAGAGGCAGTGGTGCCTAAAGAAGAAGTCATGAAAGGCAGTGAACAAGCCAAAATTCCTGAAAGGACAATGTGATTTGTTTGCTTTTGTTCCCTCAAACTGGGCTGAAAGGTTCAAAGGGCCGGCCCTGAGGAGAGGAGAACGTCAAGCCAAGAGAGATGGAAGGAGAGTGGAGGAGGGGTGGAGGGAATTTAACTTGATGTCTGGCAAACTGATTTAATATCACTAAAGACAAGGTCGTGGCTGTCAATTCGTTCATGCACATTCAGACCAGACCACTGCTGTACGAAGTGTCTCTGTTCTCAGTGACAGAGAGCGCTGAGCATGGTGAGCAGGTGTTTTACAGTGGAGGTGCTTTGCTTGGTGTGTGTTTGTGAGTCTTTCTACATCCTGCCTCATGTTGCCGCAACTATCAATGATCTCCACCATCTTCAGACTTGTAGGAAAAAAACACAACCAGGCCAAGCTGACCAATCATAGCTCTCGTTGTCTCCACTTGGTGTCTCCGCAGCCACTGAAGCCCTGAACATTTTAAAGGAGGTGAACATCAGATAGTTCATCCATTCAAACCTCCTGCAACAAGTATATTATAAGACATCTTCAGCTTCAGCTTGTGGCCTCATTAGGTTCAACGAACAACATATTACAATGTACACTTCAGTGCTCATTGGGGTTCAGCTCATGAATACCCCAGGGCTCCCCAGGTGCCCTGGACAGGTTAGAGTCTACGACAGATGATAAAATGCTCTCTTGGTGACATTTCTTTTGATTTGATTGATTTTTGTGGTAGAAGACTTGAAAGATGGACTGAACAAAAAAGACCAAGACTGAGCTCAGAGTTGGGATTATAATTATCCTGAGAATATTCCTCAAAAGTCAGATGGAGGCCCGTCAAGATCTTCTGGTTTGTAATTTTGGCATTTCACACATCTCCATGGAGGTCAACACTGAGTCCCTCTCCTCTGGCACCGTCCTGTGACAAGTGATCACAGAAAACAGAGAGGAACAGCACTTCATGATGCCCACCCCAGCCAGGAAAAAGGCACATATGAGGCAAAATGACACAGTATAAGAACAGGCTAGAGTACATGGTGCCAAGTTGTGAACCATTTGTAAACCATCTGTCTGCATAGACTGATCACAGAGATTAGGATTATCTGTGGCTCTTGACAGAAATCCACTCACTGAGCACTTTATTAGGAACATCTACACAACTGCTTATTCATTCAATTATTCAATCAGCCCATCATGGGCAGCAGTGCAGCGTTATTGGGCTGGTTTTAGTGTTTCTGAAGCTACTGATCTCTTGGGATTTTCACACAGAGCCTTATTGACGAGAGAGGTCAGATGAGCATGGTCAGACTGGTTGGAGCTGACAGAAAGGCTGCAGTCACTCAGATAACCACTCTCTACAACTGTGGTGAGCAGAAAAGCTTCTCAGGATGAACAGCACGTCCAACCTTGAAGTGGATGGACTACAACAGCAGAGACCACGTTAGGTTCTTCATCTCGGTTTTTTGGAGCTAGAAGAAACCATATTTGTATGAGAGGGTGGATCCGACCTTTGCACTTGAGGACACTAAGCACACCCACCTACACTGACTACCTGACCGCAACAGGCTCTGGGCTCCACCGTGTGAAGTCTACATGGTTAGCATGGTTAACTGCTAACATGGTTAGCTAAATACTTTCACCTGTTGAGGTGATGACTGTGCTGGAGTTGATCCATCACTTAATCAGTTAAATATAAATTCTGTTTTTAATCTTGCTACCATCACCTGTGGATACTAAAGACAGAGGATAATAAACAAACTTCTAAACAGTCGTCTGTCCTCTAATCACAGGAAGCTGAACTTGAAGTGGTTTTCTGGCATCATCAGCACAACCCATTTGAGAACAAACCATGTCCATGCAGTCTCCTTTCTCCACAACCGGATGAATGAGATCAAATGCACCACGACATGCACAGGTGTAATGATCCTGAAAAACACACAAAGGCTGGTTGAGCATGTTGCAAAGTGTTCTTAGTTTAAAGCCCATTTACCATTTAACTTACTATTTAATTAACCATTTTACTTTAACAGACAGAAATTATAAACTACAAAAGTATTTATTCACATTATACAGGAGCATTGAAATCGTAATGACTACCAGATTTTGCCAGCTGTAATGAAACTGTGTTGATGTTGGTAAAATAAAAGACTGACATCATGTGGGTGACTGATGATTTCATTAAATAACTACAAGAAAAACTGTCAATAGAAAAATTCCTCCTCCACCTGCAAATAACTAGAAAATAACTGTAATTTAACACAACTCAGCCAAAACAAGGTGCATACAAAACACCATTTCAAACCAAGCATCATTTCAAATGAGGAAACACTCATCTAGATCACAGTCTCTACTATAGTCTAGAGAGAGAGACCAGGAACAGCTGTGTAGGTAATGGTGTTATCAATAATAATGACAGGTAACAGTGGTTAATAGTAATGATGAGTGGTGGTGGATCTGGGTCCTGCTGCTCCCGAGGCAGAGAGACCTGCAGAATGAGGATAGAGAGAGGGAGAGAGAGGAGAAGCACAAACTACGGGAGAGAAAAAATACAAAGTTAATGGCATGAAGTTATCGAGAGAGAGAGGGGGAGAGAGAAAGAAATAGAGAGAGAGCGCCCAGTGAATCATGGGAATCCCCCAGCAGTCTAGCTCTATAGCAGCATAACTAAGGGATGGGTCAGGACATACCCGAGCCAGCCCTAACTGTAAGCTTTACTAAACAGGACAGTTTTAAGCCTGATCTTAAAGGTAGAGAGGGTGTCTGCCTCCTGAACCCACACTGGGAGCTGGTTCCACAGGAGAGGAGCCTGATAGCTGAAGGCTCTGCCCCCCATTCTACTCTTACAAACTCTGGGAACCACAAGTTGACCTGCATTTAGAGAGCAAAGTGTCCTATTGGGAAAATAGGGAACTATAAGCTCTCCAAGGTACGATGGTGCCTGACCATTAATGGCTTTGTAGGTGAGGAGGATTTTAAATTCTATCCTGGATTTTACAGGGAGCCAATGCAGAGAGGCTAACACAGGAGAGTTGTGATCTCGTTTCCTAGTTCCTGTCAGTACTCGTGCTGCCGCATTCTGGATCAGTTGGAGGCTTTTTACTGAATTTTTGGGACATCCTGACAATAAAGAGTTACAGTAGTCCAGTCTTGAGGTAACAAATGCATGAACTAGTTTTTCAGCATCCTTTAGACACAGAATGGGTCTGATTTTAGCAATATTGCGCAGGTGGAAGAAGGCTGTCCTAGAGACTTGCTTTATATGTGAAGTAAAGGACAAGTCCTGGTCAAAAATGACACCAAGGTTTCTGACTGTAGCACTGGAGGCCAAGGTGATGTCATCCAGACTCAGTATATTATCACATAGTGTGTCTCTGAGGTGTTTTGGGCCAATTACAATAACTTCAGTTTTGTCTGAATTTAAGAGTAAGAAATACTGGTCATCCAGGTTTTTATGTCCTTAAGACACACCTGAAGCTTGGCTTCAGGTGTGTCTTAAGGACAAGGCTTCATAGTATGTTTATAGTTCTCAAAAACAGGTAACTGTGGTCTGGCAGTGAAACAAAAAGCATAAGGAGGATTTTATACAGTTAACAGAAAACTTATTTACACAGAATTAGAATTTGGACTCAAATATTTGATAATCCAACCAATCACCCCATGCAGAATTCTGCATGTCCATATTTTACATTCGAAGAAAATCACCAACCAGTGCATGCATCAGACTGTTACCCACTGATTATTATGGAAATTTAAAAAAGAACACTTCAGTTTTGGTATATCTCAAATTTAGCCCCCAAGACACCAGATTTCAGGCACTAAAACCCAAGAAATGAACCCCCAAAAGAGTCCCTTCAGGCAACTGGTCCTGAGACCACATGATCAAAAAACACCCAATACTGTTCAGCCCGATTCAGCTTTCCAACCACTGATCAGAATAAACCAAATTAAATTACAAAAGATGCCTATCTGGAACATTGGACAAAACAAAACTCAAAACAAATTGAATTGCTATCTGGCCCTAAACCATGAATATAAATTAGCAGGGCATCTCTTTACTGTCAGACACTAAGCAGGGGCACACTAACCAAATACAGTGCCCACAGTGTAACCACAGAGAGCGGATGATACAAGAAGTCGTGGCTACGTACCAACAGAGGAAAAAGTCTGTGGTCACTGTACAAGAGGTGAGGTAGAGACAAAGATGCATGTCCTCTGAAAATGAGAAAAATTTGACTTGTCAATCCCGAACTTCACAGAGGTAGATGATGATGAGAAGCAAAAGATTGTTTGCATACTCAATATGTGATTGCATGTCACAAACTGAGGGACACAATTAAAACAACATCACTGAATGTGACAAATGATTATCTTGATACACACACACACACATATTCGTGTTTTAATGTTTTTTGCCATTGTCTTGTTCTTGTTATCTATTTATTTTCCTCAACGAATTACATTCTCTTTTTCATCACATTGATTTGCTTTAACCTTGACGCTTTAGTAATGTTGTTCATCTGACAGTTATCCAATAAAGCTTACTGAACTGAAAAAAATGAAATCGAATTGACAACAGAAACAGCCAATCGCTGTCTGGGGAACGCCTACATTCCTGAAGGGACCAATGGCAGACAAGCTAGAACGAGCTCAGGGAACAATTGTCGAAATTTAGCTGGACTTGTTTTGTTTTGGTTAGTCACCGAGGTCGACGTTTTACTAACAATGCGATGGTTAACTATTGGTTTAGTTGTTAAGAAATATTAGTTTCTAACAATGGCGTCAGAGGCGATCATCGTTGGACAAGAAAATTCAGCGACGGCAGCCACAGTGGCAGAGGTAGCAACTGGCCGACGCTCTTTATTAAAACGGTGGCAGTTAGATAGCTAGCTACATTAACTTAGCTAGCCTGTTAGCTAAAACGTATTGGTCAGGTTTGACTGGCCAAACAACCTTCCTTCACTCTCTGGGTGATGGCTGCAGGTTTGTGGGTTGAGTTTAAAAGCTGTCGGACAGTTGTAGCGTTGTAGGACAGTTTTTGTATTAACTCCAACAGTCGCAAACACGGAAAATAAAGTTAGCGACAGCAAGGAAGACCAGGCTAACTTAGGTAACGTTAGCAGGGATGGGCAGTAACGCACGTTTTGGTTTCTGTTTTTAACATAGCTTGTTCCTGAACTAACTAGGGCTGTCAGAAGCTGTGTCTGACCGAACTAAGGTTATAAATAAGACTGACAAATGATTGAAATAAGATATAGCTTTATAACGGCCTGTTACGTGGCACGATGTTCACACAAAGCTCAGCAGCAAATCAACTTAATAAGCCCCTTTAATGAGTCAATCACATGAGGTTGACGTTTTACTGCAGTGATAGCTGCTGTGGTTGCTGGTGATTATACCTGTGGAAAATGACTCATGTGTCGCAGCCGTATAGACAGTTCAGCCGTCAGGGACAGACAGACAGAAGTATACTATGCAGTGCTGTTCATTGTATCTGCTGTCTCCTGTCTCAACATGTTCAGATACAGATAGCTAAATATAGCTGACATTCCTAATCAGGTCACAGAATATGCTTTAAGACCATAAGGACTTACGCTATCAATAAGATGTATCCATTCATCACTCATGGTGGCATTGGTGGGATCAAACCCATTCTGATGGTCGAAACTGTTGATGGAGAGTGGTAGGTCTGTAAGCGCTATTTACATATCAGGAAAACAATGATGAATATAAGTGACACATAGGAATCCAATTATACTGGGTGGTTAGCTGTGTTACTTCCTAAAGGAGACAGGAATCTGTGGAATTAGTCTTTGCTTGCATTGTATTACACTTTGCCATAGATAGAAGGAGTACTACAGTGTGTCAAGCACGTCTGCAGCAGTGGCTGCCTGCATTACATAGTTACAGAAAGGTCTGAGAGATGCAGCAGTGTTTACTTGGGAAACTTTTGACATCTGATTCCACTGGCTCTGCTCGGTTGGATCTCGGCAGATTCTGAGCAGCTGAGCTGGACTGAGCTTTTTTTCTTCAGCAGCAGGAGCAAAAACATGTAAAACAAAGACATTATGGGTAGAGCTAGAAGCTAGAGCTTGTTGTTACCATCTCATAAATGTCATGATAAACTTAAGTCATTGTCAGAGGTTAGCAAAAAAAAAAAAAACTAACTGGTTGATAATGTGATTGAGATGCTAGAAAAAGTTATTGTATGTAATGTAAAAACACTGTTATGTAAAAACATTGTTAACAATGTGTTTTGTTTCAGTAGCTTCCCCAAGCCAGTGAGTGACAGATATATTTGTGTATTTACAGGCCAGCCTGGTGTGCCAGGGAGTAAACAACCAGACCTACATCTGTGAGTCAGGTCACTGCTGTGGAGAGACACAGTGCTGCAGCTACTACTATGAACTGTGGTGTAAGTTACACATCTTTACTTTAGTCTTTCTTAGTGTTTGACTGGTACCTCTTTATGTCACTTATAAAATGATATGAAGCAAGAATGCACTAAACTTGAAGCAGATTTGTTCATAAATCCATACTGCACTAGCTCACACAATGCACATTTATTACAGTTTTATTCTACCCAACAAATATTGCACTTCAAAGTGAAGGGTGTCTGAATTGCCAAAATGGGAGGAAACAGGATAGGGAGCAGATGTTTGATAAAGGTCAGGACTGGTACCAGTTAGACGAGTGGAGCTTAGCCCTGAGTCTTATTTGTCGCTCCCAATCTCCACTTCTGTCTGAGCTGCTGCGGCTTGGCTGCCTGGTTGTCTCTCATGTTGCAGACACACCCGTGTGCCATATAACAAGAACTCCCAAGCCTGTCAGTGCACTCAGGGGTATTTCTTTCATTTAAGGGTGCACTTTGTCCCGAAAGTTTTCTGACACAAAGAACATCAAACCAATCCTTAAAACAGTGACAGCGATTAACAGGGTGTTAATCATAACTAAGAGAGGGTGTCAGAGCTCATTACTGAACTAAACAAATGTGTAGCACCTAGTATGTTTATACATAATCTTATACAGGTAACATTTTGTATTCCTTTTTGCATCACAACAATATTAAAAAGTGATGCATTAGAGAAGTTTAGCTATTTTTAAAAGAGAAAAAAGGAAATGAAGTGTGTTCGCGATCAGCGAAATAAGGTGTCAAACGGTATAATCTTGTTTGTACTGAAGCTCAAATTATACAGTAACTACAGTCATATTAAAGACTTTGTATTAAAGGTGTTTCAACACATTCTCCCTGCAGGGTTCTGGTTGGTGTGGACTCTGATCATTATCCTGACATGCTGCTGTGTGTGTCAGCACTGGCGCTCCAAGCAGCGCTTCCAGCAGCAACGCCGGCAGAACGAGATCAACCTCATCGCCTATAGAGAGGCTCACAACAACTCTCAGCTACCCCTCTATCTTAGTAAGTAACTGGGTCTGGCACACTGCTGCCTCTACGCATTCCACACATACATGTACTCAGACACATTACCAGCTGCACGTCATACATAGGTTTGTAAATAGAATTAACAAGTAGTACTCGACCAATAGAATCTTTTGATACAACTTTCACTCAAAAACTCCAGGTCCAACACACAAGACTGAAAATGCATTTAAAGGAGGAGGAGGAGTTCATGTTTTTCCATGTCTATCTTAATTCAAAGCTGAAATGCTCATGTGTACAACAAAAGCTTTTTTGGTCCCTGTAATTGATCCTCCTTTATATACTGGTCTCATATGATCCATTCTTAAAGCAACTTCATTGTAAAGCTCAGGGGATGAAAGGCCACAGTCTGCTGTGGTCTTTGTGAAAACTTATTCTAAAGTTCAGCTTTAGCATTTTGAGTATGACAAATCAACCTGGTATTTTCTAAAGTTAGTCTTCTTTTAGTACAAATTGCTTTGTTACTAACCCAATGCGCTACATGGAAACAAACTGAATTTTGTGCTATAAAGAAACTAAGAAAATATGCTCTTTATTTGTCTGCGTCAGACCCCTGAAGCTCCATATTCTCTTCAGCTGAACTTAAGAAGTCATTTTGCTCAAAGGACTGTGGATTTGTCCTCAGAAGGAATATGACAGCAGCCAGTAACCATTTCAATCACCATTAAACTATTGGTCAAATTACCAAGTCTTCACTGTTCACTCAGGACTACAGACAGGACTCCAGTCTTTAACTGCAGGTCCACACATATTACTGTTGTCTTTGTGCTAAACAGGTTTGGCACATGTTTATTTCATCATCAAAAAGGTTGCGTGAAATGTTTTTATGCTGATCAGTCAGTATGGGTGGCAGCACAGATGGTGGTGTAATGGTAACTTAATATCTTTTTTTTTAGTCAATTAAGAAGAACCTAACACATTTATTCTGATCTAATAGATGCTTCCCTGTGAAGCCTAGATGTTGTGTGGCATTGTTTCCCCTGGTTAAAACTTTGGATTTTGTTTGGCCAGTCGTTGAACAGACCTTCAAGCTCTAAATGAAGTCATTATTTTGTTTGTTGTTTAATTTAGAATTCAAGTTACTTGGTCTTTTATTAATCTGTTCTTGAAATCCCTAAACTTTTGAGGCTGATGGATTTTTCACAAGCGAGAATCCGTCTTGCCAGGCTCCAAGCTATTCACTTGTGGCCGGACCACAGTGGTCTGGACCAATCAGCATCCAATCAGTCAATCAAGTCAGAAGTAACTGTTTGAGTGTTTGTGCCTTTTCATGCACAAAATTTCTATACAGAGACAGTAAAAATAATTTACCGACATGCTAACTAGCTGTCAAAGCCCCTCAGACTGTGGCTTGTTGCTGTGCTGTGTTGTGTGTGTCATATGATTCATGGATGGTTCATCCAAAGTGCCTGCCCTTTTCCAACAGAGCCTTCCCAGATGGTTGTGTGAAGCAAACCATCTGGAGTATTGAATAATTAGATTCTTCATTCACTCTGTTTTTGGGGCCGACATAGATCACATCAGTGATGAAAAACAGTTTTATTGTGGAAAAAGAGGACTGCATTAGTTGTTAACGGTTAACCAGTTATTGATTGTTAATAAAGCCGACTGTCAATTAAGGAAATTGCTTAAAATTTGCATCAGTGGCTATTTTTCTATACTGAGCTTTTTGTAAATGACAAAGGTGTTAGTCCAGTATTTTTTGACTTCCCTGCTCTGTCCTTGGCTCTCAGCTCCAAGTCCATTGGTTTCTACTGAAGACGTAAGTGATTTTCCACTGGATAGGTGAGGTCAGTAGAATAAGCTTAAAATACAACATTTTTTCCCGTTTTTTTAAAGTTTTTATGTTCAGTATGTTGGCAAACAGTTTATTTCCTCATGCAGCAGCAAGCATGATTTTGGAGTGGTGTTTGTGTCTACCTGATGAGTCTAAAGCACCTTTTCCACTGGTCAAAAAACCCACTGAGACCCACTAATATCGGGTTTTTGTCGGCAAAGGAAAAGGGTACAATCGGCATTCACACCCGGGTCAAATCACCCTGCAGTAGATGCTCTGTAAGTGCAAATGATGACATGGCTCCTTGCAGTTGTGTGTGTCCTCAGTCCGAACAGAGGCAAACTCAACTGGCAGTGGAAAAGAGGTCAGTTTGCTATATTAGTGGGTTTATCCACATTTTAAAAACCCACTTATATTTGCTAATTTTGACAAAAAGGGGTATAAGTTCAGTATTTACTTTCTAGTCTCTAACTGTGTCTTTCTGCTGTTTGCTGCTGAGCAGGTTGGGTACAGCTGGGTGCACAGTTGGAGATATTTCTCTCTGGGTTCATTGCAATAAGTGACCCCTTTTCACTTTACACGTCAATTGATCTGCGATTAATTGAAAAACATTGATTAGTGCAGCTTTAAACTCTAATCATGTGTTGAGTAGGAAACCAGTGAATGGAATAAAGCTAAATGCTGTCATTGACAGAGGCACCGTCATATTTGTCCTCTTTCATAGTTGTATGCATTTTGTTACTCCTCAGGATTCTTGCCCACCTATCTGCTGCCAGCCTATGATGAGGTAGGTGGCCGCCCAGCCACACCTCCTCCTCCCTACACCCCTCTCCAGCCAGCGCCTCCACCCACAGATCCACCTGAGGAGTCTCCATGCCCCCACTTGGCTATCTCTATCCCCAGTGATGCTGATGCAGTGCTCCCTGCTACTCCAGAGGCCACGCAGACCCTCCTGCACAGCACCTCCAACCCAAACAAGGATTCAACGCCGGGCAGGTACCGGCGCTTCACAGGGGATTCTGGGATTGAAGTATGCGATGGTCAGGAATTGTGGGATCACCACGGCTTTTTAGAAAGAGAGGAAGAGTCGGAGGAACAGGGAGCAGTGCATATGGAAGACCCTGGAACCTTTGAAAACAGCCACAGTAGTGATCCAGTCATTCATGAAAACACAGATGGACACACAGAGACACAGTCTCTGAGGTAATCCAGACTGATGACGTCAATATCTGCAGAGACAAAACTCTGCAGCAGTCACTGATGCAATATTATTACCTTTGGTGCTCAGGGGTTTGGTCTTTAAGTACATATGTAAGTTTGACTAACACCAGTGTGACAGGCCTGGAGACAAATGAAAGATAAATCTAAATATTTTAACAGTTTCCTAAAAATTCAAATGTACATTATTCAAGTTGCGGTGTGAAGCATGAAGTGCAATGTGACGCCTAGCTTCTCTTCTCTCCTCATGTCCACGTTGAACTCGTATTGAAGAGCTGTCTGCTTTGAAACATTCTCCTGTCAGGAGGCAGCATGAGAGAGATTCATCTTCACTTACACGGTTCTTTAAGATTTGTTGAAAGTTTCTGAGTCACAGTGTAACAGTACCCCACTGACTGTGGCATTAAACCAGCACAGCTGCTGGGTTCAGTGATCTGACCCCTTCTACCATGGTAGCTAGAGCTTGACCAAAGCTGACTTTATAGCTGATATTAATACTTTAAAGTTTTTTTTATCCTTCAACTTTATATCAAAAGAAACGTGTCTATTTTTACATAAATGCATAACATTTACTTTTTATATACGTCCCATAAATTAGATTATGAAACTTTGTGACCAGCATACGTATGACCGGGATGTTATACAGTGTAAAATAAACGTGTCAGTGCCCTCTTGTAGACAATTGATGGATCATTAAACTCACCTGTCAACTTCACTGACAGACCTGTAAAACAGGTCCTCTTTACATGTCGGACTCTGGAGTCTTCAGCTGTTTTAACCTTCTCTGTTGAGACATTTTGAATCTTTAATTACACAACATTAACAGCTGATTCACACTTACAACACTTAAGTATCACCACTATTCAGGTTCATAGGACCATGTGACTTGTTCCAGATATGTTTAACTCTGAATAGCAGCTGAGGTGATGACAGAGCTGCAACACCGACATATCCATGTTTGATCATTCAATTTTAGATATATTTTGTCACATGACTGGAGGTTTAGCAAAAATGTTCTGCATCTGCTCCGATCAAAAGTCTTCTAAAGGTCCCATGTTTTACACTTGTCCAGTGTTTTATTTGAAGTGTTGACATCCATAAGAAGATAAACCATAAACCAAACCTTGCAAGGCCAGAACAGTGGGTCCCAGTGGGCCTGGCTTGGGGCATGGATGAGGGTGGTAACTGTTTCATTGTGTCATCACAAAGTTACACAAATAACAGATGAAGAACATGGGCTGTATGCATTTCTCTGTGGACTGAGCACTTTGATAATTTCACAGTGTTAATACAGCACCTAGACATGGAAATCTTACTTATACTTATACAACGTGGGACCTTTAAAACAAATCAGTCGCTGACAGAGAAATGAGTAAGCAGGCATACATTTATATTACTCTAACAATATATACATATTATTCAGAAGTCAACACAGAAAAAGTTGTATTGAGACGTTGTTGATACAAGTGTTTAAAGATTGTTGTTGAAAGCACCAGCAGCAAATTGGTTGGTTGATCCCTTGCATGTGTGTACACTGCTCCGGTTCTCTTCACACAGGAAGGCTTCAGTAAGTGATCATTAATCCTTGTGAGTGTCCAGTCACTTGTTACACTGGTGTTAATTTAAGATTCTGATGCCATAGTGCCATAATGTGTAGCCTTATGTAGCCTGTAAATAGAAAGTATTTAGTTGAACTTAATCAAAGCTCTGGAGTCTCTTTGACTGATAATTGAGTAACCTGTCAGTGTACTCAATAACAGATTCACCATCATTTAACTGATGTACAATTGTGTTTCCCTGTAGTTTGCCAAGAAGGTTTAGATATTTAAATAATATCTGAAAATGTCACCATCAGTGTGGTTATTCTGAAAGCACATGCAAGTTTGTGTTGGAGGGTGTCGGTTGTAAACCACAAGTGTATGTATACAAGGGGAATGACTATGGTGAAATTAGATGACACACTCCATGTATAAATGTGTCAGGCTGTCGGGAAGCTGACAGTGAAACCCAAACCTTACGGTGCACTGAGGGGACTTTGCTCCAGTTGAGTCAATTGAGCACTTTTCCACATATGCAGCACCTGGTGCTACACTCTGTATATATGCTCTTTATTATCTCCTGAATAAAAGTATATTTTTCTGTTGCATTTTGTATAAAATATAGTTATTAAAAATGATGTGGAGAACATGTGGCTACTTTTTTTGTGAGTTTTAAGACAAGTAAACAAGATGAGTCAACACTACAATCTACACTCTACACTGTATGTACTGTATATACTATAGAAATAACTAGAGAACCTTGTGGCAATTTAAGTCAATACAGGAGCAGTGCAGAGATGAATAATGTTCAGTCGTGATTGTGACTTGTTTCATATCATCTGTCTCACCAGCTGCAGGGGCCCAAATGTCCAAGTTGTCACCAGTTCAGCTGGTACATGAGTTTGTCTGCTTCTCTTTTGACAACTAAACTGTAATTTTTATGCGGAGCGGCTGTTTTGCCTTCCTCTCATCCTGAAGTACTGCGAGAGTATCTAAGGTCCGTAGACGTGCTCCTCATAGAAACCTGTGCTGTCCTGGTAAACATTCCTCCTAGTCCAGATCAGTTTCTGTGCAGCATGTACACAGCAGATCTGTGGTGTGTCGCTGTTTCAGGACTTCATGGAAACAGTAAAATGAAAACACTTCACCCCTGATATTCAGTATTTTAACCGAGCCAGTAAACTCACACAGCTTAAACATGTGACTAAGCTGGGACCATGCTCAGTGGATACTGTGTGACTTCACCATCACTGTCAACACTAGATTGTGATGTGTGTAATGGATCAGCACAGTCTGTCACTCAATGGACAGAGGCTTGACAAACTAGTTTGACTTTCCTGTTTCACTGGCTCCTCTTTTATCTAAGTCTGGGAGATCTCTGTTTCGTTATCTTTGGCAACATCTATGGCGTACATGGTAGATGCAGAGTGATGTGTTTGGTAGATGCAAAGTAGATACAAAGTTAGTGATGTGTTTTTGAAGATCAAAAACATGTAACTCACTTTGTGTGAGTGATCTGTGTTCCTTGTGATTTTGCTCACAAGTTATACCAGACAGTCAGTTCATAGAACTGTAAAATGCAAGCACCTCTATATGACAAACATTGGAGCAAGACATGTTTGTAGATGTGAGTGAACATAATTAGTATGCATCTGGAAAGAAGAAAAAAAACACATCTACATACCTACACATGAAAAAGTGACAGATGAGGCTTGTGTATACAGGCACAAACGAACAGTTGCATGAAAAAGAAATCAAAGAAACACAAACATGCAAATACAAGGGTGTGTAGCAGCTGTACTGTGTACAGTCAGGTCCATACATATTGGGACATCGACACAATTCTCATCTTTTTGGCTCTAAACACCACCACAATGGATTTGAAATGAAACGAACAAGATGTGCTTTAACTGCAGACTTTCAGCTTTAATTTGAAGGTATTTACATCTAAATCAGGTGAACGGTGTAGGAATTACAACAGTTTGTATATGTGCCTCCCACTTTTTAAGGGACCAAAAGTAATGGGACAAATTAACAATCATAAATCAAACTTTCACTATTTAATACTTGGTTGCAAATCCTTTACAGTCAATCACAGCCTGAAGTCTGGAACACATAGACATCACCAGACGCTGGGTTTCATCCCTGGTGATGCTCTGCCAGGCCTCTACTGCAACTGTCTTCAGTTCCTGCTTGTTCTTGGGGCATTTTCCCTTCAGTTTTGTCTTCAGCAAGTGAAATGCATGTTCAATCAGATTCAGGTAAGGTGATTGACTTGGCCATTGCATAACATTCCACTTCTTTGCCTTAAAAAACGCTTTGGTTGCTTTCGCAGTATGCTTCATTGTCCATCTGCACTGTGAATCACCGTCCAATGAGTTCTGAAGCATTTGGCTGAATATGAGCAGATAATATTGCCTGAAACACTTCAGAATTCATCCTGCTGCTTTTGTCAGCAGTCACATCATCAATAAATACAAGGGAACCAGTTGCATTGGCAGCCATGCATGCCCAAGCCATGACACTACCACCACCATGCTTCACAGTTCCTTTCCTTCTCCATACTCTTCTCTTCCCATCACTCTGGAACAAGTTGATCTTTGTCTCATCTGTCCATAGGATGTTGTTCCAGAACTGTAAAGACTTTTTTAGATGTTGTTTGGCAAACTCTAATCTGGCCTTCCTGTTTTTGAGGCTCACCAGTGGTTTACATCTTGTGGTGAACCCTCTGTATTCACTCTGATGAAGTCTTCTCTTGATTGTTGACTTTGACACACATACACCTACCCCCTGGAGAGTGTTCTTGATCCAACTGTTGTGAAGGGAAAGAATTCTTCGGTCATCCACCACAGTTGTTTTCCGTGGTCTTCCAGGTCTTTTGGTGTTGCTGAGCTCACCGGTGCGTTCTTTCTTTTTGAGAATGTTCCAAACAGTTGATTTGGCCATACCTAATGTTTTTGCTTTCTCTCTGATGGGTTTGTTTTGATCTTTCAGCCTAATGATGGCTTTCTTCACTGATAGTGACAGCTCTTTGGATCTCATATTGAGAGTTGACAGCAACAGATTCCAAATGCAAATAGCACACTTGAAATGAACTATAGATCTTTTATCTGCTCCTTGTAAATGGGATAATGAGAGAATAACACACACCTGGCCATGGAACAGCTGAGCAGCCAACTGTCCCATTACTTTTGGTCCTTTAAAAAGTGGGAGGCACAAATACAAACTGTTGTAATTCCTACACCGTTCACCTGATTTAGATGTAAATACCTTCAAATTAAAGCTGAAAGTCTGCAGTTAAAGCACATCTTGTTCATTTCATTTCAAATCCATTGTGGTGGTGTTTAGAGCCAAAAAGATGAGAATTGTATCGATGTCCCAATATTTATGGACCTGACTGTATGTGTGTAGAGATGGATGTGGTGTGCTTTACTCAGCAACAGTGACAGTGGTTAAATAAATGGGTAAAATCTTGAAGAGGAAGCTTTAACTAAGTTGAATACACTGAAGAGCAGCATAGGGATGTAATGTTAAACACTAACATCAGTGTAAGCTGCAATATTATTCTTAAACCAAAACCAAAGGAAATAGTGTAACTATTAGGACCTGTACTTATCATACTGCCAATTTTGGACTCAAGTGAAAGATCAAAGTAAAAATGTTTAACTTTTACTCAAACTTGTGAATAGAAAACAATTTATTACATTGTTTTTACTTCAAAAGCCTGTTAAGTGTCACAGAACTGCATGACCTCCATGACTGCAGCGCAGAAGCAGCCAAGCATGCCCACACTCCATCTAATAATAAAAAAAATAAGAAGAAATAATAATAATAATAATAAAAAGCAGTATCAGTAAGGTTAGAGTAGTATTATTTGCAGTTGAATATTTGATAGGATGTTACAACACTTTCTTTTGTCATTTATCAGGCTGCAAACAAACAGCAAGAACAAGTCTGATATAGATTTGATTTATAGTCACTCGCTAAACATCTTTGTCTGCACTTGTTAGTGAGGAACTAAATATTCCTTATTATATGATTTATCTGACACAACTCTTTTGCCAACATGTGGCAAGAGGGGCAGTGTATGACACAGAATGTTGCCCATCTGTGGTATGGCCTTTTAGAAAATTCATGTGTAGATCCTGAACTGCTCAGGAAATCCACAAACAGGGTCCACAGCTGTACCCAGTGAAGGAATTATCAGATTAGTTGAATGTGTACACTGTCAAACTACAGAATGGGCTTAACAAATAGACCAACATACTGGAAAAATCTGGAAAGCAAAGTTCATGTTAGTGTGGAAGAAAATAAACCAACAGTGACAGAAGTATGGGAGGGAAAAGATCTACACTGAACCCAAAACAACGTAGGTGTGGTGAGAAGTAGGGCAGCAAACTGTGGAGAACAAGTTACAAGCAGACTGAGAGCAGGACAAGGCAATCTGAAAACTAAACTTATCATTATGGTAAAACATCCATCAGGTCACCGCAAGCAATGTAGTTACAAAGGGAAAGTAATGTCTTATGTGGATTAATTACTTTAAAAATGGACCTATTCCAAAAGGAGACAATAAAGAAACTTCAAGGATGTTAACTGAAAGCAGAGTGAGACAGATGACAGTAAAACAAAATGCAAAATGAAGGATGGAGGAAAAAGGAGCGGTTGGGAGAGGCCCAGCCTCCGGCAGATGGCAGTCAGGTACAACAATGAAACGAAGGATGGAGAAGAAGCTGCAAAGACATGCGCATGCTCCACACAAAGTAACGGCGGGCCCCTGTGGAGTCGGTAAGTGTCGTTGTGTGTCAGTGTTTTGTCGGACTGCTGTGAGACGCGCTCACTACAGCGGGGAGCTAGCCGCAGTGGTGGTGGCTCAGTTAGCAGCTAATGTCCTGTTTGAAGCAGGTACGTGAACTCACCGAGCGGTGGCTGGAGGTGACGTCCGGGTGTCCGACAGACGTTCCTCTATAGGTTTTAATTAGTCGCTGAATATAATTATTTCTTATTGGAAACTGACACACAGCTGCCCCTCCCGCTGAGATGCTAATGTTAGCCGTGACTGCCTTGACAGGACACCGGGCTAACTTTAGGTTAGCCTACATTTTCCTGCAGCATTAACGTTAGGCCAGACTCTCTGTTCACTCAGGGGTGATAATGTGACTCAGGACCGCCAACTCATACCAAAGCCTTCGTTTCCATGACTAATAGACGTCACTGATGTTAGCAGTATACATTTATATGTAAAAGTTTGCCGGAAGTTATTTAATTGTGACCGTGGGTTTACTGAGCAGCTCTTTTCTTCCCAGAAACACTTTTAACGGTTCAAGATGACGACTTCATGGAGCGACCGTCTGCAGAAGTATGCCGACTTACCAGCCAACATGGACGGTGTGGCCATGAAGAAGTATCGGCGTGAAGCTCACCACAGGTATGTGTTCATCAGACTGCAGCAAAAAGGGCTGATAATCTTCTTAAACATGGACCAGTTTTTTTGGTTTCACCACAGTTACAGTCTGTTTTTCGTGTGTGTGTGTGTGTGTGTGTGTGTTTGAGTTGTGTTCAGTATCAGATATTCGCATCATCAGAAATGCCACTGATTAATGACCTGTAATAAAAAATAAATTGACACACATTTTAGCAGTTTTTAAAGCAACCCTGCAGCTTGAAGACACTTATAGTAAATATATTCTCCCACAAGGTGCTTTTGTTAATGGATTGACATGAACTTTTCAGTAATTATAAAAACAAACCTGCAAATTTCTCAGTTGATTCAAAGTTAGCAGGATCATGGCCTAGCAAGGTTCCAGGAAAGCCTGAGCCAGGGCTAATGATAGACTTTATCAAATAGGAAAGTTTTAAGCCTAATCTTAATCGTGACAAGGGTGTCTGCCTCCCAGGACCAAACTGGTCCCAAAGGAGAGGAGAGAGCTTAATAGCAAAGGCCTCCACCCCAAACCAGTTCTCCCCCACAGGTTTAATGTCCATATTCAAAGCCGTTCATAACTATGGATAATAGAATTAGAAATCCAGTGACATGGGCTAGAAGAGACATCTCAAACCAGCCTAGTGCTGGTTGGGATTTGGCACACACCCTATTGCATTTGTAACCATATCCATGCAAACACAATCTCATGTTTTGTAAGTAATTATTCTGCCCATTTCAACTCATTTACAGTTTCATATTCTGTTTGTGGTTTGTTGCTGTCTGTTATGTTTCATAATGTTTGATATTTGCTGTTCTGCAGTAATAAGAAAGAACTGTTTCAAAATAAGTTGTGAGCTAAAGGAAAAGAGATCAATTGAACTAAAAGTTGCTGGTTGTCGTTGGACCCCTGGAGCCAGAAATCATTTCATTTGATCTTTAGAGGCAGGGAAGAAATCAATGTAAGAAGATAGCCACCCTCTGTGACTGACTAGAGTCAGAAAATCCAAAAATCAGTCCTTTACATGAATAACATTAATTAGTCTTCACTACAACAATGAAAGAAAAAATAGATCTCTGCGAGCACACGGTGTATCAGTCCTGCTGACTGATGTAAACGAGGAGGAACTTTGTGTAACCAGACCCCTCTTCAATGAATAAATAGGTTTTGGTGCTTTCTGGTTTTAATGATTTTCTCGGGATGAAGGGCCTTAACATGAAAATCTGCAGCTTTCAGGGGTTTTATTTTTAGGTCACTGCATTCAGCTGTGTGGTAATATAGGAAGGATTCACTGCACTGCAACAGGAAACAAAACTGGAAGTCAGTGTCCAGCTGAAGCCTGTGAAGCAGCACAGCTACAGCTGTTGTTTTCACAGATTATTGATTATACTGTCAAATAACTGGAAAAAAAGAGCTTAAAGTCATTACAACAACAGATTTGCAGGTGAAAACATATTACTGATATAATACTACTGCTGATGATTATTATACTCTTTGGCCTGTAAACTCTAGTGTGGAGTGTATCTGAGCAGCCAGTAGGGCTGGGCGTGGAGCCTCAATCCTATTTAGTATCGACTACAGTGTGTCCATAACATCAAGTATCAAAAACTGTTAAGTACTGAAGGTTGACATCACATGTCTGCTCAGATTCCAGATTTAAATCAACATTTGCCACTTCAATATCAACTCTAGTGTTAAAACTTCTGAAATGATATCCAGCCTTTCATAATGGATGCTCCAGTTTATTCACCAGTTACTTGTTTACTGTTTTTTCATGCTGGTTAGGGTCATTTGGCTCCCCATGTAGAGTAGGCAGGGCTTTGTGGTGAAACGGTTGGCAAGTGTCCTTGTGTGTCCCTCTGTGTATGCCAGTAGAGCATGAGATACAAACAAAACAAGGACTAGTTCTTCAGAACATTGCTCCATAGCACCACTAGTGGTCAAAAACTCCCAAAAACACCTCTTACTGAAGTTGACAAAACAATCTCGGCGCTCAATTGCTGTTTGTGAACTGTTCAAAGACACAGTCTGAGAGACTCACTAGCGAAATATCTGGACCTGCTGGAGAGTGTAAATCGAGAAGAGTGAAAAGTGTTATGGTTGTGACTGGCAGTGACTGCGTCAACAAGCTACAGCCAATGAGAGTGCAAGACACAGGGTGGTGGGAAACCTGGGGAAGGTGTTGCACAACATCAGTCCCTGCTGCCCGTGTATCCCAATCCATTCTCTTGTCTTTTCCGTCCTTGTTTTTTAGCTGCAAATCAGTGCACAAACAGCTTGTTTCCTGCAGAAATTTAATTTGGCAGAAAATAAAATCCTGCCTCGCACATGGTGTCACGTCCCATGTAGCTTCTCATGTTTGTTTTCATGACAAAGCATAGTTTGGATATCCGGGTGGACTTCTAGGACCACTTGTCTGTGTTTGCTTGACACTTCCATGAACAACTGTGTGATGTGATGAAAGCTCCAGAACAAGTGAGTTAGAGAATCTTGAGTCAAGATTGTTTTGCTAACTGCTGTTTCTTAGGTCAAAAATGAATTCTCGATGATGAAATTTAAATTCAAATGGACAGAGCATGGTAGTTTCTTCTCCATGCTCCCTTTATTTAAAAATAAGAGCACATAATAAACCTTTCTTCTCCCAAGACTGACCACTCCTCAGTTTCTGATCAAAGACACAGGGAAACTGAATGAGAACTAAGGATCGGTTACATTGCATCAAGACGGTGGAGCCCTGGTCCCACGAAATGTATTGGAAACACTGTTTTGAAATGTCAGCTGTGTCTGTGTTGATTTTTGTACATGTGAGACTGAGCCTAATGTAAAATTGATAGCAGGTAACACAGGCCGATCTTATTACTGTTACTGAGTTCAATAGAATCTAGATGATTCACTGACACAGACTGGCATCACAGCTGTGTAGTGTGACATGAGTGTTGAGACCAGCAGCCCTGAGTTCAGTGGTAATACTGCATATATTCTCTATTACAAAGCTTTCCAAGGGATCTGGCTCAAAACCATCCTGCAATGAGGTATGCCATCCTTTTGTTGTTGAAACAGACTGGGACTAGTGACTACATGACTGATTTGTTTTGATGTCCATGATGTGAATTGATTCTCCATCCAACTCCCATGGAACTCCATCCATACTGACACTGACTGTGAGTCGGGTTTCTCCCCGTGGAAACATCAGCTGGTGGTCATTGTGATTTCTTGGTGTGAGCTCCTCCTCTTGCATTCCCCCTGTTCCTGCATCTTTTCTTTAATCCCCATCTGTTACTGTCGATCTGATGTCATCTCTCACACCATCTGAATCGAGACTCAAGGCCAGTGTGCGGTCTGAGCAGAGTCACAGATTATATGTTTACACTGTATAATCTGTATTTCTGCATATTAGCAGTCATTCATGTAAGAGAAGCAAGAAGGTGCCAAACATTTATGTAAAATTTATGTTTTATTATCTGCACTCACAGTGAGTCACTGCTGGGCAACAATTGTATGAAAATGTAGAATTGATGACGATTAAAATGAGCGCTGTAAATAGACATCAGTGGAGTCCTTTCTTTGTTACTGCAGGGCCTGCAGAATCTCCAGTAGGCTTAAAATGTATAAATCATAGTTGAGGTCAGGGCATTAAGGTTGGATAGGAAACCTTTGATTTTTTTTGTTGTGAGATCTGGACTTGCAGCCATTACTACCAAAATCTGAAATCAGATGCTTGGTCACATTTTTAGTCATGTTTGTTGCTTGATTATAAACGTTTTTATGGGGGGGGGGGGCTGATGATTAACTGCCACCTCAGAGTTTATGTTAGCGTCTACTCTAAAGAATCATGTTATACTGCATATCACATCTGAATTTGAAGCCTATGTATGGTGCTCATCTAAAGATATAGACAGGTAGCAGTTTATGTGGTGGTGCACACAGAATATACACATCAGAGATGATGGGCTTCTTCTCCATGTGTAACATAAATGATAACTATTTTTGTGTAATGGCTACCTTGATGACATTTTGAAGTTGGTTTCTCCAATTTCTGGGATGAGAGGTTTTTACTTCAGATGCATTGATGACTGTATAAATAAGCAGTAGTGAGTGCATGTCTGTTGGTGTTGTGGTTAAGTTTTATATAAGTGACTCATGGTAGGTCCCTCAGACACAGCCTGCCATGCATCAGAAGTGTTGTTCAGTCAGACTGATAAAATGCTGCTCTGGTGTTTGTAGATCTTTCTCTGCTCCTTTTGAAGCTTAAAATGTTCCACTAGATCAATTTATCTCTGTTCACTGAGAATTCAAGGTGTGTGGTAGGAAGTCCAATCAGTGCAGCATTCAGTTTGAACAACCAGCTGTCATGCATTCATTGACCAAACACTGTTCTCCCCTTCCAGAGTGTTTGTCAACCGAAGCTTGGCCATGGAGAAGATCAAGTGTTTTGGTTTTGATATGGATTACACTCTGGCAGGTAAGTGCAGTTTGTCCTGCCACTGATTGTGTCATTCTCACTGATACAGATCAGTGAGAGAGTAGGATGGGGTCTGATGAAAAAAAGTGAGTCCATACATGCCACCTTTCCAGTCCTACTTGATCCTTTGTTTTTAGTCACATGCATTTAAGTCCTCACATACATTCATATTTTTTCATTTGCTCATGCCCTGGAATTAGTGAGTTAAAGTAAATCTAACTCTTTTCTATAACTTTCAATGTATTTACAACCCCAAAATGTTTGTTAAAAAAAACTGGAATAGTGCACACCAATTTTGTCTAAACCACTTTTTTCTGCATAAGAATAATTAAATTCATAACCACTTTTATAAGAAACCAAAGCACAATCTCAAACCAGCTTCTTGGTGAGTAGGACTTTGTCTCCCCCAGTCTGTGTGTCACTCTGACAAAGGCTGATTAACTTAAAGTAAGAACAGCCAATAAAGAGAGAAAATACAATGAAACACACTGTAAATGGATCAAAAATGGAGCAGCACATTTTCACAGTACATACAGCAGGAGTTCCTCTTCATATTTTGACTTCATAGAAATTCAGCTGATTTGTGACCAATCGAGGCAACATCTCAAAACTGTAAATCTGTATGATCACAACATCAAAGTTGTGGGTTCTTAGGGACGGTCGTCGCCTTGATTCACTGGAGCACCTGCTGTAACCCAAGATGCTGCTGCCCAGCTGTATGAGGGGATATTCCTGGCCTGAAGGCTGTCCAAACTGTAGTCCCTCACACAATGATAGATGCAGGGGGGCAGTAAAACCACTGCTCTTCTTTTGAGCAATATACCTCCCATGCAGTTCCTCACCCTCTGTTAACAACTGAAAGATTCCTGTCCTTCGTTGAAAAAATAACTCAAATCAAGCAGAGCCTCAATCACACTACCTGGCTCCTTCACTAAAACTTGTTTTTCCTCTGGTTTACTGGACCAGCTTCACCTACCCCTCAGAATGAGTTAGTCAACATTATAGCCTGTATTTGTTAAATTCCAGTCTGGTTTCTGTAAGAAGAACACAGCACTGAGCCTGCTGTCCTGAGCCTCACAAACATCCTGTTACAAGCTGGTAGTGGCAAGTTTTTCTAGACTGAGGTGCTGCTTTTGCCACCACTAACCACAACACTTATTTAGGTTGTCTGAGGAAGTGTGTATATATAACTAGAACACCATTTGAAATGTTCTTTTCTTATTTATCATTGTAAGTTTTTTGTATCCAAATGTCAGACTGCTCCTCAAACCAATGGAGTTCCTCATTGCTCTATTCTGGGTCCAGTTTTATTCTCACTCTATGTGCCCCCTGTAGGACACAACATACTTACCTTTGGCTGTGTCTGTTATTACTGTTATGTCAGTGACTTCCAGCTTTAAGCATATGTGTAACCCGGGGAATTTCCAAACTGTCTACTTTGCACAATTATATTATTATTATTATTATTATTATTATTATTATTATTATTATTATTATTGGATGTCTCATAGTTTCCTGCAGCTGTATTGTTCCATCCATGGCTTTGTCTCCTCATAAGGATTATTGTAAGGCTCTGTATCTTTGTTTAAACTAAGGTGCTCTAACACACTTACAGTTAGTTCACAAAACTCAGCTGCAGGACTGCAAACTCAGACTCCTCAGCATTCTCGTATCAAACTACACTGGCTTGCTGTTAAATATAGAACTGAATCCAGGATACTCCTAATTACTTTTCAGGTCATAAACAACTTGTCTCCACCATATATCAGCAAATTACAGACCCCTTATAGATCCATCAGGCCTCTCAAGTTATCAGAGCAAGGGTTGCTGATTGTGCCACGCTCTTAAGTTCAGGACCCATGGTGACCAAACTCTTACTGTCCTGGCCCTCAGGTTAGGAAATAGTCTCCCTCTGGGGGTCAGGTCATTGATCCTCCCTGCCATGATTTGTCTCCCTTTGTTTTTATTCTTTTAATAATTTTTGTTTGAATTATGTATTTATATGCTTCTGTCACTGGATGTTGTGCTTTGCCACTTGTGAAGCACTTTGTAACCCTGATTTTCAAAAGTGCTGTGTAAGTAAAGATTTACTTAGTTGCTTACTTGCAATAGTCAGCATGTGTCAGTCAAACCATTTTTCACCAGAAACTGAAAACATGTTTTTACTGGTTATGTGCTGCTAAGCCTCTTTGCTGCAGGTGCAGGTAATAACATGTTAGGAACTCTCTGTGCAGAGTTCTCCAGTGTTTTTGGTGCACTACCTTCATCAGGGTGATTTGTGTGGTGTGAACGTGAGCCTCTCTCCCTGTGTGTCTGCAGTGTATAAATCTCCTGAGTATGAGTCACTGGGCTTCGACTTGACAGTGGAGCGCCTGGTGTCCATTGGATATCCACAAGAGCTGCTCAACTTTGTCTATGACCCCTCCTTCCCCACCAGGTTGGTTCACAGAGCCCCGCCTTTTTTAATACAGACTTGATATTTGAATACCACTGTGATTCTCACTCTCAGGTGTGCACTCTGCTTCCTGTCTTTCTCAGAGGTCTGGTGTTTGACACAATGTATGGCAACCTGCTCAAAGTCGACACCTATGGGAACATCCTGGTGTGTGTGCATGGGTTCAACTTCTTAAGAGGGTGAGGTTCACTACTCACACTGAGTTGTCAACATAGTCCACCACATCTCTAAAGAACTGGGCAGTTTTCCATGTTGTGAGACCTTTCATTCATCCCTCCTATAAAAGTATTATTCAAATTGATCATTAACACCCACAACCAAGCTAGCAGCACTGAGCATCACCCAAAGTGATGGGAATGTCAGTAGTTTTGCAGGAATTTCGTAATAAACAAAAGTATTGGACACACTGACCTCACTGACATTTTGACCTGGTGCTCAATGAAAAGTGAAAGTTCATCCTTAGAGTTACGTGAATGTGAGTCACAGATTTAATGTTAATCCATCCGATAGATGTTGAGACATTTCACTCAAAACCACTAAAGTCAACCTCATGTGGCACTAGAAGAAAAATAAATTAGCCAGTCTGTCCAGTTGATGTGGAGATGGATCACAGAACAGGTGACATTTTTCACCTGCTGCTGGTGCTACAGGAGAAGTGAGGGAATCACTGGAGTTCAAAAGATTCAGGACCATAAATGTTTGCAGAGTTTGATGACAATCCAGCCTATAGTCCATGAAGGAAAAGGATTGAAACAGTGCAGCTGATGTCCACACAGCACTGTGCTCTTGGCTCTGACGAGCAGCATCCTCATGAGCAGATCCCTGAGTTGAACACATACACAAAACACACATGCATGTAACAAGCACAAGGGTGGATAACAGACATTTCTGACCACTGCATAAGGAGCTGATAGAAATGTAACGTAATGCACAAGCTTGATTGTGTGTATAATATAACTCTGTTTCCTGGTTGGACCTCCTGTAATGTGTGTGTCCAATGTATGTGTCTGAACTCACTCTGCACAGACCTGACATCAGAGAGATGTACCCCAACAAATTTATTCAACGTGGAGATACAGACCGCTTTTACATCCTCAACACACTCTTCAACCTGCCTGGTAAGAAACGACATCAACACAACTACTCTACAGCTTTTTATAATCCAATAGTAAAAAAGAAAAAAAGCTATGAAAACACAAAGTCAGCAGAGCACAATTAGAGTGGACCAGACTTATGATCATTAGTTTGAATAGTCATTTAGCCTATAGAATAATAATAATAATTTAATAATTTTTTTAAGAAAAAGTACATTTTTATCTTTCTGCTGTGTTCTCCAGTGGGTGTGTATTGTTAGGTCTGAGGGTGTCTGTGCTGTAATTTGATTGGTTTAGTTTCTGTGTGGACACATACTGAAAAGAGACTGTTATATCAACCCAGTTCCAACAGGATGGAACCAGCAGACAGGTTAATATTGTTGCCTGTTGCTTATGTACAACATCAAGAAAAAATACAAACATAGAGAATCAAACACCGAAAGACAACAAAATAACACAACAAACAAGGAAGTAGAACAAATGAGGGAGACAGCTGATCTTTTGATCATGAGTATGTTTTGAGCTGAGATTTGAAAGAGTCAGTGGATGGGGCCGATCTGATTGAAAGGGGCTATTCCACAATCTGGGGGCCATGACTGAACTGGAACTGGTCAGAAGCGTAGCTGCGGTAGTCTGGACCAGTTGCAGGGATGATTGACTGACTCCACAGTGCAGAGAGTTACAGTAGTGGAGCCTGGAGGATACAAGAGCATGGATAACTTTTCACTGAACAAGAGGAAAGGTTTTATTTTTGAGATGGTATGAAGCTGAGAGAAACTGGATTTTTCTACTAACATTTATGGTACATATTATTGGTTATTTATTATTTTTTTATTTTACCTTTATTTTATCAGGCAAGATATTAAGAACAAATTCTTATTTACACTGACAGCCTGGCACGTGTCAGAAAACTGAGACAAGAAAACAAAGAAAGACAAGAGTTTATCATCATAACCATTTTCTGCCTGTAAACTGTGATCATGTCAACGTCCGACTCCTAAATATAACTGAGAAACTCTGATTGTGTCCGACCTGGCACTTACAGAAGTGTCTGCAAACCAACCTCATGGACACTTCACATTAACTGAAGGCCATGGTTCAGTGTACAATATTTCAATAACACAAGCAGCTCTTTAATCATAAAACCCTCTCAACACTGGCAAGTCCTTAACATGGGAATCTTTCCCATCATGCATCCCATGTAACCTGAACTCTTCATCAGCCTCGTCTTCATGGACGTATTTGAAAGGGAGAAACATACTGTAGCTCATATGAGCATTTGTAGGCTTATACAGTGTGATGAAAGTTGGCAGTGCGTCACATCACGTGTCAAGTGTCTGCTGCTCTCTCGATGCTCAAAGCTTAGACATGTTTCACACTGGTTTGTCCAAAAACAGGTGGGAAAATGTCACTAGCTGTGAGAACACAGAGTCACTCTTTATATTTCTTTACTCAAAGTGCAAATAATTTCACTTTTAGTTTGACTTCATGATATATTTCTTTTTTTTTCTTTTCTTTTTTTTTAAAGTATGTGCTCTGCTGTATATGTATGTATCTGATTCCACTTGTTTCTTTACATTGTTAATGTGTCAAATTGATGCATGTTGATATTCAGCTTCACAGTCAGTCTCCTCTTCTTCCTCAGAAACCTACCTGTTTGCTTGCCTGGTTGATTTCTTCAGTAACTGCTCCAGATACTCAAGGTACTGGTGCACACAGAATACTGTCAGTCTGCCTGTGCAATGATTTTACTGCTCAGAGTTTCAGTCCAGTTTCCAGTTTTTCTTAAATATACTCTCTCTGACTCTCAAATTATTTGTCAACTTTTCCCTGACGAAAATGTCTTTGACAATTTCCAGCCACGATTCCTGATCTGGAGCGTTTACATTAAGCCCATTTGTGATAACAGCTGTCTTGTTTTGATCAGCCAGAGATCTTCTCTCATCACAGTACCTTCAATGTTCCCAAGACTCATCATAGGACAAGTATTTGGGATTTCACATCCCAAAATATTTTTTAACAACTACATTAACATTTTCCTAATACAGCCTTAGCTTTGTGCAGTTCCAGAAAATGGAAAATGGTCAGCCTCCATGGTTACACACAGTGTTGTTGTGCAGCAAGTTGCCTGCCTTTTATTTTTGGGTTAGATTCTTCCAGCAGAACTCCCTCTATACGAGTGAGTTGGAGGATGTACATTGTGTCTCTCACCAATATTAACATCATTTTAATGGTCTCTGTAGCTGTGAGACTGGCTTCAAAGATGGCGACCTTTTCATGTCCTACAAGAGCATGTTCCAGGACGTGAGAGACGCTGTGGACTGGGTTCATTTCAAGGTAAAATAATTTGCTCTTCCACATGAGTCCAGTCAGCTGCAGGCCGTCTCCTGCAGTCAGTGCTCAGTCCACTGTTTTCTTTCTTTTCAAAGGGCTCCTTAAAGGAAAAAACGGTCGAAAACCTGGAGAAGTACGTAGTGAAGGATGTAAGTACATACTACAACTATTGGTGTATAGTTTGGGTGACAAATACTCTGTCACTCTGTAGACATGAAACACATTTTAGTTCAGTCTCAGTTGTTTTGTTTTTTTGTGATTCAGTTTGTCTGCATTGTTGTTGATGTTTGTTTTGTTGTTCCTCCACCAAGCCGAAGCTTCCTCTCCTCCTCAGTCGCATGAATGAAGTAGCCAAAGTATTTCTGGCCACTAACAGCGATTACAAATACACAGAGGTGAGATCAAAGTTCAGTCACACGTGTTCATGAATGAATAAACACACCAGAACCTACTGTTTTGATTTATCTTTGGATTCATTTAGACAGTTGTTAATGATGTCAGGAGATGTTAATGATTTCTGTGTCATTCTGTTCTTGACCACATTGTCAATAAAAACCTTCTCCTCTCATCTTACAGAAAATTATGACCTACCTGTTTGACTTCCCTCACGGCCCGAAGGTAACGGTAATGATCAAAGAAAGATGATCAGATGACGTGTTGTCAGGGATCTGAATGGATTTGATTTGAACTACCTTGCTTAAATAAGAAATGGCAGATGTGATTTATTATGAATGAGATGAGGTCTCAGTAAACATGGCGCTGGGCAACCATACAACCAGGATTTAATGAAACCTTTGAAGTGAAGAGAAAGAATTCAAACAGGAGCTTTTCTGATTTCCCCACAAGTGTCAGTGCTGATGGAAGGAAAGAAGATTGAATCTGAAGAGGAAACATTTTACAAAATCTAATAAATATGGGCTGATACAATATAATTGTTTTTACAAAATATGTTTTCACATATTTTTAATGTGTAAGTGCAAAAGGAGTGGTAGGTCTCTCCATGATGTGGATGTTCAGGCTTTGTGTCCCTCGTGCGTTAAGCACTTAATGCTTCCGTTGCCTCAACTACACCCCGTGTAATTCCACACACACGTGTTGGTCTGTGTTTTTTTTTTTTTTTTTTACTGTATTAACCCATATTTATAAAAAGGCATTTTATTTTTAACCAAACACCCACACATGGATAAGGCCGTATTTATTCTGCTTTAAATTCGATAGTTGTTAAAATATTTTAGTCTGGCCGACAGACCTAATGGCAACCCGCAGACATGATGCTGTAGCACTGTGTGTCTGGGTCTGTGTGTGTTTGTTTTATTGTGTTAATGTTCATTGCAGCCGGGCACACCCCACCGCCCCTGGCAGTCCTACTTTGACCTGATCCTGGTTGACGCCCGGAAGCCTGTGTTCTTTGGAGAGGGAACAGTGCTGCGGCAGGTTGACACTGTGAGTATATTCTACGGAAGCCTGCATGGACACTATACCACTACTGCTTATGTTTGGGGCCAATTTAAAGAATGTGTGTGATGTAAATATTTGCTGTGTAAAGACAGAAATACTGGGTGTGAGTGTGACTGAGTCTTGGTTTCTTTCAGACCACTGGTCGGCTGAAGATCGGCACATACACTGGACCTCTCCAGCATGGTATTGTTTACTCAGGAGGTAAATAACAAACCAGCTGAGCACAGCGTGTTGATTCATTTTCAGACTTAATTTGGTTTAAAAATTTAAATGGTTACACAAGCAACCATCAAAGTGTGTCCAAACGTGGCTGGAAGTGGCATTTGCTTATTTCTCATTTCTAAGTAATGTAGCAGATGGTGAATTATTCCTTATTTATCTGAATCATTACATTACATGATTTTAATTTTAAACCCAACTCGACTAATGCTAGACAAGAGCTAAAGATGTGTTTACATCAGGGATGTAAAACAGACTCTGTTTTAACTATTTCTTTGGTCTTTATACGGTCGGAGAAGATGTGCAACATGACGTGTTGAGTCATGAAAGCATTTGTTAAACAGAAGCAGGGACAACATTAGAGCCATCAGCCTGTGATGTGACACTGCATTTTCATATGTGAAAGAATACACTGCAGGCTGCATGGAGAACACCACCATCACATCTGTGCAGCAGTCACACACAGCTCCAAGCCTGAGGCCGTCTGTGCTGAGCTCTAACCCTAACCCTTCAGTCATGGCAGGTAGTGGAGCTCATGCTTACTATCCAGGGGGGCAGTTGCACAAAATACCTTAGATTAAGATTATCCTTGAAATAAAAGTGGGTGCACAAAATACCCTTAACATTTCTCCTTAAGGTTTCCTTAAAATGTTCACTGAAGTATTCAAGGTTCTGTCCTTATCTTAGTCTTACATCTGCAGTAAAAAAGAAAACTAAAGGTTCCTCAGACGTTAACTTCACTGCAACAGGTACCGTTGAGGTGTTTCATGTCTACAGATCAGCGGTGTGCCAGGTCACTCACAGAGTTTGAGTGTTGCACTTCAGTAGAGAACTTGTGTGGTGTTTTGTGCAACAGGACCCAGGTCTTTGACCCAAACATTTCCTGTCGGTGCTGCTGAAACTTAGAAAACTCATAATTCATGCTGATGCTTGAGGATCCCTCAGCAGACACCTGATGTTTAGAACAGCAAGTTAATGTGACAGAAGCCTGGTTGAGGCTGTGACCTCATATAAAACCGCCATGGCTTACTGCTTTAAGATGTTATGATAATGTGGATGAAAGTGGCCAAAGTGGTATTTTTCTTCTCTGCTCCCAGGTTCCTCAGACATTGTGTGTGACTTGCTGGGCGCTAAAGGAAAGGACATTGTCTACATTGGAGACCACATTTTCGGTGACATTCTCAAATCCAAGAAGCGTCAGGGCTGGAGGACTTTCCTGGTGATACCTGAGCTGGCTCAGGAGCTGCACGTGTGGACCGACAAAAGCTGTGAGACTGAACACATACACACACACACACACACATACACTTCAGCAGCAGCAGTAGTGGAGTGTTTTTGTGAGGCTGTTAGGAAGGAAAAGATCCTCATACATGACATCGATGTGAGTGGGCTTCAGATTTCTGTTGATGTCACACAATGTTCACACAAATGTAAATAATTCACTGAGCTCAGACCAGTGCCAGGCGCACTAGTAAAAGACACAAACCTGGTAACCATAAAAAGTGTGGTCATATTTGAGACCGTCGTGTGATGAACTAATGCCAGTGTTTGTTTTTCAGCCATATTTGAGGAACTTCAGTCTCTGGACTGCTTCCTGGCAGAGCTTTACAAGTGAGCGTCTTCTCAGCTGTTTGTTGTGTGTTGCAGAAATGTATTCTCTCAAAGAAAGTTCTTAATGCACCTTCCAGTCTTTTGAAGATTGAAAACACGTTAGTACAAGAGGAATTTATAGAAATTTATTTTCCTTTTCACAACACTCAGACATAGGAGAGATTTCAGTTTTTGAATTTTAAGAAATTTTAAAAAATGTCCAGAAACATGTTTTCACTTTATGTTGCTGAGTGTAGACTGATGAGCAAAAATGTCACCTTTCTCTATTTAAAATGAAATCTACACAGTAAACAACACAATAAAGTTAAAGGGTCTGAATCTTTTATGAAAGGTGATGCTTCACAGGTTCATTTAGTTTCAAGCTTCCTGTCCACCTCTGCTTATTGATATGTGCTTTAACTTAAAAAATATTATGCAGATTCATATGCAGCAACTGGTTAGTGTTATTGTTGATTATTTTATTACTTTATTTCTGTTCCTCAGTATTATTCCACCATTTCTGCACATTTGCTCCAAGCGCTTAGTATTTGCTCAGGGACACAATGACCCAGTTATGTCACTAACGTGGTTCGGCACCATGTCTAATAACAAATACCAACTCTCTGCATTTCCTCATTTGAATGAAACTCCCCATGTGCCGGTCTTTATTATATTAAGTGTCAGTGTTTGTATGAAACTGACGAGTACAAACTTGCTGCATGATATTTAATCTTTCCTTGCAGAGCTTGTGATGTGACCAGTTGAAGTGGAAACTATTTTGTGCTCACAGATCCCAGTAAATTTGTGTTTTGTCCTCAGGCATCTGGACAGCAGCAGCAATGAGAGACCTGACATCAGCTCCCTGCAGAGACGGATTAAGGTACAACGTCCTCTGACACTGGCATGTTTCTTCCTCCTGTCCTTCACTGTGAAAGAGTCGACCAGTGTGAGATTGTGAAGGAGAAGTGTAAGAATGAAAGTTGCTGATATTTCCATCTCCACTACTGTTCATCATTTTGTATAATGATCATTTTTGTGCCAGAAAAAGACAGTGACAGACGCCTGTGCCTACAGAAGAGCTCTCAGTGTCCCTGGTCACAGCCCAGTGAATATTACTGAGCCTGGTTCCAGCTCTCACTGTTGAACACTAGAGTCCCTGTAGGTGGTGCAGGACTGCAGAGCACCATCAAATGTGCACGTTGTTGTGACAACTAAACACAGAGACTGTTTCAAAGCCTTTTTGAAACCTGTGACCACAATTCAATTCAGTACAACTTTATTTATCCATATGTGAACGATGATATGTCCATTCAGACAACTACATTTCTTTGTGCCACATTAGAAATAAAACATTTGTCTTCTGCCAGAAAAGATGACTCGTTGCGTCTCTGTGTCCTCTCCAGAAAGTGACCCATGACATGGACATGTGCTACGGCATGATGGGAAGTCTGTTTCGCAGTGGCTCCCGTCAGACGCTGTTTGCCTCCCAAGTGATGCGCTACGCCGACCTGTACGCCGCCTCCTTCATCAACCTGCTCTACTACCCCTTCAGTTATCTGTTCAGAGCTGCACACGTACTGGTGAGAGTCACTCACACTCCTGTGTGTGTGTGTGTCTGTCTGTCTGTCTGTCTGTCTGTCTGTCTGTCTGTCTGTCTGTCTGTCTGTCTCATCTGCCCTTCATGTATTTGTGATTCACATATTTTCCTCCCTCCTAGATGCCTCATGAGTCGACGGTGGAGCACACCCACATCAACATCATCGACACGGAATCTCCGCTGGCCACACGAAACCGCCACGATGTCGACTTCAAGGAGATAGAGTGCAAACGGCACCAACTGACCCGATCCATCAGTGAGATCCAGCCCCCCCACTTCTTCCCTCAGGCTCCCCAGGAGATCACCCACTGCCACGACGAGGATGATGACGAGGAGGAGGAAGAGGAAGAGGAAGAAGAAGAAGAGTAGATGTAGGGAAAGAGCGGAGGAGTGTGAGGATGAGTTCGTCAGGTTTAAATGTTTGAAGTTGATTTATCTTTTTTTCTCTTTAGTGAATAACCACAGGGCTGCAGCAGCTGAGTCTGACTTGTTGATCCATTTTTACATTTAGAAGAACGGGTTCACCAGTCTGGACCTGATCTTGTACATGACAGGGACTAATGTGGATTCAAGTGGTCTTGCTATGTCCCTGGTAAGTGTACCTGTCCACGAGTAAATCAGGGTTATAAAGTGAGTTTAGAATCCTGTCTGTTAGTGGTATAAGCTGCAGGCAGTGAAACAAGTACCTGACTCAGGTAGAGCAGCTGTTTGTTGATGGGTCCTCCTGGTTCTGTTGGGTTTGTTTGATCTTCTGCTTTTGTTTGGGCTTTGTTCAGAGTCCGGTCTGCATCTTCATTCGTACTGTAAACAGTTCACTGCCCTGCTGCTTCTCCTGCACCACACCTCCAACCTCACAGCATGTGTGACACTGAGTTGAAGAGGTCCACAGTAACCCATCTCAAAGGAGCAGTCCACACAGTCGTCACAGCCTTTGCATTTTTGGGACCATATTATTTTTTGAGGTGTTATTTTTTTTTTCCACTTCCAAAGAGAACTGGTCAAATGTAGAGATGTGATGACATGTTGAGGTATTTTGGCACAAGTAGAATTCAACAGAAGAAACTGTTTGATATTTGAAACATTCACAGTGAGTGTCCGGTGGTCTGAGACGCATGTTTCTCAACAGAGCACAATGCAATGCAGCAACAAAACAAGATGTTGCATCATCTTGTTTCATAATCAACTCGCCTCAGTGTTGAAAAGCAACATCTGATTTTGAGTTTCTGTCTTTTTTTATCCCATTCTGAGTTTCATGAAAAGAATTGTGGGATATGGAGGAATGAAATAACAACACTTCTGAGTGTGAGTTTTAACTTACAGAAAACTGAACTGTGGTGTGTGTTTTAAACACAGCTGCTGAAACTAAAGTCAGTGATGAAACGGTTTAACTCCAGACGAGTATTTTCTGTTAAACAGGTTGTGATGCCTGCTCTGGTGACGTGAAGTCATCAGCCAACTTCGCTTTCTAAATTACCCAGTCACAGAGATGTGAAATAGGACCATATTTCTCATATTCCACAGAATCAGAAAGACTTTGGGGCCAAGGTTATCATCCTGAAGTCATATAGTCTGTCTGCATTATGTGTAGACTGATGAAATGTAGATGTGACTCCCTGCAGTGTTCTCAAACGGTTACTGCCTTATTTATCTTGCTCTGAGCTGAAACAGTGAGAGTGAATGAGATGGATTTTTAAAGACTTTATTTTCAACATTAATGATGAATTGTTGTCATCTGAAGTATGACAGGTGAAACGTATGGAAGAACACTTCTGACAGGAAAATAAACAGATGAAAAATGAAGATTAGAAACAAGAACAGTACTTGCTGTAGAATATAAGTTTTTTATTTTTTTATATATATGTGTGTGTATATATATATATATATATATATATATATATATATATATATATATATATATATATATATATATATATATATATATATATATATATATATATATATATGTGTGTGTGTGTGTGTGTGTTTAGACTTTCTATGTCAATTTTTTTTTTTTTAATCACAAAGTCAACATTGAGAAACTAAGTCACAGTTATGAGAGTCAAAACGTAGACTTATTACCTATTATGGTTTTGCCCCCCCCCCCCTCCCATCTCAGATGTTCTAATCACACGTTCTTATTTCTGTTCATTATTTTGAATCAGTTTGTGAAAGATTTGACTGATTATTCTACATTTAGCAATGTCAACTTAGAGATAATATGGAATGACCTTCTATCTCAAAATTATGACTTGGTGTCATCCTTTTGACAAAGTTTTGTTTTTCTTACTGGCCATTATAAATTGGACATAACAGCAGTACTGAAGCACGTACTGTTGTTCTTCAACTGTAATTTGAAGCTGATCAGGTCTGTCTGCTGTGAACTTGCTGTTACTATAAAGGGGGGGGTGGGGTGGGGTGTTTGACTGAGCTGCTGATGAGTGTCACTGTGGGCCTGTCTCTGTATGCGCTGATATCATCACAGATATTGCCAGTATATGCAATAGTGTCTTTTAGTGAAGTTTAGAGTTCTAAGAGTTTCTCTTTGACGATGATTATGTTTTTATCTGAATGCCCTGATTTTAAAGGTCCTGTTCTGCTGCGATGATGCACAGTATCTTTAGATGAGCCCGTGTGATTCTGCTGTTTGTTACTGATCTCTTTGTTGGAGCTGCCTCGTCCTGTCTGGACTTGATCAGCTGTGTCTTTTCTCTCCTTGCTGTGGGTCAAAGTGTAAACGTCCTGCTGTGTGTTCTGCTCAAATGGACAGTTAATTGACTTTTTTCTGCCCTGTTGCACCATGGGATGTTTATTCTGTTAATTGAGAATGGGAGCAATATGTTACACTGCTGCTGCTGAAGAACAAAGGTTTCAGAGTGGACGCCCCCAAAGTGAGATTCACGACGGTCAATTTTCTTACTCAAGTCATTTCAGAACTGTTGTGCATGCTGTGCTGATGACTGCTTTGAAAACTAGCTTCAGCTTTGATGGTCAGATGTGCTCGAGTGTAAAGTGAACCAAATGAATGTATTTTTACCTGCAACAGTTGATGCATGTGTTGAAGTTGCATTTTGATTTTAAATGTTGCCTTTGTTTTGAAAAGTTGAGATGGTTTGAGTTATGACTGATGTTTTTAATAAATTTTCTGATCCAATATGGCAGCTGAGTTTTGATGTGTCAGAAAATTCCAGTTTCGTGTCGTTCCATTTATATCTGTGGATGATAATTGATTTTGTGCTCAGTCACATCAGAGTGAAAAATCCACAATCTTGTCTGTTCCTGTTTTTGTTTTTGTTTTTTGGTTTTTTTTTTCATATATATATTTCACGGTTTACATTACATTTACAATAACTGGGATTAAAAACTCAATTTATACGAAAAAACAAAGTTTTAGCCGCTAAGCTGCTGTAAAGTTTGTCAAAATTAATGTCATGAGTAGGTTTTATTTATTAATGAACTCCATCCAAAGCACATATCAGTAGTTCAGTCTGTCTCAGTGTCTCTGTCTCTTCATGTGGTCCCAGACTGTTGAGATTAGGTCTCTGTGGAGACCAGACCAGCTGCTGCAGGACTCCTTGTTCTTGTCTCTGCAGACATGTCTTTCTGAGCCTGTCTGAATGTTTGGGCTCATTGTCCTGCTGCAGAATGAATCTGGGGCTGATCAGACGTCCTGACTGTGTGATGAAGAATAATTTCAATATCTCAAGTGCAGGGGAGAGAGAGAGAGATAATATTATATAGGAGGTACAGTCTTGCACTGACCCGTCCTGACTGTCTCCCACTGGAGCCTCTCATCTGAGGTGGTCCTTGATCAGCCCCTGACCCTGCATCCTCTCTGCCTCTGGGCTCTGCAGCCATAGAGAAAGAATCATTTACACTCAAGGTTTAAGAAAGGAGCTGAAATTGACTTGGCACCACACAAGACCTTAACCCCCCCCCGACAGGGCCACCTCTGTGCTGGGGGGTGAGATACAGGCCAAAAAAAAAAAAACACTTTGAAAATCCTTCAGCTGACAAAGGAGACGTGTCAGTGACACAGGTCGGAGGTCAGCTGAAGTCTGACTGTTGGGAGGTTTACAGGTCAAAACTCGTTCCATGTTGTATGTTAGTGAGTTTCGGTTTTTGAGACAGACCTGTGCACAGTAATGAGGGATTTAATTTTTTTTTTTTTTTGTCATCTGTCTCAGTCTGAACCTGTGGTGCACCTGTCACCTGACATTGCAGCACTTCACAGTTTGCCTCTCATTCATCCACTCACACCCACACACACTGATGGCCAACCAGTGTTTTGTAAGGAGACTTGAACATGTGGACAGCAGGAGCCGGGGATCGAACCTCCAACCCAGTGACCAGCCGCCCCATTGAAGAGATGAGTCATAATAATAATAAAGACAGTCACACATTGACGCAATGGTGAGTGAAGAGCTTATCAGCTGTGATGAAGCCCGGTGTTTTAAGGTGGAGGGAGAGGCTGCAACATCATCATATAACAATAATGCTTCGCTCAAGGGCACCAGCTTATCCTCAAATAAACGGCTTTAAAGCCTCACACACACACACACACAGAGACAGTTTTTCACCCATTGACTTCCACCAAATAACTTCAACAATGTCTTCAACCTGTCTCTCAGACCAGATCTCAACTGGGCTGCTTAAGGAAGTTTGACCCTTCTTAGTGCTTCTTTATCAGAAATGATCAATGTCTTCATTAACAATGTACCTGTGCTGTATCCTGATCCTGTGTGAGCCAACTGTAGACGTCTGTTCGTCTCTCCCTGTCAAGCAAACAGTCACCGATCGGCTGTGTGACTTTCTGCAGAACAAAGGTTATGTGAGGAATTTCAGTCAAGATTTAGATGCGTCATAGCACAGAGCAGCACTGGTGGAAGGTACAAACCACCTGCTAACTGCATCACAAACAGGATGTGTCTCTGTACTTGTTTCCCTCAGAAACATCAGTGTGATTATCATCTCTATGATCCTGTGAGCGCCTGCTTGCGTGGAGTCTGCTGGTTGGCGCAGAAGGCCAGCCCCGGAGCCTTCAGCCAGCTCCTCAGCAGCAGACTCTCCGTGCAGTGGCGTGGAACACGTGCAGCATTACGTAACAGGACTCAGCCCTGCGGCCTCAGGGACGCCGTCAGGGTCAAGCAGCTGTTCGGCCTTCAGCCTGCTGATAAGTTTGTCCCTTTGCTCCTTATCATGAGTCTGAGCTGGTGATGCAGCCAATGAAAGGCTCTTGCTAATAAAATCTCAGCTTCATGTAGAAATACTCAGGAGTTTCGTTTTAAACTATGATCCTGTGATAAATGGACACATTTCAAAACCAGAGCTCTCACTGCTCTGTGGACCAGGCCTCGTTTCACACTTTGGTTCTTACTGTGCATCAAGTGCTCATGAAATATTAAAGCAGCAACCTTTATTCATTATTGTTATTTATTATTCATTTAAATGAAAATTAAACCAGACTTACAAGTAGGTTCATTTGTGTCAAAAAAAACTGCTGCAAGGCTGCACCAGAAGCAGGCTGACCTGGGGAGACCCAGGAGGCTGAGACCACCAAACAGGTCTAAAGCCGGTGTCAGACATGTTTGTAGTTTGTATGATAATGCACAGCCTGGCCGTCTCTGCCACTGACGTTTCAAACTCCCAAACAAATGTATGAAAGAAGTGACGGCATCTCTCTGCTCGAGCAGAAAGATGCTGTTCGTGGTTTTATGAGAAGCAAAGACGACACAGACAAGGTGTTAAACAAATTCATTTAATACAACTGATCAAAACACGTTACATAACTCAAGAACAAATGCTCCACGGCTGTTGCTCTGCACAGCAATCCCTGCACACAGGCGCCGTGTTTGTGTTTGATGCAGAGCGGCAGCGCACAGTCCCAGCTGAACCAGCCAGCCACGTCTTATACAGCAGAAATGTGCCATTAAAGCCTGTGGATGCTTCAGTCCTGCTCAGACAGCGTTGGTTAAAACACAGGATCCTCCGGATCACTTCAGCAGGTGTCTCAGCTGGTCCTGCAGGTTTTTAGAGTGCTCCACACTGGAGGATGGAACACAAGCACACACACAGGAGAGGCAGTGCACGTCATCAGTGTGTGTTATGGCTCACTCAGGAGACAGTGCTGTCAGCTCTTTCCACTAAAGCAGGGTAGTGTTTAGACTTACTTCTTCTGGATGGCCTCCTGCCTGAGTGACAGACACACACACACACAGACTCAATACTCAGTTTGAACAAAGGTCAATGAGTTTCACATGTTTCTACTCATTATCCGCTGACTGATACTCACTGGTACTGTAAATGTGTGGTGATAATGGACATTTTTCTCAGACTCTGGAAGACAGAAGATAATGATGTTGAATTTCTTGTGGATCACACACACAAAAAAAAAGCAGGTAACTAAGACGCTCAGTGAGCAGAGACTGAGGGCCCCCTTGTAATTACACCTTTGTGGAACTGTTCAGGTTTGGTTTACAAATAGGAAGGTTGGTGGTTCCATTCCCGGCTCCTCCAGTCTGCATTTCAAAGTGTCCCGAAGTGAGATGCTGACCTAAACTGCCCCCCATATATCATCAGTGTGTGAATGTGTGAACTGTGTCACTGACTACACATCTTGATACTCACATCCTCAGAGTGTAGGATGGCGTCTTCCTGAATGACCATGTTTCTTGCTGCTTGACCAAGAAGCTGGAAGAGACATTAGCAATTGGCGGTGCAATTAAAGATTGATCACATCATCAGTGACTCTGACCACGACTTTCTCCTTTGGTCAAGCTCGAAGATCTTCACATGAAAACCCTCTCAGCTGAGACTCGCGTTTTTGCTTCAAAAGCCCCAAACAAACAAACAAATATCAGCTTCAGGGTTAGGGTTAGGGGGTTAGAGGCAGATACCACTGCATCTTCAGCACAGGCTTTCCGTTTGTATTATCCCACTGCTGACATTCATCTACACGTAACTAACTGTTAAAGGCTCTTATCCAGGAAGTTTACCTGCATTACAGATTCAATTACAGGGCCCTGTTAGCCTGCGTTAGCTTTATCAAGTTCACAAAAATAAACCCTGAAGCCCAACTTTCAAAATTAAATCCCTGCCACTGGGGCCCGTGCTTGTGTGTAGTATCGATGCTTTTATTCTGAAAACAGAGTCGCTGCTCTGGCGGTGTTTCCGGTTATTCTATGCGTATCTCGCGTCCTGAGGAAACTGACGTGACTAAAACCACTCGTGTCGGTTTACCTCCTGACTGCGGGATCCTTTCAGCACCTGGCGGGTCAGTGCGATCACATCCCCGCTACAGGAGCCCACCTTGTCGGATAATAAACCTTTGACAGACTGGCCGAACCGCGGCTGAGACTCAGTTGACGCCATTTTCTGTTGTGGTTTACCGACGGTGCGCGGGCAGGGTCAAAATCTAATACAGCAACGCGTTCCACAAACTGGCAACAAATATTTCGTTCACTGCAGAACAATTCATGACTCTCTCAAAGTAAAAATAATGAATTGGTCCATTGTCTTTCTTTGCATTTCACATACCTGTTGCCTGCCACTGTAAACTCTTGGAATGAATGTGTGAATTGAAAGTTCCTTAATAATTGTGTTAGTGATTCACCCGGTTGATGATGGTGTTATCATTTTTTACTGACTCTGAAAACTGCCAAAGAATGAAATATGCCTCTGTAAACTGTGTACAATGTTTTTCAAATAATGTTAACAATAATAGTTAACTACAGTGAGTGTAGCATACAGCAAGAATCTATCACCAGTCAGTGGTGCGTAAATACCACAGAGTAACAAATACTCCACTAAAATTCAACATTTTACATGCCACTGCACTTAAAGCAAAAGTACAGTAGCGTTATCAGTACTGTAAAATACAACATATCTGCCGCTGCTATTGTGTTGCATCATACACGATAGTGTATTTGTAACTGTTGTGTATCTCTGTAATTGTGCAGAGCTGCAGATAAGAATGTTTTCATGAAGCAAAAGAGCAAATATCTGAATGTAACTGGCCACAAAACCCAATTAATCGTCTTCCTCTTATACACTGGTTTTAGAAAAGTTTGATTTTTGGAAGAGGGTGTTGCAGTCCTGGTGCTTTTATTGCCCTATAAGTGTTTTCCCCTGTGTTTTGTGTGAATGTTTTTTGTGTGAGAGTGTGTGCTCAGTTTTTGTGAGGAGCTTTGCGTTCTGAGGACCCGCAGGCGGTCGTGAATTGGTGGGACTTCAACACAGAGCAGGCCCGTGCTCTGGCACAGGCCAAAGCAACCCTCAGGCCACTGGGAGGTGTCCCGGTGCTTCCAACGGGCTGCCTGCCACAAGCTCTCTCAGAGGACTCGTAAAAGCTCTGGTCCGGATCACGTCTGAGACCGGAGACCAGCAACGCTTAAAAGCGAGCCACATCACAGACGTGTAAAGGGCGAGCCAAGCTTGAAGCTTGTGCTCGGTGCTGAGGCCCCCACCGACAGAGGGGTCTGAGCACCCCAGCACGAGGCTCAAAAGCTGACTGGTGATGTTACATGTGGCGTCAGTGCTTAACTCAAGAATGCAGAATGCTACATTTATCATACAGTGTCCTGAGTCTGTTCCACTGGTGTTTCAGGAAACACAGACATTCTTGTCAGTGCCTGCAGCGTGCACATGTTTCTGTAGACAGTCCCGTCTGTGGACTCAGGGTCAGAAATGTTCCTGTGGTTCATGTGTCAGTGTTGTTTCTTACTGGATGTTTTCCTGCTCAGCACACAGACAACGATTTGATTTGATTTTTGATTTGATCAGATTTTAGATTTTCAGTTACTGATTTGGATTTTTGTTTGATGTCATTTTGATTTGTTATTAGATTTGGTTTCTAATTATATGTGATCTTGATTTGATTTGATTTGATTTGATTTGATTTGATTTGATTTGATTTATCATTCAGTCCTCTGGCTCCCACTGAGAACTGGTGAAATCTTTGGTCAGCATCACGTGTTAGACCCCTTGCCAAGGTCATCTCATGATTTACAGTTTGATATAGATGTCATAGATATCATATCATATAGATACTAAAATCTCTTAAATAAAGCTCTGATTTCCTTATCAAGCAGATTTGTAACTACATAAAATGAAAGGGAAGAATGAAAAGTTCAGATAAGAATGTTTTCATGAAGCTAAAGAGTAAAGGTCTAAACGTGACTGGCTGATTTTAGGATGGGGGTGTTATAGAGTCCTCATGGTATTGTTGACCTGTATGTGTTTTTTCCCTGTGTTTTGTGTGACTGTTTTTTGTGTGAGAGTGTGTGCCCAGTTTTTGTGAGGAGCTTTGCATTATATACAGCTGCCAGTTCGGGTCAGGGTTATGCCGCATGGAAATGTTAAGTTGCAGAAAACTGAAAACTCCAGTAAAGACTAAGCATCTCAAACTTGCAGTGTAATTAGTTAGTATCCACAGTGTCATGTGGATATGTTTTGTTATGTTTTTTTGCAAGGATTCATTAAATGAAGTGTCATCTTATCTTGTTTAAATTAGCACCGCCTTTCATATTCAGAGTCAAGGATGTGGCATTGAAGGAGCAGCATAAAAGCAGCTCAGGGCCGTCCTGCACAGCTCCTCTCTGTCATGCTCGGCCTTCGCTGAACCAGACCACTCTTTCAGGGCCCTCTGATACAGATATGACTTGGTTTCTGTGTCTGTGTGCATTTTTGGCTGTGGCTCTGGCCTTGTTTGCAGTGCAGTTAAAGCTCAGAGTATCAGTGTGTGGCCCCCAGGAGCCCCCTCGCCTCCCAGCACTACCTTTCATCGGCAGTCTGCTGAGTTTGCGAAGCCCACATCCCCCTCATGTGCTTTTCAAAGGACTGCAGGGGAAGTATGGACCGACATACTCTCTGATGATGGGCTCCCACAACGTCATCATCGTCAACCAGCACAAAGACGCCAGAGAAGTCCTGCTGAAGAAGGGAAAGACATTTGCAGGGAGGCCAAGAACCGTGGGTATACCTCTTCATCAGTGTCTTCCTCTTCTCCTCAGCAGCTGCAGTCATCATTTATGTATTCTCCTTTCCCATCCCTGTCCTGTGTAATGAAGGTGACCACAGACGTTCTGACCAGAGATGGGAGAGACATTGCATTCGGAGACTACAGTGCTACCTGGAGGTTCCACAGGAAAATAGTCCACGGAGCTCTGTGCATGTTTGGGGAGGGTTCTGCCTCCATCGAGAAGATCAGTGAGTACACGTCACTCTACACACACTTAACATGAGGGTAACAAACCGTGACAAAGGCTGCTCACTGACTTTTCTCACTTGAGACAACATTAACAGGAATTATGATGAATATTGGATGTTCTGCCTAAATCAGATACACAGGCGATCAGAGAAAGGGTCGCTTCACCCAAACTGCAACAGATGTTCTCTCTTCTCTCTAGCAGTACCTCTGTATGGAGGAACCCAACATGAGCCTAGAGCCATGAAGCAGAAACAGTGAGATTCCTCCACAAAGATCAGATTGAAATGTCTGAATAAATATGAGAAGCATAACTGGAATATCACAGTTAACACTGTTTCAGGTTGCAATGCTTTCATTTATATGTCTGACAGTTAGTCTGGTGTCAAAGCTGAGCAGGCGGGAGACGGCGAAAGCTTTTATCAGTGTGGGATTGTAGAAGGAGGACATGGCTATTTCCTGGAGACAGTTTGTACCAGTGTGAACTGGATCCGTATCGAACCAGTAGAAAGTCATTCATTTTAGACCAGCACTAGAATGGAGGTGAGAATGAAGTGTTCTTATGTCACTTTGTTTATTTATCAATGCTCACATCCCAGTGTTATTACAATACAAAAAGAGTGATCATAAAATAAAACTGGCCATTATTGACTCCTCCTATTTTTATACTAGTAGCACTTTGACTTGTGATGGGTTTTTACTTTGAAGTATTGCTACTTTTGCTCCGAGTACTTCCTCCACCACTGTTTACAGCATTGTTGGTGGCTGCAGAAAAATTAAACAACTTAAGTGTGAATTGGAGTGTTACAACAGAAAGCCTGTGTTGAAACAGAAGCCTGACAATATTACCTAGAACAACAATAACAACCAAACAGGAGGAAAAAGTGCATTTGTTTGGGACTATTTTCAGCAGCGGATTAACCCACATTTGGTGCTTGCTCTAGTGAGTATTTTGAGCTGCAGCAGGATGGTGTGTGTGTGTGTGTGTGTGTGTGTGTATGTGCAGTGAGAATGAGTGAATATCAAGACATTTAGAGACTAATTATCATCAACATGTCACTGAGTGAAGGTGGTCTGTACCCTGTGTCCTGCTCAGTCTGTGCAGAGGCCCAGTCTCTATGCTCCGTCCTGTCTAAGGCAGCAGCTGCTGGACTCGGCCTGGATCTGTCTCCTGAGCTGACTCGGGCCGTCACCAATGTCATCTGCACGCTCTGCTTCAACTCCTCCTACCGCCGAGGAGACCCGGAGTTCGAGGCCATGCTGCACTACAGCCAGGGTATCGTGGACACTGTGGCAAAGGACAGCCTGGTGGACATCTTCCCCTGGTTACAGGTAGACAACACAAAAACTGAGGAGAAACTATTAGAGCACAGTTTGAATCAGTATAATTAACATTTAACTGCTGTGGATGTTTGCTGTGTGACAGTACAAACCAGGCTCTGTCTTATTGTGGACTGGTGGGTACACAGCAGGGTCTTGTTTTTTACAGTACTTTTACTGATTCAAATCAATTCAGTTATTTGTTCATATTGAAAAACTCTTCCTAACCTAATACGACCATCCAGTTCCACTACATTCATACTCATATTTACATTGAAATGTCTACAGAAAATACAGTTTATCAGAAACTGATCAGGGTCTCTTTGTCTGTCACAGATCTTTCCCAATGCAGACCTGTGTCTTCTAAAGCAGTGTGTTTCAATCAGAGACAAACTGCTACAGAAGAAATATGATGAACACAAGGTAGAGTTTTCCTCTTCCTCTCCCACTGTGCCGTTACACATACAGCAACAAGTGAACACTACCAATGATTGCTGGTGTATAATTTGACAGTGACAATAGGGCAACTGGAGACAGTGTTCAGCTGTAATGTAATATTCAGTTATAATATTGGCTTCATGGTTCGTATCCAGTCAATTTATCCGTCTCTGAAACACACAGATACTGACATACTTCATAGTCTAAGTTGATCTACCTGCTAAATGCAAACCCCATCAAATACCATGAGTGTGTGCGTCCTGTACACTGACACGGTGCCCCCCCATCCCCCAGGCAGATTACAGTGACCACGTGCAGAGAGACCTGCTGGACGCTCTGCTCAGAGCCAAACGCAGTGCCGAGAACAACAACACAGCAGAGGTCAGCGCAGAGTCTGTGGGGCTCAGTGACGACCACCTCCTCATGACTGTGGGGGACATCTTTGGAGCCGGGGTGGAAACCACCACCACTGTGCTCAAATGGGCCGTCATCTACCTCATCCATCACCCACAGGTGAGGCAGGAAGAGCAGCAGGGTGCACGAGAGGCAGGGTGCTCTCATACCTTGTCTGTTTGGATGATGAGATGCTTGTATTCAGTTATCCAGCCTCAATTTCTGACTAAATAAAAAACTGCTGTGTCAGCTGTGACAGACTTCTGCTGCATCACACACAGGCTTGACTCTGTGTGAATTCAGTTAGAGTTACGCTTAGTGTTAAAGATCAGGCTCAGGTTTTGAGTTTCTATCATTTTTTGAGGTTACAAAGATCAGAGTCGACCCCTGGTCCCTGAACCTGCAGTTCCTCAGGAGTTCACTAGATGCTGCTCTGACTCTACTGAAAGGAAGATGGAAGGTCATTTTATTTCCACATTTGAGTCTCTCAGTAAGAGGCGTCACTTCTCCTTCTGTGAGTCTTGTGTTTTTAAGTATTCAAGAGATTTAAGAGGTGATAAGGTTTAAAGAGAAGTATGTTTTCTGACTGACAGACATCAGCCAATCACACTCCAGACTCCTCTCAGACATTCAGACTTCAGACCATCTCTTCAGAAACATGGGGGTGATGTCACAGATGCTACATCCTCAGCACAACGTCACCACAAAATGTCTGTGGTGGTTGTATCTCATGAAACAAGCTGCAAACAACAAGCTACAAACTGTGGAGCCTGTAAGAGATCCACAGCTGCAGAGCACTCACGTCTGTGTGTCTGCAGTGTGAGATTCGTACAGGGTGTCCTCATAGTTGCGGTCCATACCACATAACCGGAACCTTTGCAATGTGCCACACCTCTCTCCCCTCATTTACTGTGCGCCATCCAGTAAAGAAATATTAAAAATTACATAAAGGTCAAACAAATCCAAGGAGTAGAGAAATTTCTCTGAACCGTGGGTTTGTGAAACACTTCCAACACCCTGACAGATAAGACAAAGACACATGTTCATTAAAGTCAAGTGCCTTCGTGGTGCACAATGTGGATCTTTCTGACTGTGTGTGTGTGTGTGTGTGTGTGGGGGGGGGGGGGGGGGGGGGGGTGTTTAGGTGCAGAGGCGTATCCAGGAGGAGCTGGACAGTAGGGTGGGGGCAGGGCGGTCCCCTCAGCTCAGCGACAGAGGGAGTCTGCCTTACCTGGAGGCCACCATCAGGGAGGTGTTACGGATCCGCCCTGTGGCCCCTCTACTCATCCCCCATGTGGCCCTCAGTGACACCAGGTACACTCAAACATACCACGACACTCATTCAGGGCCGTTCACCTTCCACCTGTGACAGGATGCTGCCAATAAATAATCAATCAATACAGCAGCAGCTATGTTGTACTGAACAACAGGGCTTCATCTCCTTATGTCTGATCATCCTGTGTCTCTGTGCTGCTCTGTAGCATCGGGGACTTCACTGTGAGGAAGGGGACGCGAGTCATCATCAACCTGTGGTCTCTGCACCATGACGAGAAGGAATGGAAAAACCCTGAGCTCTTTGACCCCGGTGAGAGGAAACTGGAAGAGGATCCCGGAAGTTATTTAAATGGAATCATTAAAGAACCTCATTAATGATGATGATACACATGAAGAAACCATCTCTGGCCACTGTTATTCACCCTCATCCCCATCCTGAGCCTCTTTTATTATCCTGAGATTAAAAGTGTAAATGCAGTAAAAACATATTTGCAGATTTAAACTCTGGGGGACAAGCAGGATACTGTCCTGGATAAGTGCCTTTCCAGAAAAAACAAGTTACTCAAGACACTCCAGATCTGAGTACAAGCTGTTGTTCCACTTCCATTCACCTCCACTGTCTCTGTGGTAAATGCAGATATCTCAAATATTGGACAAATAAAACCAAAACTCTGTGAATAATTAGATCCCAGAAGTGGAACTGGTTGTTCTTTGTTTTTGCTTTATAAAAACTGTCAGATTGAACTGTTTCTCACACGTGGACCAAATCTGATCAGAACATCTGGGTGTGATTTTTCCACTTCAGCTTGTGTGTGCTGATTCGGATCCCTGTCTTCGTCCCGTGCAGGTCGGTTCCTGAACAGTGAAGGCACAGGTCTGGTCATCCCGTCGTCCAGCTACCTGCCGTTCGGTGCCGGGATTCGGGTGTGTCTGGGCGAGGCCTTGGCCAAGATGGAGCTCTTCCTCTTCCTGTCCTGGATCCTACAGCACTTCACCCTCTCTGTCCCGCCAGGCCACGCTCTGCCCAGCCTTGACGGAAAGTTTGGTGTGGTCCTGCAGCCGGCCAAGTACAAAGTGAATGCTACGCCCAGACCGGGCTGGGAGAGGGACAAGTACCAGGCATGTTGAGATGGTCTGGACTGCAGCCAAACATACATCAGACAGGAGATCAAGTGTGCAGCGGTGAACTGGACATATCACGTCTCTTTGTATCATGATTTCTTAACCAACAGTTTCCAACAGTATTTATGAAAACAGTGGAACAAGTTCTCTCTGGTGCCATGAAATAGGCTAGACGAGGGACCACATAACTATAGTAAATATTCAGTAGGAGAAACTCTTCTCTGTCCACAGACTTTTAACTCAAGAAGCTGCCAGAATCTTTGAGGCAAAGACTAAATATATTGATTGTATTGAAAGAGTCATTTAACAGGTGACCACTGAGCTGCAGATTCTAACATTAGTAAGTCCACGACAGCAAGGTGGGACGTCTGTTCCTATTTTTAAAATGTATTTATTACCTTCGTCCTGTGATCAGGACACTCACCAGTCAAAAGCTGCACTCAGACAGATATGAGTCTCATCTCTGCAATAGATCAAGGTGACAGACAGAAGGATGCCACTATTTTAAAGAAACCTGTTCGTGACGTGTGAATTTTTCCCCTCTGACTGAGACAGTTGATGTTCACTCTCTCTCTCTGTGGCCCCAGATCTTTTCAAGATCTCCACAAAGCTTTGGTCTACACACTCATTTCCTTTTTCCTGGTGGTGTAGTGGTTAGGATTCAACCCACCGTGGCCGGGGTTCAATTCCCGGTCAGGGAACAACTTTTTGCAAATTTCACACTGTGGGACTAATAAAGGATACCTTAATCCTAATCTTTTTCTTTATGTAGTTTCAGGTCCTGCAACATTCTTTAAAATCAAATCATGTTTGTTCATCTGTTAATGAATAAAAAAACTAAATGAGTCTTTCATACCTTTGAATGGATCCATGAGCATCATCAGTGTGGTGATGATGCTCATGTTGACCTAGGATCGGCTGTGCAGATCTTTCAGTCATCACCTGTCCTTTAACCAGAATTTTCTCAGTTTCATTTTACAGGCATTATCTCGGGGATCTTGGTTTGGAATCTGCACAACATTTATATTTCCTACAATCATATTGACCAAAATATCTTTCTGACCCCCGAGAAAACCCTGGAGAGGACTGACTGAAAGCAGTTTACTTGAAATGAGAACCTGAGTCCCTGTGATTTATTTTTCTCAGTGTGGAATTCAATTCTGAATGTGTGTAAATATATAACATCAATAATCCTAATGAGATCACCTGGGCAGCGTTGAGTGTACAGGTATGTTTCTATGTTTTAATGTTCGGACATTTTTAAACAGATACATAGATAGAGATTCACACATACTGAGTGATCTTAATTTGTTTTTAATGGTGAGTTGGTGATTACAGCAAACAACATCAGACTTAATGTGGCACTGAAATATAATAAAATACACTCAGGAAATAGAAGTCTGTCTCTAATTATCTGTTCTGTCACCAGTAAAGGCTCTTCAGATGAAAAATTAATAAATACAGGCTTGTTCCTGATAAAGGCTGGGTATAAAACACTGGAATTAGCTGAACTTTAAGCAGCACTTTTAGCAGTGGAGGTATTCAGAGCCTTCATGTAAGCAACTGTACCAATACAGCAATGATAAAATATTCCATTACAGGTTAAAGTCCTGCATTCAAAATTCACTTAGTAAAAGAACAGAAATATCAATCAGCAATTGCAATCCAGGCATCAAAAGCACAACCAAGTGCTGCCTGTGGTAAAATATCTATAAGACAGAAGCTTGTTCATAGTGATAGATAGAAAGAAAGAAAGAAAGAAAGAAAGAAAGAAGAAGAAGAAGAGGAAGAATAGGATTTTACAATCATTAAATTTGATTGTACATACGTGTACAATGACATAACAAAGATTCTATTCTATTCTATTCTGACAACTCAGCCACATCTGAAACATGACAAAGGGCCCCAACTACACACTGGCCCCTTGTAAGGAATCACAAGCCAAAGAGGCCCGCTTTCCACCACTGTGTTTGAGCTGACCTGCTATGGCAGTAACATGGCCATTGGCACTGACCCATCAGGAGAGGAGCGGCACACTCCTCACCCTGTGGCTCTGAGTTAACTGATTCAGCTGCTTCTACTTTGCTCTTCTGAATTTATTGGGACAACATGGAGGAAATGTTGAGTTTACATTAACAGCAGGTCAGAAAACCAGTGGCCTCTCTCTGAAATACCATCAAATCAATGTGTAAAACAGGTGACATGAGAAATGAAGGCCTGTTCTCAGTCTGGAGGGGTCTGGTTCGCTCTGTCATTCTCTTATCCTCTCTCGATACACACAGCCAAACTGCTGTTTGTCTCATTCAAATAAAAAATGATTTCAAATTCAAATGAAGAAAATCTTTGGTGAATTGTTGCAGATGTTTGAGTCCACATTTATCCAGCCTGGTGTGTGTCTGTGTCTGAGTGTGGCACTGAGCTGCAGCTCTGCCTCTTCCTGCTGCTGCTGTGTCTCTGGGGGGGTTTCCAGGCTCATCAGCTGCCTGCTCTGCGCACACCAAAGCGTTTTCATAGATTTTAAAGACAAAAGCTGTGTGTGTGTGTGTGTGTGTGTGTGTGTGTGTGTGTGTGTGTGTGTGTGCCTGAAACTCCAGCTCCAGCAATGTGAAGCGGTGTGAAGTGTTTCCGCGCCTCTATAGTCTCCATTCATACACCTGTTTTGTTGGGGTGTGCTGATTGACACGCAGAGCCCGCCCCCTGCACTTGTCCTTTCATTGTAATTGGTTCAACACTGGTGTGTATGGAGCTCCCCCCTGCGACCCCCGGCTCGTACCTGACCGTCTGCAGTCAGCGGCACAGCGCAGGAGCCCGGGGCCTCGGGCGGACTCACTCCCGCCGCCGGCGACAGCTGCTTCCGTTAACCGACTTCAGCGGAGCGCCGTGCCCCCCCGCTGCGACAGCATGCCGCGGTCTTTCTTAGTGAAGACGCATCAGAGCAGCAAGAAACCGAGCTACGGAGGACTGAGGACTCAGACCGAGGGTAAGAGACTGAGCTGAGCCCAGCGCAGTGAGCTCCACTGGGGCGACAACACTTTGCTAGACTCCGTCTGTTATTTGGAAATAGAACCAAGAAGTTTTTGTTCCACTGCTTTAGATTAAGAGTTCATATGAGAACAGGATCCAACCCAGAGTTACATAAACTAACACAGAAAAGAAAATGGTACATTTATATTTACACAACTGTACATTACCCCTGCTACATATAAATACTCTTAACTGAACTCCAGTTTTTATATTTAAGTAAATTTTACTGCTTAACTTTTCCTCATCATGTCTCAAATAGAGTATTTCAGTGTTTGCCCTCATTTATAATTCATAATGTTAATAATAATGTTTAATCCTAATATAGATCTGATTTAGATCAGCACTTTTTCACAGTCATTACAGATGGCGGTTTCATGGAGATGAAGGATGTCCACACTTTAAAGACTTTGGAACAGTCCTACATTCATCCTGCGGCAGGTTTTAAAGCAGCTCAGCCTTTTCAGAGTTTAACACATGTTTTTGTCTTTTGCTCTAATTGTGAAAAGAAAGTAGTGCTGCATGAAGGGAAATGATAGATTTGTCTTTGGCCACAAACAAAAATGTAGTTTTGTGTTTAGCAGGTGCAAAATCCATCCTGAAAGAGTTATAGCATTGTCCCCAGGTCCTCAAGAGACCACAAGGGCCCCATTAAGCTGCCTCAAGAGCCTATGTAGCGGCCTTCCAGGCTCCTACCAACAAATCCCTCCTTCAACCATTGTATTTGTTCCAATACAACTTCTAAAGCAAGCTTGAGCCCCCCCCTTCCAAGCCCCCTTCCCTCCCCTCCCCATCCCACTGTATTGATGTACTTCTGTTACCATCAGAATGGCACCAAGAAAAAAGAGCTGGAAATAAGACTGAAATCATCATCACATTAAAGAAAACGGTACAGTGACGTAAGCTGTTCAAACTTTAACTGTTCAACTGTGTGTGTGTGTCTGTGTGTGTTTGCATTATCAAACTGCTATCTGTATGAAAAACTCTTTGAATTCTGGATTTTTTTGATCGTGGATTAAGATGAGAAGTAGAACTTGATCGTAGACAGATTGATACCTGCAGAACAGACTTGATGCTACTGGAGACGCTTTCACGAACAGGATCGATCCATCTCGTGTTAGACCAGGTTCTGGCACAGGAAGACTCTTTGTGTCTCTGGTGCTGTTGTGTGCCTAACCCTAACCCTAATGCTTATTGTTTGGCAAATAATTTAGTAGCAATGAAAATATATTTAGAGGAAGCTTATTTATGATGCACAATATATATTGTACATGAACCACTTATTAATACAGGTCCTGGAGTTACTTGGTAGTGGATCAGATTTTTGTGGTTCACAGACTCGGCTGATCTGCCTACCAGGACTGTGAGCATGTGGCTTGATCAGATCTGACTGACAACATGAGCAAATACAGAAATATCTTATGTGCAACTTTGTCCAGGAAATGGTTTCATGTGGGACCCATCACTCGTAGTAATTCAGTGCAGCATTAAGGTAAAAGTGAGCTAAACTGAATTAATACTCTGATTATTTTTTATAGACGCTGCCACTTAAGATCAGGCCTTGGATCTAGAGTTGGCGGTGAGAGAACATGATTATGGGATGAATGTACACAGCTGTGCTCTGTAAGTGTGTGTGTGTGTGATCCCCATTTGTCCCTGGCACCAGACAGCAGGAGTGAGCATCGGTTTTATTCTGCACGTAGAGACACATCAAAGCAGTGTAACACGTATCTGCGGGGCAACAAATCAATATCATGAAATGCACAATGCATGCTCTTTCAGCAGCACCAGAGCACAACAGCCTGAGGGTCTGCAGTCACCACAGGAGTCAGAGGATAAATCTGAGGGGTCAAAAGATGGACATCATGACAGGACAGCAACAAAAAAAACATTTAAATTACTCAAAATTCAGTTTGTTTTTTCCTTTAATGTTTGCTTTTTTTCTTGTGAAAATAATTTCAGTCTTTCAGCTAGGAATGTAATTATGATGTATGTAATGATTTGGTAATTTTTGCACTTAATTTTCACTGGAAAAAAAAAATGATAGAGAATAGCATTTGTAGCACTACAATGCTTCATTATGGTATGTTGTGACACAGTTTACGTGGATCCAAAAAAAATGCAATTTGGATATTGCACTTGGCCATATTGCAATTTTTATAATATTTGATTATTTTTTTGTTTTCAATTACATATTGATTGTAAGATAATAAAGGAGTATTGATTCTAAAATATTCTTAGCAAAAAGGCCTGTAGATAAATAATCGATGAGTGAAATGATCAGTCAACACCATGACTGACTCTACCTTGAACTGCAGTGAACCAATGACAATCTTGGGATCTTGACGGGTGCCTAGCCAACTACAGTGAGCTTGTTAAGCTGCTCGGCTTCCACTGTTCTGAGATCAGTTAAGATCTTCATATTATTATACACAGTGTGTGGATTTGTGTGGAAACTGCACCTGCGCATTAGAAAATTACTTCAACAATCGTTTCTTCCCAAGTGTGAACAGGTAACAGCAGATTACAAGCTGATTTTTCCCAGTGGCCACTCGCAGTATTGCAGCTAGAAATCTCCTGTGGCTCAAAAAGCATTTTCACCATAAACAACTACTTTGTATTGTGTATTTTAAAGCCATGGGGATTTAATGTTTGTAAAACTTTTCCAAAGCCCAGAAAGTTCTTTTTCGAGATGACGTCACAGGACATGGAAGTTCTGCAGCATTGTGGAAATATTTCATAACAAAGAGTCACCATGCAGCCTGAAAGAATTTGTTTATGAAAGTCTAATGATGTTGTGATTTCAAACTAACCATAAACACATCCAATAAGGCCAATTATTTATTTTCTTAAAAAAAAACAACTTGAATTTAACATAATGCAAATTAATTTAGTGTCATAAGAGTTCTAGTTTTCTTTTGAGATGGAAAATTGAAATCCTATATTTGAGGGATCCAAAAAAACTGGGAGCTCACTATACTTGTGGCATCCAGCAGTTTTGTGGGGACCAAAATGTTGGACCCCACAAGTTTAAATGGCGGTTTGAGGGTTAAGACTTAGACTTAGGTTTAGGGTGAGACATTCTGGAGGTTAAGGTTGGGGTAAAGGGTTGTGGAATTATGGCATTAACATGTACCTGTGCACTGAGTAAAAAGTAAAATCTTTACAAGGACAAGTGAGTTTTTACCAGCGGAGTGAGGACAGTTTGGCTGATTCTCACCTCGTGAAACACATTCAAAGGCTGTTAAAGGATAAAGACTTTAGGTTTGAATGAGGTTTAGGGTAGGGGTATGGTAAAAGGGTTGGGGTTAGGCATTGAAGTGTGATGGTAGAGGTTGGGGTGAGGGGTAAGTAAATGCATTATGTCAGTGAGAGACCTTACAAAGTACAAATGTGTTGTGTGTCCCACAGAGGCCCCCTGCAGCACCCGAGAAGAGTCTCTGCTGCACAGTGACGTCCCCCCTCACCATCATCGTCTAGACCCAGGCCCATGGCTTCAGCACAGAGCCCAGTCTCTCTCCTCCTCCTCCTCCTGTGCTCTCCCTCTCAGAGCACCCCAACTGCACCCTCCATCCTCTCCCAACACCTCCCCTCTGTCCTTCTTAGGCCCCTCTTCACAGGTGTACAGCATAAGCCCTGTAGAAGCCTATAAACCAGCAGAGTCCTGTACCAAAGTGAACTTGGAGATCCAGTGTGTCACAGGAGACCAGAGGAGGAGACAGAGCCTCCTCCCTCAGTCCCTCCCTCTCCTGGCCCTCTTTCCAGCCGTCCTCCCAGGCGGCAGCAGCCAGGAGAGCTTTGAGTGTTTGGACTGTCACAAAGAGTACTTGAGCTTCTCAGGCCGGACCAAACACAAGCAGCTCCAGTGTGAGTGGAGCAGTAAGAAGTACTTCAGCTGCAAGTACTGTGAGAAGGAGTACGTCAGCCTGGGAGCGCTCAAGATGCACATCAGGACACACACACTGCCCTGTGTGTGTAAACTCTGTGGCAAGGCCTTCTCCAGACCCTGGCTGCTTCAGGGACATATACGCACACACACCGGTCAGTGACACACACACAAACATTCATACTTTAGAAGATTTCTTCAGCTCATTAGACAGTCAAGTCGAATTTATATATAAAGCACATTTTAAAAACAACAAGAGCTGATCAAAGTGTCAGGCCTGTGGAAGAAGCATCTGGTCATTGGACCTGAGTGGGCTTGATGGGAAGTGTGGTTGTGGTGTATGTTGGAGTATATCCATTTAATGATGACAACATCTAATCCCCAGAACAGGTGAAATGTGCTCCAGCCGTTTAAAGATGAGCTGCAGCGTGAGAGTACATTACAGTACATTAGCGTAGTCAAGTCAGGTCAGGATGAGATGAACATGTATGTACATGCATGTACAACCCTTTCAAAATCATGAAATGATTAAACGACTTGACCTTAGAGAAGAACCTCAGCTGGAAAAGGTGGATTTGATCACTGAATTTATTTAAAATCACTCTCCATTATCACTCCCAGATTTTTACACTGGGCTCTATGTGTGGTTCCAGGGAACACAGGCCCATAAGATCCATTTGACTCTATCTTTTCCAGAGAGTTACAGAAAGGTCAGATGCAGCCATAATTCAAGATACTGTGTTTTCATCAACGTGGATGCATCACTGAACGGGCCCACCACACCACACAGGCCCAGGGGCCTGAGAGGTCATGGTGCCCCAGAGCCAGAGCCTCTCTATCAATGACTGTAATTATTTCCTGATCGAGAGTCATAGACCTCAGTTAAAAGACACAAAACAACCACAGAAAGACACAAAAATGACCATAAACAGACACAAAATAACTTCAAATACACAAAACGACCACAGAGAGACACAAAAACAACACAAAATGGTTGCATGGTTTATTTTAGGGTACAATAATAAGACGTAACAAGCTGTCCTTTGTATCAAATTAGATAAGAACTAGAAATAATTAGAGTAAAGAAACAGTTATGTCCTAATTAGACACCATACCAAAATAAACAACACTATTATACCAAGACTATTATAACAAATTGTACTGTAATTAGAAACCAAACAGCAGGTCCTAACACACTATCAGACACCATTTTACAAAGTCGTAGTCTAAATAGAAATCAAATACAATCAGATCCAAAATATGCTACAGTTTTTCTACAAATGATGCCTTAATAGACACCACATTTGATACTACCAACATCTGCCTGTGATAGCTTCATCAGACAACACAGGCTGCCCAGGGGCCCTTTGTCATAATGGGTCCGTGTTCATCAAGCAGGTCTGACACTTACATCCCGTCACTGTGTCGCTCTGAATGTCTCATATTCAGGGCTCAGATTTGTAAAACACAATTATCATGGCCAAAAGAATTCACAATAACAATATTATTATGATATCTGTTGAATAATAATTTAAAAAAAAAACTAAACTAAACAATAATGTGGTCATTCACATCATCCCATCGCATTCAACTCTCATCTTTAACTTTGTTATTGTGTGTGTTTTGTGCCTTTTTTGGCAAATGAATTCGGCTCAGATACGAGTGTCAGGAGGTGGGGAAATAAAAGTGAGCAAAAAGACCAGTTACATTTAATGGACAGTAAAAAGGCAAAAATATGAACTGAAAACAAAAGATCCCCAAGGTCTAACATCTGCCGTAAATATTATGAATAAGATATCAATATTTCATTTCTTATATATCATGATTACCATCAGTACTATTATATCACCACACCCCTACTTTGAATGTGGTTGTGATTGGTCAGAGGGTTGATTGATTACCAGAAACATAAATATACAGTATATTATGACTGACACGAGTGTGTGTTCCCTCTGCAGGAGAGAAACCGTTCTCGTGCCTCCACTGCAGCCGAGCTTTTGCCGACCGATCCAACCTGCGAGCTCACCTCCAGACCCACTCTGAGGTGAAGAAGTACCAGTGTGGGAGCTGCTTCAAGACCTTCTCCAGGATCTCACTGTTAGCCAAACACCAAGAGGCCGGCTGCCCTGTGTCCTGACAGCCTGTAAACTCCACCCTGCTCCAGAGCACGCCTCCACCTACCAGCCAAGTTGCAGGAAATATGGTCACAATCACCCCTTCCTGACCTTTAACCTTTGACCACCAAATTCTAATTGGACAAATGGATGGACAACCCGAAAACATAATGGCTCTGTCTCTGGCTGTTGCCAACGTGGAGGCATAACAAGCTGTCATGTGATAACACTTTGATTTGATGACTCATCAAAACAATAATTTTCCAGAGGAAACAAAATTGCGTTCTTACATTTGTAATTTCCTGTCACCCCCAGTGTTTATGTGTTTACAAGGCTGGGGTCTCGCTCCTGACCTCATCTGAGATGCTCTGCTCATCAAACAGGCTTGATGTTGTGAGGTGGACTTACACTGCTGTGTCTCCTCTACAGGTTTGGATTTATAGTTGGGTATCAGACCAGCACAGTATTCATACTACTGAAGACCTTACTGGAACTGCTGATGTTCATTCACTGACTCTGATACAGGACAGTGATTACTGTGCAGGTGTCTTTCTTCAACTTGCTTCATGTCGTCCCCAACACTCAATAACCTCTCCTCAGAAACAGGAGGGAGAAAACATGGAGTCTCCTTGTGATATCTGTCTGTAGCTGAGTGAGGAGGTGCAGTGAGGTACAGCTGATATGTGCACAGGCTCCACTGCTGTGTCATGATGCAACTATAAATCCATCTTCAAATGAGCTAAACTCCAACATGTAGATAAACACCAGCAGGAAACGTGACGACTCTCAAGAATAAAACTTGTAGTGGACGCCTGGTCCCAACGAGCATGCAGTCACTCACAGTGTAGTAACACATTACTGAGCTCAGAGGACTATTATGGACTGTATGGGCCACACCTTCAAGACCTGATGATCAAAGTTAAATGAGGAACAAAATGTTAAAAGAAGCGGAGTAGTGGGCGTGTTACATCTAACCACAACAGATCAGGCCTCTCTCTCATCAGCTGCAGTAGAAAGTAGCAGACTGATTGTTCAGAATTTAGTGTTAAATCACATTGAAATTGTGATAGATGTCATGAAGTTGGTTTGTTTCTGTTTGAAATGATTTTAAACCGAGTGAATAAAACTTTAGTTGTAATGACACACTATGTTCTGTTAAAACACAGGATTGTTGTGTATATTTTTGTATTAAAAATAAATGTTTGTTGACAAAAATGAAGTCCTGAATTTTTCATGTACTTGTGTGACAACACAAGGGAGCAGATGTACTCTGGTGTTGGGAAGCTCATAGACAGGAAGTCATCTTACATTCGGGAAGTGAAAAATCCAAACTTTATTTAAAATGTAGTTTCACATGAATTCTCACCAGATTTCACCATGGGCCTCCTTCATGACAATGTTTAAGATGCATTTCATAGAAAACAAGCAAAACCTTGAGGCTTGCACGTGGTGTGGGTATAGAGACCACTGTAGAGCACAACACTGCTCTGCAGCACCACATTGAGCCTAATGTAAGTTCACATACTGAACGTTATTCATTAGAACATATGTGCACGATGTCAGTTGTATTCATTCATCACACATTTAAACACTGAGAGGATCATTCTGTTGCCTGAGACTGGAAATGAAGCTCAGTCAAACAGGGAGACCTGTCTCCAACTCGATCAGCCAACTGAGGGCGGTCACGCTTTCAGTTCAACCAATCAGATTCTGCCTCAGTCTGCGTGAGCCAATCATCTCATTGCTGTCAAAACTGTTCCTCTCTCTGCTGCGGCCAGCTGTCATTTCAGAGTCAGGTCAAAGCAGTTCTAGTTTTATCAGATCCATTGTCTATGGATCGTCCACTGGAGGACTCCCTTTAGAATCCTGCTCCACATCGCATCCACCCAGACTCAACCATCCAGACATCTCCTGTACAGCTCCTGGCCTGACCTCCACTAAAACAAAACTCATGGTGGGTCTAATCACCAAAGAGTCCTCCCACATTTCTTTTGTGTGCACTAAGTCAAATAAATTGTACTTTTACTTCAGTACATGTATGAATGTAGGACCTTTATTTGTAAAGGGGGGCACTGCTACTTCTGCTCAGTACTTCTTCCAGCCCTGGGATCCTGCTAATGGTCCCTGATGTCAGGGTTATTTTGTCTCACTGCTGTTTCCAAGTTCATCATCCTGCTCAAATCAAAATTACTGCTTGATGAGGGTTTAGGAATTAATCACTGAATGGGCCCACAACACCAAGCAGGCCCGGGGGCCTAAGAGGTCAGGGAGCCCCAGAGCCAGAGCCTCTCTATCGATGACTGCAATTATTTCCTGATTGAAAGTCATAGACCTCAGTTAAAAGACACAAGACAACCACAGAAAGACACACAAATGATCACAAAAGTGGACAAAACGACCACAAAGAGACAACAAAAAAACACAACTACAGAGAGACATGAAATATTTGCATGGTTTATTTTATGGACACATTATTGCTGCACAGTGTACATATATGCATTGTATTATATTTATATTTTTTTTCACATTTTTATTGTAAATATTTTATTGTTAAATTGTTCTATTTATATTGAACTACCTGACCTGCAGTAGTCTTTCTTTATATTTTTATTCTTCTGTGTTTCCTGTTATGCACCAAAACACTGAAGCAAATCCCTCATATGTGAAAACCTACTTGGCAGTAAACCTGATTCTGACTCTGGTTCTGACTGTCCACAGAACCATGAAAAGTTCACCCACAGTGAACAACAGAGCTTCCTGGTTCCGTTGCAGAAGTAAGAAAACCTCCTCCTCCTCCTCCTCTTGACATTTTCAACAGCACTAATAACTCAAACTACAGAAGAGGTGAGTCCATGAGGGGTTTGTTCTGAGGGCAGCAGAGAACGTTGATATCTTTAAAAGCAGACTCAAGACCCTAATCTGGCTTTTACTTGAATTTTACTAGTTTATTTATTGGTCCATTTATTTATACATCTTATTCTGTTTTATTACTTGGTATATTCTTTTATTCTTTTTTGTTTTATTTTTATTCTCTCGATCATTTTCTTTTTAATACCTTAGTTTTTATTTCTGGTTTTAATCACTTCAGTACATCTCCTCTGTTCTTTCATTAATTTTATCCCAACTGTTCTATCTCTACTTCAGTCCACCTCCTGTCTTTCTGTATTTTATTATCTTATATATTTTATCTTTAATATTCATCCTTTTTCTCCTTTTAAATACCCTACTTTTTCATTGATTCATAATTTTATTTCACTTCTTTTCATTCTGCCTCTAGTGTTTCCTCATGTAAATATGGGATGTACGATAGCGTTTCCACAGTTCCTGTTTTTTCTCATGATCTTCTGTCTTTTAACTGGTGTGTGTGTGTGTGTGTGTGTGTGTGTGTTGGAGGGGGGCACTTGTGTTACTTGTGTTTGTATGAAACTTGCTATACAAATAAAGTCCGATGATGTGAGTTCAGACATGTCTGTTATATCAGCGACAGAGATTAGAATGTAATACTGGAGCTGCAGTTCATTCTGACTCAAAGTGACTGTTGTTTAACTTCAAACTGTTTAAAATCCTGAAGGTTTTTTCAGAGATACAGGTGAAAGAAAAGCTGAATGAGCTATAGAAGGTAGTGGAAGCTGACCTCAGACATGCCAGAGCCAAAGTCATGAAGTAAAGGTAACGTACAAGCAGAATGAGAGTGACCCCAGATTGCTGCCTTGAGAAATTCTCAAATCTATATTTGAATTATCAGTTAATTATCGGTTCACTATCAGTCAGCGCGGTCTCGGCTTATGCACTAGAATGTCCTGGGCGACAATGTGCGGTTTAATAAAAAGATGATCCAAGTTTTTCCACCAGCAGCGGAGATGTTTGACTCGCTGTCACAATGCTGCAAACACTTGCCCTGCCCTGCACCTGTAGTATGAGTCTGAGCACCTGTTGTTTGCCCAGAATGGTTCTGTTGTGATGTAATGGAATGCTATGAATAGTAACCGTGGAACAAGGTCTAAATATTCCCAACCAGTCAGCTCGGTTCATTTTCAGTACACACAGATGCTATTCTGACTCCCTGCAGGCCTATAAATACATGGAAAACTGTTATATTAGGCGTGAGGGCAGCTCTCCATCTCGCAGTGTGTCAGGAATACAAGACAGCACCGCCCGATTTAGCTGCTGTCAAGACATGAGACCTATTATTAGGCTACGATTTTAGGCCAGCGGATACAGTAAAAAACACGTGTGTGAGTGTGGATATGTGTGTGTCGGGTGGGAGAAGCAATAGACACAGTGGCCAGTAGATTATGTTGGTATTTTCCACAGTGAGTCTGTCTGTTTCCAGTCCCTCACCACAGGCCTTTGATACCCTGCAAATGACACTGTGTTACACTTGTTACCAAGACGTCTGCCTCAGTGTGGAATAGGTTGTGTGTGTGTGTGCTAATTAGGATTGAAGGAGGGAGAAGGTCAGATGCTGTGGTGAAGTAAGATGAGGGGAAGCAGAATGAATATCTGAGGTTGTGTTTAAGGCTTTATGAGTGAAAATGACACAGGAGACAGGTACAGAGCTGTGTGGCTGTGCAAGGCCTGTCTGACACTGATTTCTAGAGCCACAGTGAGTATCTGAGGCTGCAGGACGCTGTGTGTGGGACTGAGTCAAAATAAACCACAGTGTGTGTGGTCGCAGATGTGTTTCTGGACAACAATGGAGCAGTGATCAGGCTTTGATACACATACAGTTGTTGTATGAGACATTCATTGTTGTGTTGAGTCTGTGTGTGGGATCTGATGAAATACAGAGAATATAGGTAGACTTGTCCTGTAAAGATGAACTGCAGCAATTTCTTATTGCACCTCTATAAACTAAGACCAGGTCCTAAAAACCAGATTGTGCATTTCCCATAATGCAACCAAAAGCATGTTTTACATCCCTGTGTAAAATATTATTATTGGCCTGTAAAAAAAAAAACACTTACAAAGAATTGTCCCAAAGTCTCAAACAGTGAACTGACAGAGTTAAAGAAATCTACACAGTGGAAAAGATGACGTTCAGCCTTAGGTCCAGAGCATCGATCGTTACTAGAAAATGGAAGAAATGGAGGACGCTACCTAAAAAGTTGAAAAAAAACAACAAAAAAACTTACCTTGTTATGTTCATAAAAATGAAATCCCAGTGGCAGTGTTTCAGATCATATCTGCCACTGAAAATTAGAAACTTACCTGTATATGAAGGTGAATGATGGAGGTGCAGCCACCACACTAAACTGTGTGTCCATATGCTTCGGTGCATCCTGAATAAGACAGTGTGCAGTTCTACATGTACAAGTGTATTCAGTTAATATGAACATCTACAACCGTCAGTGTGCACTCCTTTAACTGCAGTCTAGAGATTCCTCTGCATAAGGAATATTCATAATAATTTCAAAAAGAAAACCCTCAGGCCAGAGGTTCCCTAAGTGTCAGTGTGTGGATTTGTCCTCACACATTTCTAATCCACACAGAGTAACAATGATGCTGACATGGCAGCCGTTTGTACCACAGCAACCACACCACACTCAGTCACAGAGAAGAAGAGAGAAGAGAGACATCTCACTTTGTTGCTGGGGAAACGCATCATGTCATGGTCATGTTTATATGAGTGAAGTGAGAAAAGAGTAGAATGACTCTGTGGGGTGGGGGGTGGGTGGGGGTGGGGGTGGGGGGGCGGCGGGTGTTGTGGTGGTGGAGCGATGGAGCTGGGTTTATCTGTGCAGCTCAGTGAGGTTGCAACAGGTGCTGCGTGCTAACATTTCCAACTATGCCAAACCAAGCCATTACACCCCCGCCTCTTTTTCCACCACGACCACAAGAGTGTGTATGTGTGTGTCGTTGCAGTGGCCGCACACTGTGAACCCATCAGTCTATTTAATTCATCTATTAAAGGGTCAGTTAACCCAATTTATTCTTCTCTGTGCACAGAGACCTCAATATGATGGAGGTGAGTGGAGGTTCATGTGTGGTGCTCACACAAACAGGATCCTAGTTACTATGAATAGTTCATAAACTCTAACCTCCACTGGACTGGAGAGGACACTAATATCTCAGATGAAGTCAAAACTATTGACAAACAGAGATGCACTGGAGGGAAATGAAACATGCTCATTAAAGGTGCATTGTATTAATATTATTTTTTTGTTTTGTTTTTCTGTCCAAGTGAACCAGCTGAAAACAAAACATCTGACATATTATCAGTCTATAAAATTCTTATGACAAACAGGAAAGTATTCCTGAGTATAGCGATAGCCATTGTAATTATTAGTGTTAACTTATAAATAAAAAACACTAATCTTTCATCTCCTTTTTTCCTGCTGTTTTCAAAAGGTGATAATCTCGTCTCTTCCACTGTTTTCTTGTAGCTTAATTCTTCTCATGGTTTGTTGTGCATTTACCCCATGAGCACAATTTTAGCAAAACCCCTTGACATAGTGATTCAGGCACACTGTGTATGACCTTACACAGCCTTGAACTACAGTATGAAAGAGCACTGATGTGTTGACTTCCACATAATAAAAACAAAACTACAATGTATTCTGTGTTTTTCCATTTTATTTGAGGGGAAAAGACAAAATGCTAAAAAAAAAAACAAAAAAAAAAAAGGGAAAAAAAAAAACTGTGTTTTGATAAAATCCAAAGCAGTGAAACAGCTGGAAATCATCATCATCATCATCATCATCATCATCTCCAGCAGCAGTGTCACTGCAAGCACCTCTTATTGGTATTATTACTATGTTCAGAGACAATGCATATAAAATCACACTGAGGGCAGACTTCAGTGAACTCGTCTGCTCTTTAAACACTTTTCTCCAAACGTCTCTTTCCACACAAACACGACCTCCGTGAAATTCACCTCACAGTGACAAGTTGAATCATTTTAGTCTCAAGTCAAATGTGCTAATTTAAATTTACATCAGGTTGGTTACTTTTGTGAGTATTTTTAGCAAGGTGATGTCTGATTCTTTTCTTTTTTTCAACAAATCATGATTTTCATGTGATCAATATGAAGATGGTATCCACCCATTCTTTTCAGTTTTCCCCCAGTGTTGTTAAGGTGTTGTTCACGGCTTCTCTTTACTTCTCATCACGTCTGACAGTTTTTCAGCAGTGTTGTGTTTTTATGTTTTGCGGGACACAGTGTGTTAGTGGTGAGGGTGAGGAGCTCATAAGAGACAGTGTTAAAAATATATATATCAACAGCTGTTGCTGTGATAGCCTGACTTCTCTTTTGTTTGAGTAAAGCTCAAAAAAACACTGGATCCTACATTTCCCACAATTCAACTTTACAGCATCTGTTCTTACACTCTTCTGCTCTGATAAACCAGTCACGCCCCAGTTTGTAACATAGCTTTCTGTTATCGATATGTTGTGTCCGAGCCAAGCTGAGCTAACCCTGATGACATCACTATGACATCATGAGTGTGATATTCTCTGAGACTGAACGAAGCTCCAGAGAAGATAGTAAACAGCTGTTTTCTCAGACTGGTTAGGACTCACCGTCACAAGTAAACTGACCTTTATGTGTGAAATCTGTGAAGTGGCCCTTTAAAGCAGCTGGTGTGGTGACACACAACTGTCTAAGAGCAGCTCAGACTGTTCATGTGTTCATCAGGGGGTTTGAACTCCGAAGGTGAAAATATTCAGCAGAAGATCATGTCAGCTCTCATCTTACCGCAAATCCACTTCACTCAGGGCCAGTGAGTCCCTGACACCCTGTTAGCCAGCAGGGGTCCCGGTTAAAGCAGGCTACAGTTCTACTAGTGAAGTTTGAGGTTCTAGTAAGAGGTGCTGGGCAGCAGTGGTTCAGATAATGTAATTAGCAGGCTAAACGCAGTCTCTGCTGAGAGCAGAAGGTAGCATTAGCATGTTGGTGCTCAATGAGCCTGCTGGTTAGTTAGCTATACATAAAGGAGGGGTTTGCATTTTTCCTGTCCATCACAAAACAACACGTGTCCACTGAAAGAGTGTGTGGTGGCTGTAATCACTGTAACCCTCCTCTCCACACTCGCCCTGTAGCGCCATAGCTTTGCTCTGTGCCAGAGTGCATGCTAATGCTAACGTGAGGCCTGACAGTCTGAGTTAGCCAACTCAGGCGGGGGGCCTCTAAAGTTACAGACTTCTGAGAAAGAAACGTGCTCTTCATGCTTCCACAGGCAGTGTCTCCTCGCTGAGGAAACACACATAATAAACCAACGGGAGATTTACCAGAACAGAGACGCCCTCTCGATTTGGAACTCCATCAGCTTCAACTGCACCATGTCTGCCATGTAGCAGCTTACAGCAACTACATACGGAACACGAGCATTGTTTTCAGATGAACCAGATGAACCACTCCTTTAACCCTGACAAGCCAGACAGTTTTCATGCACCTCCATGTTTGCCTCCACAGTCCAACACACCTGGCTCCTCAGTGTCTCTGTACGCGACTGCTGAGCTTCTCTAACCTGTACAAGCTGCCTTCACACATCAGCAGGAGCAGTTTCAACAACAGATTCAATGCAACAGCACAAAAACAGATTATTTACATCTCTTGGGCAAATGTGTTTAACTAAACAGATCAGACTGACGCTGATAAACATGGAGTACACAAACTGTAACAAAAGAAAACTCTAATAAGAGTTCTGCTACAGAGGTAAGAGTGCTGTGAACGAGCATAAGGTAACAAGCACTTAGAAAAGATTGCTATTATAACATGAATATAAAAAACAGTGAACAGAGGAGATAGTTGTGTTGAAACCTACTAAATATTAAAAACAACTTTCATTTAGGTGAAAGATTTATGTTTTTATATCATGAGCGTGATATGCACTTTACTGAAGAGGAATACTGACACCAGTGTAGAGAGAGAGAGATTTTACTGTGCATACGCTAAAAGTGTCAGTCGTCAGGAAAGATAAAAATAAATAAATAAAAGACTGACGGAAATGTGACTTTTTTCTTTTTTTTTTTTCATTAGAGTTTTTCAATATCTAAAAGCTGTGTTCAGACTGAACCTGAGGTCAATTTTGAAAATGGTGCAGCACCTTCTTAAATCAATGCAAAGATGTGACAATGGACAGATTTTTGTCCAGGAAGCTCAGATTACAGTGAAAAAAACACATCGATGTGAATTGAAACTGTAACGACATGAGCAAGAGATGTGGGCTGATCCCAACGTTTTATGATTCATGCACGTACAGAGACGAGAGAAACCGAGAGGAGAGTGGTGGAAAATAACAGTTATTGAAATTTGACGTCAGACAGCAAATCTTTGCACAGTCTGTTAACAACAGTCCAATTTGCATCAGTAACGCAAAGAAAAATCAGCTTCATGTTCAGTCTGAAGACACTTCAGTTCTCCACCCCTCAGGCTGCGGTCATGTCATATTGGTGTGTTACCATTATAACCAGTTCCAGATGTGGCTCTGCACATCAGCACTGAAGCTGTGATCAGGACTGGGATACGATGGGATCCATGTTTGGATCTGTGGTGATCTGAGGCCAGAATTCCTCCTGTTCTCACTGTGGGTGCACGTCAGCTCTGCTGTTGCATAAAGAGGATTCCCAGTCATTTCTACTTATTTTCACCACAAAAAATATTATTGGAAGAAACACATGGCACATGCTGCCCATTTAAATTAAGTAGTCAGTCAACAAGATTTTTGTCATACAAATAAAACTAATGGTACATTTTCTATCAAACAAACTAACCTCTGACGCCTTTAACAATTTACAAGATCTTTATCAACATTTTTTTTAAACTAAAGACTCTTCAATGAGATTTAATTGCAAAAACATTAAACAAGAGTTAAGATTATACAAAAAGAATTCCAACTATTATTGAAAAAAACTGAATGAATTAAAGTGCAAATGACGGATGCATCCTTCTGTGGACATTACCCAAAGTTAGCCTTTCTCTTTTCTCCACATCCTGCCTCCATAGAAAACATATGTTTGTGTGTGTGTGTGGGCTTCAGTATGGCTCTGCATGCTCTGCATGTCTGGAGAAGGACGCCATCTATTGGTTCAACTACAGGAAACCAGTCCCATCCTCTCTCATCCTGTATAGGTTTCTTGTGTATGTGTACGTGTGTGAACGGCAATTCAAGTTTGTAAATCAATGTCAGTGTCCAAGAAAGGTTGCAGACACATGTCTGACCCATGTCTGATATTAGTCTGGCGGTTTGAAACGGAAACGTTTTCCAAAAATATATCTTTTTATACTCATTTATCTTGACAGATGCATCATAAAAATATTCCTTGTAGAGTTGAAGAAGCAGGTAACAGTAAAATGGAGGTTAGACCACGATCCAGCACTTTCCCCAGCTCTGATTTTTCCCAGCTAATATCTCCAGATCAATCTGGTAGAAAAAAATGTTAACAAGTGCAAATATCCACACGAATAAAAAATAGGAACTGTTGGACTTTGCTTCTGGGTGTGACAGTGAATGGGCTGCTAATGTCTGTTATTGTAAACGTTAACATACTGTGGGAATCATGAAGGTGTTGTTGGCCTTCTGAGCTGTTAGGGACACGGTAAATGATCCTTCACTGACGCCAGTCTGTCGGCTCTCAGGTTTAGGTCTTTGCTGTTGTCTTCAGTGAAGCTGGGATCCAGGAAGTGAATCAGACGTCAGCCTGTGAAGCTTCCTTTGGCCCATGTATCATGGAAACAGTTCAAACTAGTTCAACATGACAGTAAACCCAGCACTGATCAGGTCCACAGGTCTGTCTGTCTCTGACAGCTCCTACACATTCACCTCTTGGGGTCAATTTACCAATGAGTCCAGTTGTTCTGGGATCTGGTTAAAGGACCTTTACATATACAGCTGCTGCAGTCCACAGACTGAAGATAAATATTGAATTCAGTCTCTGACCACAGTCATGGATTAGTAAAACCTGGTTATTCTGACAGTGCTGCTCCTTTTGAAGCAGCTCGTATATCAGCAGGTCTGACAACCTGCCAATCACGACTGACCAGTCACACTACCACTACTGCACCAAGTGAAGTTTCCTCAACTCTCAACACTGATTTCAAGCTTCTTTGTCTACATCTGTGATTGAGCCTCCAGGCAAAGCACTGAGAGGACAACGAGCCAAGGAAACCAGGGGTGTAACTGTGTGTGTGTGTGTTGGGGAGAGGGGTGAGGACTGTAGACAGCACTAGTATGTATCACTGGGTGTCAGTGCACAGATGTACACTCAGTTGGCAGTTTATTAGGAACACACAGCAAAAAACAAATCTAGTCTGGTCTAATCTAGTCTAATCCTCCAAATTGTGTCACCATGTTGGAGGATGGAGTGTGTGCTGCTGTTGAACTGTGTTGTGTTTCTCCACAGCAGCACAAGCTGCAGACTCCAAGACGACCATGCAGTTGAACCAACGCCTCTCTGAAACACAAACACAAACTGAACATCCAAAGCTTCATGATGAGGATCTATTACAGGGCAGTTGTATGCCACTGTATTAGTATTAGCTGGGTGTTCCTGATAAACTGCCAACCCAGCGCACATATTTGTTGGCGCAGATGGTTCACATTGACCCTCGTGGAGATGAGCAGAGGGAGAAATTTACTTTGTATTGCGGATGTAGATAGTATAAATGTTTGGGGTTGGGACTGTGTGGTCCTCCAACCTGTAGACCACGACCATTAGATGTCATGGAGAGTACAGCTGCAAGTGTTTCCATGCTACAACACTACAAGCAGCTCTGGTCAACAAGTCGCCTGAGAGTCCTTCGTGTCCTACAGAGCTGAGCAACTCTTCTGTTCTGCTCTGTCAGTGCTGCTTTTATTACTGTTATGACAGATTATTATACTTAAATTTATTTGCAAAATGCTTCCTGGTCAGCTCTTACTGCCTGGCTACTGTGTGTGAATGTAAATGTGCCTGTTGAGACCTGGTCTCTGCAGACCCATCTGAGCATCACACTCAGTGAGTAGCAGCAATCAGGACCTCCTAGACAGTGATGACTATAGTCAAAGAGCTGAACCACTGGTGCAGGTTTTAGGTCCTGATTAGACCCGGGTGATCTGATCACAAGTGGACAGCTCTAAGTCCAGATGTGAACTCACCCAAGATGCACTGAGGTCACTCAGACCACATTTGGAGGTGGTCTGGGCCACACTGAAGGACCGCCTATTCAACGGATGTCCTCTGCCACAGCCTGATTAGTCCCATGTGAACCGGCACGCTCAGAGCTGTCCACTTATGATCGGATCACCTGAGACAGACGTTCATGCCAGGTGTGAACAGGGCCTCAAAGTCAGCAGGATGTTTCAGACTCGTTTCCATGGAGGTAGCCCTTCATGCTGTGGTGGCCGGCTGACAGCTGTCAAGTGAACTGACGATGGGAGTGGGATGGACTGTTTCCAAGCTGTAGATTTCCTTTTTTAAAGTCAGCATTTGTGTTTGGGTCCAAACAACTAAATTCACATATGATATGGTCACTGGATCCATTCCAAACTCACAGGATCGTTTGTCTTCAAATCATCAAGTCCAAAAGAAGCAGTGAAGATACAGTGCAACCAAACTGCCTTTGTTTTGTAATGTAGCTAACTGCTACACCAGAACAAAAGCATCCTTGCTGTGAAAAGACAGAGTTTATCACCTGATCCTCTGTGAGGTGGATCTCTGCAGACACTGTGGAGCTGGCTGGGTCAGGTGATGATACCTTGTGAGTCAGGAGAGCAGCAGCAGTGCGGCGGGACCAGGGTGACAGCAGTTATGGTGGAGTTGGTACAAAGGGTGGGAGGATGATGATGGTGGTGGTGTGAGTTGTCAGTTTTCAGCCAGTGACAGTGCCAGAGCTGCCTGCAGTGCTGCCTCTTCATCAATGCTGTAGTCCTGACAAAAGGCAAGGAGAAACAGCTGAGAGTCATTGCACAGCACGCAACACACCCTGCATCCCATCAAAGCTCTGCTACAGACCATCCATTAGTTAAGGAGGCTGCTCCGTGGGACACTTGTATTTATTTGCATAGAATCAATGTCATTTTGTGTGACTATATGTGCAAATGACCACAAACATCATTAACAGAGACACATTAGCATTACGTGTAAAGACAGTTACCTGGTTAAAAATATATTATGCTTTTCCTTTTGTTAGAACAGTTGACAAGTGTGTCGACTAGAACAAAAACAATGTTCCAGACATCTGTAAATTTGAGACGAAGTGGACACAAAAAAATTGAGTTATTTTTATAGCGAAACTGTCAACCTGGAGAAATCTCCTTATGCAAGCAGGTGCTCATGGGAATTAGACATTGGGAACACACGAAGCATTGAGAATGCAAGTGAATATTACTGAGAATGAGCTGTACAATAGAAGATCAGTGACAAATCACATGTGACTCCAGTTATCAGACGGTTTTAACAGTGAGTGCATGTCAGTGTAACATTTTAAGGATTATAGAGTTTTGGAATAATGTGAAATCAAAACCAAGACTGATGACTTGCTTGGCTTCACTGTAACATATCACAGTAGAGTAGATGATGAATTCTTAGATGTGAATCAGTGAAAAAAAGTCCTAATGATATGGTTTGAAAATCCCCAAACATTCCATATCATGTTATCACATAATTCATCAACATCTGGGAACCTGTTTCACTAGTATTGAGAATAATTCTCAAATAAGTCCTTGAAAATAAATGAATTTACCAGTGGTGAACCTATAGAACTTACATGTGTGTATATATACTGTATGTAATATATATTGAGGTGTGTAATATATGGAATATATATATGCAATGGCTTCAGGGATCACCTCACTTTATATAGGTTTTATTTCTCTTGAATGTTGTTCACAAATGTTTTTAAATCAGTCTCAGTGAGCACGTCTCCTCTGCCAAGATCATCCATCCACCTGACAGGTGTGAAAACAGTAAAAAACACTAATAATAATGGTAAAAGTAACGTTGGTAAATAAATGTTCTGTCAGTTACAGTGAGTGAGTGTGGATGTGAAGGTCCCGGCAGAGCTAGGGGGTGTTGTTTAAGCTACAGCTGCAGTGGAGATAGTGTTGGGCTGGGGACAAAAATGAATGGTGATTTAGTGAAATCTCTATCAGGCGTCTCCAGTGGTGTTTCTGAGACAGTGGCAGTACATCCAACCAGCCTCACACCTGCAGACCACATGTAGCCGCACCAGCCCAGGACCTCCACATCTGGATTCTTCACCTGTAAGCTCGTCTGAGACCAGCCACCTGGACAAGCTGATGCAACAGCTGATTGGCGCAATCAAACAATTTCTGCACAAACTGTCAGAAGCTTCTGTGCGTACACTGATCGTCCCCTTCAGGGTGTTGACCTGACTGGAGTTTGTTGCCTTAACCAACTTGAATGAGTAAATGTTCCTGGTCCTGGTTCTCACTGAGGGACATGGTGCCCACACCAGATACTGACTCATTTTCTGATCCACGACCACAACTATCCACAGAGGAAATAGTTCTTATGGAAAACTACAGTCACCACCTCGTGGTTGTGTGCCTCTGCCAAGCAGCCAAGTTGCAGGAAACATGGTCACAATCTCCCCTTTCTGAGGTACAGCATTGAATAATGGCCAGAAGTGTTTTTGCAGAACAGCATGATGTCACAGTGAAATTTAACTTTGACCGTTTGTAATGTACTTTTTTAAATTTAATTTAATTGGAAAATGTAATTGCTGGATTTTATGCTTATAGACATTCAAATTAGAGTTTGTGTCATAATTAGTGTATGAATTAGTTATGGCCGAAATGTGTTTTTTGAGCTCACAGTCACCTTGACCTTTGACCTTTGCTCACCAAAATCTATTCAGTTCATCCTTGAGTCCTAATGAATGGTTTGTGTCAAATTTGAAGAAGGCATCAAGGCGTTAATGAGATATCACGTTCACAACAACTGGACGGATGGACGTTTGTACAGACAGCAGACAACATGAAAACAAAACCTTCGGCCCTGGCTGTCACCAGAGCGGAGGCATAAAAAAACCAAGGTGTTCTCAGTAATGATGCTGCTGTTGAATGTTTATGAAAAATATTTTTCAGTCCTGTGAGTACCCCCAGAATAAATTCCATGCATCTCCACTGTTCTGGGGTGAAGGCAGAAATCTCAGAGACAGATGAATCCAAAACTACACTGAACAAAAATATAAATGCAACACTTTTGTTTTTGCTCCCATTTTTCATGAGATGAACTCAAAGATCTAAAACATTTTCTATATACACAAAATAACCATTTCTCTCACAAATCTGTCTAAATCTGTGATAGTGAGCACTTCTCCTTTGCCGAGATAATCCATCCCACCTCACAGGTGTGGCATATCAAGATGCTGATTAGACAGCATGACTATTGCACAGGTGTGCCTTAGGCTGGCCACAATAAAAGGCCACTCTGAAACGTGCAGTTTTGCTTTATTGGGGTGGGGGGGGGTCAGAAAACCAGTCAGTATCTGGTGTGACCACCATTTGCCTCACGCAGTGCAACACATCTCCTTCGCATAGAGTTGATCAGGTTGTTGATTGTGGCCTGTGGAATGTTGGTCCACTCCTCTTCAATGGCTGTGCGAAGTTGCTGGATATTGGCAGGAACTGGAACATGCTGTCGTATACGCTGATCCAGAGCATCCCAAACATGCTCAATGGGTGACATGTCCGGTGAGTATGCTGGCCATGCAAGAACTGGGATGTTTTCAGCTTCCAGGAATTGTGTACAGATCCTTGCAACATGGGGCCGTGCATTATGCTGCAACATGAGGTGATGGTCGTGGATGAATGGCACAACAATGGGCCTCAGAATCTCGTCACAGTATCTCTGTGCATTCACAATGCCATCAATAAAATGCACCTGTGTTCATCGTCCATAACATACGCCTGCCCATACCATAACCCCACCGCCACCATGGGCCACTCGATCCACAACACTGTCATCAGAAAACCGCTCACCCACACGACACCTCACACGCTGTCTGCCATCTGCCCTGAACAGTGAAAACCGGGATTCATCCGTGAAGAGAAAACCTCTCCAACGTGCCAGACGCCATCGAATGTGAGCATTTGCCCACTCAAGTCGGTTACGACGACGAACTGGAGTCAGGTCGAGACCCCGATGAGGACGACGAGCATGCAGATGAGCTTCCCTGAGACGGTTTCTGACGGTTTGTGCAGAAATTCTTTGGTTATGCAAACCGATTGTTGCAGCAGCTGTCCGAGTGGCTGGTCTCAGACGATCTTGGAGGTGAACATGCTGGATGTGGAGGTCCTGGGCAAGTGTGGTTACACGTGGTCTGCGGTTGTGAGGCCGGTTGGATGTACTGCCAAATTCTCTGAAACGCCTTTGGAGACGGCTTATGGTAGAGAAATGAACAAATGAACATCAATTCACGGGCAACAGCTCTGGTGGACATTCCTGCTGTCAGCATGCCAATTGCACGCTCCCTCAAAACCTGCGACATCTGTGGCATTGTGCTGTGTGATAAAACTGAACATTTCAGAGTGGCCTTTTATCGTGGCCAGCCTAAGGCACACCTGTGCAATAATCATGCTGTCTAATCAGCATCTTGATATGCCACACCTGTGAGGTGGGATGGATTATCTCGGCAAAGGAGAAGTGCTCACTATCACAGATTTAGACAGATTTGTGAACAATATTTGAGAGAAATGGTTATTCTGTGTATATAGAAAATGTTTTAGATCTTTGAGTTCATCTCGTGAAAAATGGGAGCAAAAACAAAAGTGTTGCATTTATATTTTTGTTCAGTGTATCTGCATGGAGAGATATCAGTCACGAGAAAGTGAAATAATATGTTTCCCTTTAGCTTTGTTGAAATGATTTCATGGTTTCCCCACAGTAAAACATGAAAAGGTTATTTTTAAAGACAAAAATCAGCATCATCATCGACAGCACTGGACTTACAACAAAGGTGTCATAGGAGAACTTGTGTCTGTGGAGAAGATGCTGGAGGAAGTTGGAGCTCTTATAGCTGGGGTCTCCCCACGGCATGGCTGAACACACTGGACATACCTGGAGACACACACACACACACACACACACACACACACACACACACACACACACACACACACACACACACACACACACACACACACACACACACACACACACACACACACACACACACACACACACACACACCTCAGTACAACTCAGACAGTCACATACAAGTGTATCAGACACTGAACTGAAGTCAAGTCAGAGATTATTACAGCACGATTTCACAAAATGAGCATTAGCAAAATACAAAACTGTCAAAGGTGAGACAAATTACATCTAAACAAACACCTGGAACATTCACAAATATGTCAAATGTGAGGTAATACACAACAACATAAAACATATGCACAAAACTGGACACAGGGAGTCGTCAGTTACATTATATTACAAGGTGTTGTGGTCTGTAGCCCTCTGTTTGACACCCCCTGATACCTCAGGACCAACCATGACGCCAGCAGGAGCAAAGACCAGGAAACCAAACCTGGATCCAGGTTCATGTAGTAAAACCAAAAGTTCATGCAGTGAAAAGGGCTGTTTCTGTACAGAGATTCAGGATCTCCTGAGTCAGTCCTGATCATCTGCTATATAACAGAGCAGTCTCTTACCACTTTATTGGGGTCGTTGCGGTGGTTGTCCATACAGTGCTTCACCAGCTCCTGCTGGTCCAGGTTTCTGGCCCCACAGAACGGACACACAAATGTTGACCGGTTTGGAATATTGCTATATGAGGGAGGATACGCACACACATAATGAGGACATGGATTATCAGCAGTCTGAAGTAGCCATGGCATTTTATAGGTTCTGTTCTCTAATGACTCATGATGTTTACTGTCTGCACAATTAATCACATGTTCAATGATCTGCATTTGAGTTTACTTCATTGTGACGTAGAAGGTGCCTCTGCACAGTGGAGTCAGAGTGTGTGTGGAATGTGCTGTATACAGTGTGTTGTAACTACAGACAGCTGAGGTTATAGAGTCAGAGTCTGGCTTCTGTCTTTTCCCACAGAGAGTTGCTTAGACTGACAGAGGTTTTCTGCCCATGTGAGGCAGGAGACTCATGGGAGATGTAGTTGCTTATGTGAACGTATGTTGTTTCTGCAGCGGAGCCCTGACATGATCGGAGTGTGTGTACCTTGGTATGGGCTGGGAGGTGGGCACCACAGGGACAAACTTGGGACAGTTGGCTATCTGCTCCTGTACTTTAGAACAGGAAGCAATGTGGGACCTCATCTTCACCAGAGCCACCTGAGAGAGAACACACACACACACACACACACACACACACACACACACACACACACACACACACACACACACACACACAGAGTTATGACTGTACATTAATAACAATAAGAGCTCCACTGTAAAAACCATAGATTCAGATACAGTGTCTTTACTTTTATAAAACTGTTTGCTTTGTACAAATTTGTGCTCATGTACATTTTAATTGTTGCAGTTACCAAATGTTACTTTATGTCAATCTGCCATATCTGTTTTATTTTGTACAGGTGTTTTGTTATGTTATTTATTTGGTTCACTTTATCTTCTGTGAAGTGTTTTTGTTTTCTAAAATGTTTTACACTTCACTGCACCATCACCTCTCACAGGAGCTGTAAAATAAATGATACCTGAAAAAATAAAAGACAGTCAGTTTATTCATCCACCAAATAATAATAAACAGACACCCAATGCGGAGAGTTGCACCCATGATTTTCTGACATGGGTGATGATGGTTAGTATCTACCTTCTTGCTACAGCCCCTGCAGGGAGCTTTGTATGAGGCCAGCTGCTTCTCCACACTGGAGGAGCGCTCCACTTTCTTAGGGTCAAAGGGCACACGACAGAGAGGGCAGAGAGGCGAGGTCACCTGAAGACACGGCTGCAGACACTCCCCACAGAACCTGGAACAGCAGAGAGCAGGACAGGAAAGGTCAGGTTACTGCACACAGGGCAGGCACTGCTCCCTCTCTGTCCTCACCCACATTCACTCTGCAGGGAGCAGCTCTCCAGCCTTTAACGGACCAATACACATATGAAATGAGAATAAAAGTTTATTTTATGGCATTTACAGCCACTGTCTGTATTTTGCCAAACCATCAGAAACAACACTGCACTGGAGTGAAGCTGCTGAACTCAGCTACATTTAGGCCTGTGAATATTCTCATTTGTCCAGGTCATAGTTTCTCAAAGGAGTTTTAAATCGAAAGCAACTGGACTTGGTTGTTTGTCTAGGAAGACGTTTCACCTCTCATCCAAGAGGCTTCATCAGTTCTTTCTCGCACCTGACCAGGCTGGGACTGGTCCGAGCCTCTTGGATGAGAGGTGAAATGTCTTCCTAGACAAATAACCAAGTCCAGTTGCTTTCGATTTAAAACTCCTTTGAGTCAGCTACATTTACTTTAAAATTCAATGTTTAAGTGAGTGGCACAATATGCAACACAACACAACACAACACAACACACACACACACACACACACACACACACACACACACTGTGCCTGACACTGAGCGAAAATGTTCTATTCTGGACAGATACATTATCTCAACGAGGATTTGGTTTAAAGGTCAGACATGTAGTTAACACACAGTATAGAGGTGAGTCTGGTCTGTTTCCGACTGTTTCCCTGTACAAATGTGTGTGTACAGTATGTGTGGGCCAGTGGCAAGCAAACATTAGTGTCAGTGCCTCATGTTTCATCCAACCTCATTAGCAGCAGAGGAGTAAAAATAGCTGCATTTTCCCTTTAACCAGAAATAGAACTGCAGCTACCTGAGGTCTGATCTGCTGTCTGTTGTTCTTCTCAGCACCAGACGGAGACAGATTAGAAACACACCTCTCTGACTCATTACACCTGCAGACACCGGGCTGAGAGTTGATAATGTCATTATCCCATCAGTAACACAAGTCCCACAAGTCAACATTAGGCTGACTGCAAATGATCTAAGATGACCTTGGTTTTCAGATAGGAAAACCACATACACTTCTCTGGTGAAGATGTTTCTGGTATTGTAGCCTGAGGTCTGTCATCTTCCACTTGGCTCTGCTGACAAGCAGAGAGTTTTCATCTAGGTGATGACTGACAGCTGTGTGGCCTTGTTTTCCCTTTTGTCTTTTTTGTGCACGAAACTTGATGTCACGAGCTTCCCACTACTGTTCAGTCAAACACATTACCAGGTGTGAGGTACCACCACTGGGAGTCGAGCCCAAGTCTCCACAGAGGTTGAGGGGTATTGTTACTCCTGTGCCCCACCAACTCTGTGTTTGACTGAAGGTGTCTCTGTCACAACCGGTACATGACGCAGTGTTTTGATATGTGTCTGTTTTGAATTGGCTGGAATGAAATCATGAAATACTTCACCCTAGTATACAGGTGTGGCAGTGTTTTCTGCTGCTTCATTCAATTAGTTTCCCTGTCTGTAGTGACAGAACTGTCATTTTTGTTCCATTATAACAATAAATATGGATTTAACATACTCAAATAAGACTCACATATGTTTTTGTTTCTTACTATGAAAACGACTCCATTTTCTGAACACTCCAATCATAACAAAGACTGACCACACAGCACACTGCAACAGCTCTACTACACACAGTGATAAGTATTGAGGTTCCATTTTGAAATTCTAAATCGGTTCATAATAAAATTGATAACACCATATAATCATTATTATTATTTACATTTACATTTACACATAATTGTGAATGTGATACCAAGTAAAATTCAACTCGTCAGTGTTCTCTGATGGAAAAACTACGACACTGAGACACTGTCTCTAAAATACATAACACCTCTTTGGTGTTTCTGTACAGTAAATTTGTGTTTAACCGCTCTCCCGACATTTACACTGACAGCTAGGCTTGGGCCAATATTCAGTAATATTTGAATATCATGAAATTTCCTGCCATATGAGATATTTTTCATAGAATCTAATTTTTATTTATTTTTTTTTTATTAATTCATTTGCAGTTACTGTACATTGTACCAAGGTGTGTGACAAATAAAAATTTGAACTGCTATTTAATGGCAACATCGCTAATATTAGCAGCACCTGAATCAAATACAATATCATGATAATCTCATTTATCGTAATATTTAGGCTGGACTGTATGTATAAAATTTTATTGTCCTTTATTGTCCTCAAAGCCTACTGATAACAATGTATGATATATGAATATGCTGGACTTTATTTTATTTGACAGACACAAACAATATGGTTGCATCTCATTAAACTTCAATCAAAACCATTCTTCTGAAATACAAAAAAAAAAAAAAACACCCTGAAACTTATTCCACAACCATAAAGCTGCAATGAATTAGAGGATGTTTACCAAATGACTGAATATCGGCCATGACCTGCTGCTAACATGAGGATCATTACTATAGTGATGGAGTCAACATCAGTCACAGATGCATGACAGTATCACTCAGTGATGCAGCTGCTGCCAGATGTTTTATACACTGACTACCTAGAAAAACAATGGGCCAGATGAACTCTCCCAGTTCAGCTGTTACACACAACAACACTACATCACACACACCTGAACATAAACCACACTACATCACACACACACACACACACACACACACACACACACACCTGAGCATAAGCCACACTACATCACACACACACACACACACACACACACACCCACACACACACCTGAGCATAAACCACACTACATCACACACACACACACACACCTGAACATGAACCACACTACATCACACACACACCTGAACATAAACCACACTACATCACACACACACACACACACACACACACACACACACACACACACACACACACACACACACCTGAACATGAACCACACTACATCACACACACACACCTGAGCATAAACCACACTACATCACACACACACACACACACACACACACCTGAACATGAACCACACTACATCACACACACACCTGAGCATAAACCACACTACATCACACACACACACACACACACACACACACACACACCTGAGCATAAACCACACTACATCTCACACACACACACACACACACACACACACACACACACACCTGAGCATAAACCACACTACATCACACACACACCTGAACATAAACCACACTACATCACACACACACACACCTGAACATGAACCACACTACATCACACACACACACACACACACACACACACCTGAACATGAACCACACTACATCTCACACACACACACACACACACACACACACATACACCTGAACATGAACCACACTACATCACACACACACCTGAACATGAACCACACTACATCACACACACACACACACACACACACACACACACACACACACACCTGAACATGAACCACACTACATCACACACACACCTGAACATGAACCACACTACATCACACACACACACACACACACACACACACACACACCTGAACATGAACCACACTACATCACACACACACACACACACACACACACACACACACACACACACAGCACTTCTATGAAGCGAAAAAGCGACATGTCACCGTAACTTACTGCACGTCCCCACACAGTAACACACATCCAGACAAGAAGTAGATACTTTACGTGTGAGCACAGCTGGCGATGCTGACGGGTTTATGGTAGACCTCCAGGCAGATAGGACAAGAGAACTGGCTCTCGATGCCCTCGGCCGGGGCTGCCGGAGAGCCTGAGCCGCTGCTGGGCTGTTGCTGCTGGCGGAGCTGGGTGCCTGCCGAGACAAAGCTCCGAAACATCGCCATCATGGAGCCGGAGAGGATCTGCAACTGTCGACAACAGCTCGCTTCCCGAGAGAGGAAGCTGTGCAACTGTTCAAAGTGCTGGTAGCTGGAGCATTATCCGTACAGCAGTTTGAATATATGTCGTACAAACATGGTGGCTCTTCGATATATTGGGTATTAAATCATCTTCACTGAAACAAAGCATTACTTCCCCCTGGCTGGAGAAGACATGCCGGAGAAGTAAACATTGAGAGCACAGCTAGTTGACGAGTGCCAACATGGTGCTGCGAGGGTGACCTGGATAGAAAGCATGGATGTCTAAACTCCCGGAGAGCAGCTGGAGCTACATCCACCTGGCTGTCAGATCAGCGCCTCCTGAAAGGCGCCAGTGGACGCTCACGAGCAACACAGGCGGCTACAACAAAAGCCCTCCACGAGCTGGGCTTTATGGGGGTTGTAGTCTCTGTCGTGATCTGAGCTCAGTACTCTACATTTCTTTAGAACTACAATCCCAGAGCTCACTTCAGAAGTGTACAGTAAGCCGCCTGGGCCAAACGTGCCGAACCGCGTTATCTCCATTTTTTAACGTCTTTTCAAGGGATTTAATGCCAGTGAATATTAACTGGGAAACAGTAGCTCGTTGGTTTACAGAAAAAAAGGTGTCACAAAGCTGTTGGAATAGAATTGAGTTGTTAATGATTAATATCTATAAATATAGTTATTGATAATTAATATTAATTGGTTTGCTATTAACAGACTATAATACTAGTTTAGTACTAGAGGAAAAACGATTTGATGTTTATTTCACAAGAGGGAACATATAAAAAGTTTTGTACATATACATTTATTGATTGATTGATTGATTGATTGATTGATTGATTGATTGATTGATTGATTGATTGATTCATTCATTCATTCATTCATTCATTCATTCATTCATTTATTTATCAGTCAAAAGAACCTACAGAAAACATTATGTACAAACCTTTTCATGCCTGGGATACAACCAGTGCATATTAAAGGTTAGTCCACCAGTGAAAACAGAGAAATAAACAAATACATCATATTGAAGTTGTGCTTAATGAGAGAGTCAAGTGTTTGGTTTGAATCCAATTCTCTGCATGAAAGTGGATTGTTAGCCAGCCTTTCTACTTTTACATTTTGAACGTCCACAAACAGACAGCAAATCACTTCTTCAAAAACTGCTCAATATCAGTTCTCCAATATTTGTTTTACTGGATATATCTGATGCTAAATTCTAAAGGAAGGAGATCTGCTTTCTCTTTGTCGTGTATGATAGCTTACTTATGAATATGAATATGCTCCTTTATCTCTTAAAGTGGTGAATATCAATGCAGCAGAAGCCAAAGATATCCTGATGTTTACTTCCTTTAGTATGAGTGAAGCTCCCAAAACAGTGGGTCCTATATTTCCCATGATGCAAGGAACTTGATGTGTCTGTCAATAGACCTTTCTTTCCTGCCTGGCTAATGCTTGTATGTTTGAATCCCTACACCCTCAGCTTGAAATAGAGGCTTCTAAATTTGTAGTTTCCAAGTGAGGCCAAGATAACCCTGATGGTATCACGATGACATCACAAGGGTTCAGCTGTTTTCATAGGCTGAGTACTCCCTGTGTTAAGTAAACTGAAGTTGCTGTGTAAAATCAGTGGAGTGTGGCTTAGAGAAGATAGTGATGTGTAGAAATGTGACTTAACGTTGAGCAGGAAAGGCAACACACTGTTGGACATCATGAAGAACATCTGACATCCTTCTATCCCACCTATCTGTCTAAAGTCAGAGAGACAGAAGTGAAAGCTCTAAGAGTGAAAGACAGATAGCAAAAGCAGGGAGGACGAAAAAAGAGGAGAAGTGATGGCAAAGAAGCAGAAGAGGGGAAACAATAATATATCAGTCTAAAATGTGGTCACACAACAGCGCAATACTGAAGTGTGAAAACAGGAAACAAGAAATAGCGATTTTTGTGATTTTTAATCTCGACCCGCCACTTGGTGGCGGTAAGTACTCTGCTGTGTTGTTGTTAGTCGCCATAAAACGTCAAGAAGAAGAAGTTCTTCTACGTCATCAAGGAGTGACACGCACAGACATGTGATGTGACAGTGTGTGGGGCCGACGTGAAGTAAATAACGTCTTTATCACAGGCGCTCTGAGACAGACTCCAGCACCTTCATCATGTGCCAGGTGGAGGAAGACTACCACGATGCGCTCGAGCGCTCAGAGCTGCCCAGGTAGGTCGTCACGTCACGCCATGTCACGCCACGCACAGACCCGGGTCTGATCAGCTGTTCATCTCCCGGGCTCCCTCCCCTCCACGTCTGTTACCAGCAGTGTGGACGGTCAAGGGTCCCCTGGAGCCGTGGAGTCAGTCATGAGTGCTGGGTCACCCAGCAGGCAAAGTGGACATACTGGCAAACTGGCAGGAACCAAGACCCCTAGGGGCCCAAAGTCCGTTCACTGATGTCAGCTGGAAAAGTTGAAATCAATTAATAAAAATCCAAATCACAACAAACTAAGTGACACCCAGAACATGGGCTGGTAGTCCAGCTCAGCGGTAGGCTACTGGGTAGTCTGTGGGCTGTCATGTGTTGTCAGTTCTGTGCACTGGACTTAGTGGGAACTTGGATGAAACATGTTGCACATACAATGCACAGAGGGTGGGGGGGGGGGGGTCACTTCCGATTAGAAGACAGTTTGAACAAATCATGACCAAAGAAAAGTGTCAGCCCATACATGAGTCATAGAGTATGAATGCGTGCACATGGGTTTGTAAGACATCTGCTCTTCCTCTGCTCACCAGTGTTTCCAAGAAATGTGTCAAATGCAAAGAGGCAAGTGCAGCTGTGGTCATCAGAGCAGGAGATACATACTGCAGGTAAGACTGGTCCGACCAGGTTATTCCACACACTGAGAACAGATCTGTGATGCTGGAACATAGTGGGTTTTTTTAGGCTGTGAGGAACCTGACTGCAAACAGGCCATTTGTGTAGATAGCACCTTTCTAATTGTCCTGATAGCATTAGGTTTTGTTTGTAGTATGTTGAGAAATCTAATGTTAAAGTGTCATTTTCAGTGCCTAAAAGAAGAAAAGCAGGATGATTAAAAAAACAGGTTGGCTGGACAAATAAATTCTATATATAAGAGACAGCTGATAACTCTTTGGTGCTAAAATGAGAATTGATCTGTCAGACACATGTATTACTGTCATTTTATATCAAATTCTGCTTCACACGCTCTGTGCATGTCTGTTGATTCTCAAATAAATGCCTGGTGATTTAAATAGTTCAGCTGGGGTAGTGGCTGGCTCTCAAAGCTGGGACAGAGACATTGCAACCGAGAGTCATGTCGTACTCACCAACAGTGTCTCTTTTTAAAAGTAGTCTTGTTCTCATTCACTAATTGTTGCCAGTTTCCTGTAAATGTACATGTTTATCAGCTGCTGCAGAGCGATCTGTGCAGGAAGGTTTGAGTTGCACTTACAGCAGTTTAAAAAGTGGAGTAAATGAAAAGTAAATGTAAACAGTGTAAGGGAGGTGAAACAACTGCAGTTTAAAACAGGAGCAGATCAGAAAACAGTCAGGAAATATAATTACAGCAGAGGAGGGATTGGGAATAAATGCCTGTTTCTCTGCAGTTGATGTAAATAACAGGCACTATTTTAGAACTTACAGTCTAAATATACCGTCTACTCTTAACTTGTGCAGGTGTTCAACCTGCTCCAGAGCTGATGTTGTAATAACAGTGTTCACAGTGTGTGTGGGAGGATTGGTTTGGAAGAAATGAATGTGAAAATGTCTCCAGCCGTGTTGTCAGAGCTGGGGTGTGTGTCTAGAGGTTATTTTACAGAGTATGAGAAGACTTGCCTGTGATTTACTGACTGTGCTCACATCAGTCCTCTGTCTGTGTCAGGGGCTGTTTCAAAGAATACTTCATCCACAAGTTCAGAGCCATGCTGGGAAAAAACCGGATCATCTTCCCTGGAGAGAAGGTGAAATGTCTGCTTTTATTTGATACATAGATACTTTGTTTTCTGAAAAACGACTCATGTTCTCTCCTGACACAACACGACAACGTTGACTTTGCTGCAGTTCATCCTCTGAATTCATTGCACACACACACACAAGAGGTCTGATGCATGTTTGTATCGGCTCCGTAACTGTGAGTGTCCTCTCTGCTTGTAGGTGCTGCTGGCTGTATCCGGAGGTCCCTCGTCCTCTTCGATGCTCAGTCAAGTCCAAGAGGTTTACCGTTTGTCTCTCTGTTTGTGTGTAGTCACCATGAAAGCTTGTTTTTGCACAGTGAACACGTATTACTGTCAGAGAAATAGCTCCAGTGCTTTGGTAGATTGTCCTGTTGGAACATAGAAACCCCAGTAATCCAGGTGTCTCTGTAGCTGTTTGGCTGTGGTGCTGCACAGGCTCGTTGTTGAGTGATGCTGACAGTTGTGTATATGTTAAAGCCACTAAATGAGGAGCACAAATGTAGAGCTGTTAGTTTTGTCTTGTTTGCTTTGAGGATGGTGAGGTCCAGCCATCAGTGTGTGTGTCAAACATTCAGGTTCAATGCACAATGAACAACAAGAATACCACACTTTTCTGTAGTGCTGCAGTCAGGACACCAACCCACGCTAACCCACTCTTTGGATTATACGCCTTCTAAAAACACATCTGTAAAGTTTTGTTATCCATTTCCTTTGTGCTACTGTTTTTAGTTACCTCTAACCTTTTCTCCACTCTCAGGCCACAAAATCCATCTGTTTCATAAACAAGATGTCTGGTTATCCTTTTTGTAGGTTTCTCATGAAGCCTACAAATTTGTACCCAAGTTTGTGGAAACCCATGTTTTTCCTGGTTTGGGCTCCTTAGCTCAGATGAAGAAAGTCTTATTTCTCCAGCCCCAGCTCTCTCAAGATGACATTTTAGATACTAGCTTTCAATTGTGTTTTGGTTTGGAAGAACTTGACCAGCGCTCACAGACCCCTGTTCTCAACCCACCCAGCACCTGTGAACCAGACCTCGTCACCAACCATCAGTTTCGACCTCTCTGATGGTCGGTGATGACGTCTGAATGGGAGCCAATCCCTGCAGCAGGTTCAACATCCACTGAAGAGACTGAAATTTGCATTTAATCATCTGTCAGATGCTTTTAGCCAAAGAGACTTACAAGTGAGGGACATCTCTAAAGCCTCATTGCAGTAGGAGACCCTGCTGTAAGTACTAACTACTAAATCTATTTAATAAGGGAAGGAGCTCAGGTTAAAATCTTTATGGTAGCTTGTCCCAGCATCAGGGAACCACAGAGCAGGGATGGTGATGACAGACCACTTTCATTAGAGCAACACATTGGAAGAGAAGGAGAAGAACGCTGAATGATTGAGTTCAAGTACAGTAGGGAGTGCGGACCCAGAAATGACTCTGAAGGCAGCGTTAGTGACTTGAATTTGATCCTGGTGATCATAGGGAACCAGTGTAGGTCGAGGAGTAGCAGAGTGACCTGTGACCTTTTAGGCTGATCGAAGATCAGGCAGGCTGCTGGATTCTGGACAATCTGTAAGAGTTTCACTGTGTGATGGGAGGCCCACAGGAAAGGCGGGAAATTCGCTGTGTTAGTTGCTCCTCAGAGGATAAATCCTTTTGACATTAAAGACCCCATGACTTTTCCTCTCGCACCCCAAAACCCCAAAAGGCTTCCACTGATCTACTGTAAATGGCCAAGTGGATGATTCTCACGAATGGACCAAACTACCAACACCCTGGCCCTGTTTCCTTAACATTAAATGATCTAATAGATGATGGAATGCTGCTTATAATTCTGGTGTTTATTGCTAATCAATATAGATTCTTATCACTGTAGATACAACATAACTTTGTTTTAGTTTTAATGTCATTGATTCAGCTGAAAACCTTTGTCTTCCTCTCAGGGTCTGAGTCAGAACGCTCACAAGAAGTTGAGGTTCCTACCTGGCATTGTCTACATCGATGGTAAATTAGATGAAGAGCATCTTTAACTGACTGCAGTCATTTTCATGACTTCTGTCATCCCTGAAATAATGGTGGCCAAAATATTTTACATGGATTGTGTGTGTGTGACTGTTCCCAGAGGGTGGAGCTGTCGGTCAGTCTGTGGAGGAGAGACGCAGGACGCTGGCTGAGCTGCAGGATGTGTTCAAAGCCACTGGTTTCCCCGTCCACATGGTGCCTCTGGAGCAGGTGAGTGAGGCCGGACCTCAGCAGGCTGTTATACCACTCAGTCACTTCAAGTTGAGTCTAAAGCCCCATTCTGACATGAACTTTGCGACCTTAATACATAAAAGTCACATGAGCAACAGGTTGAACCTGTAACATGACACTAATCCTCTCACATTAACAAGAAGACGACAGCAGCATTTTTTTTCCTCAGATCTGATTGTTTCCTGAATGTGTCCTCCAACGTCCTCTCAGGTTCTGGATCTCCCCAGTTCAGTTGTGGTAACGGCGTCATCAGCCTCAGAGCAGCCGGCCGGCGCCTACAAAGCTGCGGTGGGTCACTTCATTCAGAGTGACGGCAGCAGCTGTGTGACGCCGCAGGAGCAAACGTCACTGCCGGAGGTTCAGGAGTCCCACTCACAGCTCCTGCAGCAGCTGATCGGCTCCGCTAAGACACTGACGGCCAGACAAGACCTGCTGAACACACTGAGGTCAGGCTGAGCTCCTGATGAAATCATGATGTGATAAATCCTACAGGATGTACTGATGCAGGTTCTGTTTTCAGTTTCAAGTTTAACCAGAGATGTTGATCTGGAATGACACACCACTCTCTCCTCCGTTGTTTTGTCATGTGTGATGAAAAAGCTGAAGAAGAAACATTGACTCCTGTTCATTTTGGACCTCAGGCAGCACTAGTGACCATTATCTGAGTGGCATGTTTTTTCCATGGGAGCTTTATTTTCTGCTCTCCTGAAATGAAGCCACACAGTATAATGAGTGAGGCCAAGAGGGAGAGCGGTGGCAGAGGTGCAGAGGAAATGTAGTATATATGTTTGACATTGTCCACATCTGTCCAAATTATTCTGTGGTTAAACACACTGCATCATGTTGAGACAGCAGAGTAAGGATTTTGATGTTCTCTCTCTCTCAGAGCAGCAGACCAGCCCTCTGATCCCTCTGTGTGGTCTCTCCACAGGCATCACCTGCTGGTGCACACAGCTCGTACTGAGGGTTACAGCAAACTGATGCTGGGAGACAACTGCACCAGAGTGGCAGTGAAACTGCTCACCAGCATATCACTGGGCAGAGGAGCACAGCTGGCTCAGGACACGGTGTGTGTGTGTGTGTGTGTGTGTGTGTGTGTGTGTGTGTGTGGGTGTGTGCACAGATGACAGACAGAGAGAGACAGGAATAACATTGCATTTACTGTGCTGTACTGTGTGTGTGTGTGCGTGTGTGCGTGTGTGCGTGTGTGCGTGTGTGCGTGCGTGTGTGTGTGTGTGTGTGTGTGTGTGTGTGTGTGTTAACAGGGTTTCTCAGACTCCAGGTATGGTGACATCATATTAGTGAGACCAATGAGGGACTACTCAGCCAAAGAAATAGCGTACTACAACCATATGTTCAGCGTTCCCTCTGTTTTCGTACCGAGCCTGGACACTAAGGTAAGATCAGCTGACATCAGCAGTCACACCTTGTAGTGCCAGTTCATGTGTGGGCCATGGGCCTTTAAAACCCATCCAACCCCAACATGTGAGTTTCTACCACTCACAGTTCTTATATGACAGATTCACGTATTCCACTCACCAACATTCTGAAAGATTCACAGACAACTACAGCAAACAGGAAGCACCTGAGCACAGTTTGGAAATGCACTGATGTTTACCAGCAGTGACGCTGTGGCTGGGTTTGTTTTCACCTTGTGGGTCTGTGTGTGTGTGTGTGTGTGTGTGTGTGTGTGTGTGTGTGTGTGTGTGTGTGTGTGTGTGTGTGTGTGCGCGCCATCACGGCACCTATGACCACTGAGTCCTCCTGGGTCGCAGCATCAACATGTGAACAGGTGTCACAGCTGGTGTGATCCCACTAGTTACTAAAACTGGGGGGAAAAAAGTGAATGGATGAAGACTTTCTGAAGCCACTGTGTTCATGTCCCTGTTACTGCATCAATACACATTAATATATATGTACAAGTCTACTGTCAGTCTGTAAGCCTGTCAACACATGGACACGTGTGTTTGTGTTTGCGTGTGTCCCACAGACAGCAGACAAAGCCAGTATCCAGCGTCTGACAGAGAGCTTTGTCACCAAACTGCAGGCGGACTTCCCCTCTACTGTCAGCACCATCTACAGGTCAGTGGGAAACTGCACTTGTCATGTACACAGGCACAGTCTGCAGGGGGTACTCAGTCATTTTCATGATCACTGGACAGTTTTGGAAACATGTGTCCCCGCCTGCTCTGTCTCATTATGAGTAATGAACCAGCAGGAACTCATGACAGACCTGCTGTGTGTCCTGTAGGACCAGCGAGAAGCTGCAGACAGCCTGTAGGAGCTCATCCACCGCTGAGCAGTGTGACAGGTGTCTGCTCTGTATGTGTGCCCTGGACACTGCTGTTGGTGAGTGTTGTAGGGAACAGCTTTCTTATTATTGATGGCTGCAACAACTTCTTTATGGAGGTATAGAACTTTTGAACAAGGAGTTGTGTTAATGTTAATAAGCAAACAAGGTCAGGACAGACAGGACCAATAATAACACCATCATATAAATAAAACATTAAAATATATAAAATATCATGAATATGAAAGATTAGTTAAAATCAACATGTTCCAGAAGCTTTATCATTCAAGAGTGATTGTCATCAGGAAGTGTGCTTCTTTTGAAGAACACAGCTTTCTGATAGGGTTTTCCCGTTAGCCTGGATCGATCCAGTTTAGCTGTGCTGAGCCGAGCCAAGTTGTGATGAAATGCATTTCCACTCCAGTGTCACAGCAGGGGATAGCTGCACGGGGCCGTGCTGCTGTAGTCCCACTCAGTGACAGAGGATGAGCTCTGGTCCTGTATTCAGAGCCTCTCCCTGGATTCCTGTGCTCTGGACTGTAGTTTCTCTCCTGTGGATGTATGCATGTGTTTCTGCAGCAGACATGCTGTGCGACACAATGTTAGCTCACCTTCCACACAGCTTCCCTTGAAATGCCAAATTTCTTTCCACAAAAATAACATCTGATGAGCCAATGTTAAGATTTAAGCAGGTCAAGGTATGTTTCATCTCTCATTCAAAAGTCTTCTCTGTTCCGTTCATGGTCAGACCACACTCTCCACAGTGCTGTGTCAGTGGCTGCACCATTATCGTTCTGCTATAGAAGAAAATACCGCTCTAGCTCATTTGCAGTTCTTTAGACCAGTCACAGTTGTCCTGAGAGGCACTGAGCTCAGCAGAAACAGTGTCGGAGGGGAGCTTGTTTTAGGGCAACATCTGCGCCTGCAGAGATGAGCAGCAATTCCCTGCAAAGAGAACACCTCAAAAAACAGCAAAGACGTGCCTCGACTGTCTGATTGCACCATCCAAAGGATAACAGGCAGCTCAGCCAGACTATCTATAACTATAACTATAGATTAACTATAATGACCCCACAAGAGGTGAAATACCTGGGACTCTGCACCAGTCAGCAGACCTGAAGAAGCCTTACAGGTGAGAGGTGAACTGTATAGCAACTGTATAACATATAGCTCTTAGAAAAATCTAATCTTTGGTTTTTCTTCTGTCACGTCTGTAACCATTTGGACAACAGATTTTTTTTTCAGTGTCATGTGAGTGAGTTTATCCGTCTTTCCTCCCCTCTGCCTCCCTCCCTTCTTTCAGAGAACGCTTCAGCCTTTCAGGCCACACTGACCTCAGAGCAGCTCTCCCAGAATAAATCTTCAGGAGCTACCAGGGCTGAGACCCTGAGACAAAACCCAGGTACAGTGCACATCTCGCCTGCTCTCAGGCCTCTGTATGTCTGCAGCCAGAGAGAAAGTTCAGATAGAAGAGCAGGTGTCATCAGTAGAGTGCAGAGTACAGATTAACTTGAAAGTGTCTTTTCTGAATGTCAGTGTCAGTTATGAATCTTCATCTGAATCACATACTTGTGTTGATGTATTTCAATCTATAGTGGCACAGCTGAAACATTGGTATTTGGCAGTGGGCAGGAACCCTCTCCAGCTGGGCTCACATGATGTGGCCCTGAGTCCTGCAGAGGGACGTCTCTGCACTCAGCTGCTAATAAAACCTGTTTCCTCTGTTTCCATTAAAGCTCCAGTAGAGCAAGAATCGCCTCCCCCACCTGGACAGTGCTGCTCCTCTGGAGGAGGAGAGAATTGTGGGAGAGCAGAGAGTGGTGGTGGAGGCTGCTGTTTCTCTACCAAGTAAGTGTTCGGGGATTTATGGCTGTTAACTTGTGGCAGTGATTCATGTGCGGTGATGCACGTGTCTGTCTCACACAGACACGTGCAAAGTGTTGTCATCAAGTGTCGGATCATTACCTCATTTGTGAAGTGTGATTTCCAGCGTCACTGATGACCAGAACCACTGGGCTGTATGTGTGTTTTCACCTTGGCTGCTCACTTCTTTCTGCTCTGCCTGAACTGGGTGACACTGCAGGAGCCTCGCACACAGCTGATTTAAACCAAACGGTCTACAGCAATGCTAGCTCGTACGCTAATCAGCACAGACTACAGCCAAGGCTGATGATCCTGTTGTATTTGTGTTTCCTCTTATTACTACACTAAATTGTATTTTCTGGGGGGTGCTAACCCACCCTCCAGTTAACTGTCATCATCTTCACACTCGACCGTTTTGTGTGCTGTTTCACAGGGAACTGGAGAGAACCAGTCTGAAGAGCCTGTTGTGTTACAGCTGTCAGCTGACCATCAAAGACATGGTGAGTGGAAACACCTGCACAGGTGCAACGGGAGCATCCTGGGTGTGTGTCATGATTTCCAACTGCAGTAAGAATATTATGTTTATCATGAGTGTGAAACTGGTTTGGTCTCACAGAACATTTCCACGTGTTCTTCAAAGAAGCAGAGAACTAAGAACACACAGGTGTCACACACTCAGCTGCTGCTCTTTGTGTTTTCCTTCTAGTCGTCAGTGGAGCGTCTCCCTCAGTACATCCTGTCAGAGGCCCAGAGGAGACAGAGGAGGTGAGGAGAATATTTGGCTCGTTTAAAAGAATCTACGCACAAGAATAACATCCAGTTCACCCAAAGCATAAATGTTATTTAATGCCTTTCTTCATGTCAGCTCAGTATGAATACCCAGACTCTGTGTGGCCCAAACAAACTGACCATATCAACATCATCACATCTTTTTTTTTCTCACTGGTTTTTGATGCTGAGTTAACTTATCGTATCTTCTGGCAGGTTGTTGTGGAGTCTTTTACATTTAGTGAACAATAAGAGTCATCAGTCATATTAAAAACTATAACTGTTAAATTTACAATGTATTATATCATTTAACTAAACCTCAAGATAAACAACACCGGGTTGTATATGGCTGGACCACGTATGGTCAGTGATAGAAACCTGTAAAATGTGGAACTGCTGTGAATGATGTCATCACGTCACATCTGCATTCAGCCTCGGGTCAGCTGCTGTCAGCTCTTTATCTGTGCATATATACAGTACATTAATACAGCTGAGTCCACAATAAAGCTGTTTCTGTTGTCATGGCAACGGAACAAGTATGAAATCATCAAATGTGGCCCATTAAGACAACATGTTAACCAGTAGTCACTTCAAGCTGCTGCTGCTAAAATCCAGATTTTATATAATTGTGAGGTCGCCCGAAAAAAAATCACCAAAGTCACATCAGCATTTATAGGACTGGCCCTGCTGTCGTGGTCCTGCCAAGAATATGAGCAGAAACTGAAACGCTTGACGATGAGACACAGAAATATTCCAGTACTGTCATATTTGTTGCTAAGTTGTGTTGTGCTGTGTTGTGCAGGTCTCAGATGAGAGAGGAGATCAGTGAGTTCCTGCTGGATGACGGTGATGAAGGCAGTTAGAGGGAGGAGGCTCTGAAGCTGACAGTTCACCTCCATCAGTCCACTCTGCTCACTTCAACCTGCAGCCAGTGGATCTGAATACTAACAAACATACTGAGAACATTTACAAAATCAGCCACACCTGAGAGGTGGGGTAGTACACAGACAGGTCACTCATACATCAAATGGCTAAGCTGTACCTTTTGTCAGAGTAACATTCCCAGCTGTCAGTTTTTCACAGTCACTCATTCACTCATTCATTCATTCATTCATTCATTCTTTCTCCTGTCTGTCTGATGTGCGGAGAGCTGGACCTGGACCTGAGATTTTGTTTTTGTAATCGCTGTTATAAATAAAGTTTTTATTTAAAGCTGCTTTCAAACCAGTGAAATTTTTTAGCATTAGCTTAGCATTTAGCTCATTTTCTGCAGTTACATGGTGTTGCATGCCTCTGAAATAAAACCCATCGTGCTCATGCGCTGAAGCTGCTGTTAGAGCTCAGCTCCCTCCACACTCACAAAATGAAGCACATGCTGTATGAAGAGAGTGTAGCTACACAATCACACAGACACTCAGAGTGCACCATTAACTCTTCAGTCTCTTGCAAACACTTTGAAGTAAAAACTATTAAAGTTATGTTCGAAACCTTAAACTGCAATTTACTACGTCTACATCTAAAAAGATAATTTGGGACAAAAAAAACACTTGTTCCAGGTGAGGACAGGGGGGAGGGGAGACTGAATCCAGATCAGTTTGTAACTGTCACAGACCGGGTTACAGCCCATGCCAGGTGAACGCTGATGATGCGACGTCCTGCTTGGACACAATGACGCTGGATCTCTGGACACATCTGCTGAAGATTGTCAGGATGGATCAGGCTGCAAAAAGATCCTCTCCAGGTGACCTGAGGAGAGGACAGGAGGTGTGAGGAAGACGAGAACAGACAGGGTTGAACAGCATTTACTTCTGTATCAGTAGCTAAACTACACATGTATGTCTGGTGGATATATTTAGTTACTGTGGTTACGCTGCGAAAATGGCAGAAGGTTAAAACCTATGGAAGCATGTAGCATAATTTCTGATTGGTTTCTGTAACAAATAACTGTGAGGCAGCTCTGTTCATGGAGCAAAGAAATGCATCTCTTTTGTAATGAAATCTTGGTTTATGCCAAATCACTGCATATATAAAAGCTACTTTAAAGACAACAGTGACACACACTGTGATGTTACACTGTTAGTGTGTTTTAGGTCGGTGTGTTTTCTCGTCAGTCTTCTGGTCCCAGAGCTGATCCTGAGATGTGTTCTGTTGCATCCTGGATGTGAGATTAACTGTTGTGCTGGCAAAGAGACCTGTGTGAATGAAGTAATGTGGGTCACCAGATGTAAAGTACAGTGACACAACCAGACTTGCCTCACTGTTTTGGACATCTGTCACCTGTCAGAGAGAAGATGCAGGAAGATTAAAGTGTGCTGATGAAAGACAGATAGTGAGACCTCAATTAAAACAGATGAAAATCACACTGAAAACAAAAATCTTCAAATTATTGCTATTGGATGAACAGGTCTGAACTTTTTAAATCTCTTACACTGTTGCAAACTCCAGTGCCACCACTGGCTTTAATGTACTTGAACAGGACAGTCTGATCATCCTGCTCTGCCATAATGTCAGGATCTGAAAATGATCTGCTGGTACTTGGTTTTAACTATTGTAGTGTGTTGGATTCTTGTCCTGCACCAAAAAGATGTTTGCATTTTGAAAGTTTTATCTTCGGCTCCATCTGCTGCACCATCTGCTGCAGCTGTGTAGTGTTTACCACTCACATTTAGACTTAAGAGAGTTGTGGTCATCTCTAGCTCGTCCACCACTTTTATGATCACTCAGTGCAATTTGTGCCAAATGCTCGGTGGAGGTGCAACAGTCAGGGAGCAGAATAAGAGACAGAGCTGAGTCTCAGGATCAGGCTCAGCTCTGAGTGGAGAGAAGAGGGGTGGTGTGAGGATGGAGAGGCGACTAAAACGTTACATGTGAACCCATTTCAAACACACAGCACGCTCTATGCAGGACGCTAATGTTTTCTAAGCATGTTGATAAAAATGAGAAGTTGGTTCCACCTCGCCTGACATCATCTTTTAATATGTTCATTATAAGTCAATAAAAACAATAACTTTTAGCTACAGACAGGTAAAACCATCCAACAGTCTGGTAGGGTTTTGTGTTGCTCCTGGAAGGCTCTCCCACTGCCAACTGGTTGTGGGTGAGGGGCCACACTGAGACTAAATATAATTATCATGTGCTGTTAATACCTCAAACTCAAACCTGTTCATACTAATGTTTTCCATTCATAGATCATAGTTGTATCTAATAGAGACATTGATTTCACTGCTTGCATATGTTGCACCATGTTTCTCAATTTTGACTTTAATTCATTATATAAGTTTTTGCAATTTCCCCTTTTGTTTTTTTTTTTTACCTCATATGTATAGATGTATCTGTATGTCTGTGTACTTAGAAATACACATACTGTATATCTGAGGAAGGTCTATGGCAGGGGACCCCCCTCAGATATTGTATCCCTGGAGCCCAGTTGCCCTCAGCTCACCCACAGACATGGAGGTGTGGTGTTCTGCTAGCAGACACCCGCACAGTGAAAACTAGTTCTAGGGACTTTATGATTTGTCAGGTTGTGAAAAATTTTGTTTTCTGATGTGTTTGCTCCACGAGCATGACCATAGATGGATTATGAAAAATGAGGTCTCTGGCCATAGACGGTTAAAAGCCCCCAGCCTTCCTATACAGCACCCCCAGACAACTACAGATGATGCCGTCACATCATTTGTAGTTTCCAGTTTTCCATTTCTTGAGGAATCCTCCTCATCTCTGTTGTGAATCCAAGAAGCATTGAGATTGCAGTTGTGTAACTAACTTTATTTATTATTATTATTTATTCATAATTCCTCTGTCCCCTCCTGAAACCATCATTTGTTCCCCCTGTTGATGATAAAGAAAGCATGGGTGGACGACACATCAACACATTACTCCACTAAGTGTGTTTCCTGTCAGACATCAAAACCTGACTGCACCGCTCAGAAGTCACCGCTTTCACTCAGACGCCTCCACCTGCACCTGCTGAATGATTCTGGTTCAGATCTGAGGTGATGACTCTCTCTCTCTCTCTCTGTCCTCATTCTGCAGGTCTCTCTGCCTCTGGAGCAGCAGGATCCAGATCCACCACCACTCATCTTTACTATTAACCACTGTTACCTGTCATTATTATTGATAACACCATATACAGCTGTTCTGGTCTCTCTCTCTCTCTCTCTTCTCTCCTCTCTCCTCCCCCACCCCCTCTTTTTATCTCCTCCTAAACCCAACCGGTCGAGGCAGACCCCCCCACCCTTTCTTCCTGTTAAAAGGGAGTTTTTCCTCCCCCCTGTCGCCAAGCGCTTGCTCGTTGTGGGAACTGTTGGGTTTTTCTCTGTAAGTAAGGTCTTGACCTTACCCTGTAAAGTGCCTTGAGATAATGTATATTATGATTTGGTGCTATACAAATAAAATTGAATTGAATTGAATTGAATTGAATTGAATGACAGTGGAGTCATCATCTGTTAAGATGTCTCTGCTGGCAGTTCCTCCACAGACATTTCTCCTCTGAGCTTCTCTGGTTTCATGTGGTCACTGTTTGAGGCACAAAGAGGTGAAATTAGTCAATATTTCAACAAAAAACAAAGATTAGAGAAAAGACATGAAGCTTAGCAAAGGTTCAGTCAAGAAAACAATCTTCATGCTTCGGTATCTATGCTCTCTATCTCTCTCTCTGTCTATGGTCGCTTTGCACATCTTTGACTTTTTGTCTCTTTGTTTGTTGTCACTGTCTCTGTGTGGTAGCTTTGTGTCTCTCTATGGAAGTGTTGCCTCACTTGTGTCTCTTTACCATTAATGTTTCATCCTCTCTAGTAGTTTTGTTCTTTGTGATCCTTTTTTGTTGACTGAGCTCTGTGACTTTCAAACAAGAAATATGAAGTCACTTCATACAGAAGCTTTGGCCCATTCAGTCGTCCACCCATGCTTTCTCTAAAGTCAGATTTTGAATGCAGAGCTTTTACTGGTAAGGACATAGTTTCAGACTGTATTGGTGCTTTATCACAACAGTTCAGTTCAATCTGATTCACCAGCTTCACTGATCCTGATCAGCTGTTCTCATCCATCTGTTATCAACTGGTTCAGTTAACTCTGAGTTTACTATTTCAGCTATGAAGACGTTCATGTTATTCATTACAAGCCAGGCAACATGAATAGATGAAGAGTGGAGTACTTGTATGTGAGAGGATTAAATGCTGAGGCTCATGGGAAAATAAAGTTGTTATTGAAACCAATATTTAGAAGTAGAAATTTTCATAGAAATAAACCTTCAATTCACTTTTCCACGTTCAGCAGTCTAGTACAGAAGATTAATGACATAATGACAATGACACAAAAATAATTTTTGACCCATTCATCAAGTCTAGATCATTATATCAGGGAATACAAACCCTAACCCCTACTGTCATACATCAGACAGCATGAAGGCGAAAGGGGTTTTAAACTGCATTCTGTCCTGAAGACTTAAAGTTAACTGCACCCTGAGCTGCAATAATGGACAATGTAAAATTATTATTCTTACACTGCAGCATTAACCACCTCAGGTTTCTCTGACACAGGATCTTGGTTTTAGGTCCCAAACACAACATCAGTCAGGCTGATAACATCACGCTGCGATATCAAAGTGGAGGGAAATCCCTGTGGATTATATCAAAATGTTTTAGCATCAGTTTAGTTTTTATAAACCTGTAGCTGAAGATGTTTTTGAAGCTTGCATTTTCTGGGCCTTGGACCTAGGCTGAATGGATCCAGTAAACATTTGTACCACGGCCTGATCTACTATTATGAGGTCCTCAATCATAAAAAACTCACACACTTCAACATATCATGTACTCTTTAAGCCTTGAACCATTTTAGAAATTGAGACATTTCAACCTCAGTTGTGCTTTATATTTTCAGACAAATGCTGAGGGGAAAAAAATGAGATAAAGCACAACGGTTAAAGTTTTGAAAATCACAGAAAGTGCAGTTTTATTGAAAATACGTTGTTGAAAGACAAAACGTTACTAAAGGTCTACAACATTTTTCACACACAAGTATTTACAGAATGATAATTCACAATGGGTATGAATGTGTTTGCATGTAAAGTCAGTATGTGTTTCAGATTTTGTTGATGTTGGCAGCGGGCAGGGTGGATTTGTCCAAGTCATCAAAGTACGGGTGAGTCATGGCTTCCCGCGCCGAGATCCTCTTAGGAGGATTGTAGGTCAACATTTTCTACAACAGAGAAGAAGACGGGGAAGAGGAGACAGTTTAATGTGCAGCAACATTAGGTGATGATAACCTGTTTCACAGTGAGGATGGTCAGTAAGAACTGGGAGCCTCTAAATGCTGACGATATCTGACATGTTTGTCTCATTATGGAGGAAAGGCTTTAAAAGAGTAGCCGTTTAATAGCAACCTCCCTGTTAGTTCACATGACTAACTCTAGATTCACATTCCTGTATTTCAGTTTCTCTGTTGCTTTGGCAGTAGACAAATGAAAATCTGTGCACTTCTCATATTATCTGAGCCAACTGTCACAACCAGAAACAAATGTTAAGAGCTGCCAACTAGAGCTGAAAGCATTAGTCAGTTCATCACTTAGTCTATCAACAGGAAACTAATCAGTGACTTTTGATGATCAATTCAATGTTTCGATCATTTCAAATAAAAATGGAAAAAAATTTTGCTGGTTTGTGTCTCAAATGTGCAGATTTAATGATTTTCTTTGTTTCATTCATTGTAAACTGAACATCTTTGGGTTTTGCACAGATGTGACAAAGTTATCACCTTAGGCTCTGAGAAACTGTGACAGACTTGATAAATGACTTTGGTGACAGTGACGAGCGTTCTAAAATACTGATGCTGAATTAGTTGACTGTCATTCTCAGTCAGAGGGAGACACAAGACAAAAGAAAAACTCTAACCTCAGAAGAAGTCCCAACTTTACATAGGTGCAATATGACACTGATGGAGTACATGACTAACCATTTCTAACACAACTTAACAACAACTTAACCACAGTACGTTATTAACAAATACAGCCAGAATATATTTGAATGTCAGGACCGTAAAGGTTTAAAGTTACAGAGTAAGAGAAAGTGTACCACTACAGATAAATTCTGTTTTTCCATCTAAACTAAGTCTATCTGTCCTCTGATTTTTATCTGACTGACTGGTTTAAAGAGTAGAAACCTTGGAAAACCAGTGTTAACCTCACAAGGTAACAAGTACCTGCATCATTTTTATCTGATATTTGTTATGCAGACACATGATGTTTAAAATTGAGCTGTTTGTTACTACACAGACACACGGTGCAGGCCTGAAGATTAAGACATCGGAGTAGTCCTTACTGCCAGGAGGTCCAGGCCATTCTTATCCAGGTTCTTCACCATTGATGACAGGTTCCCAGACTTCCATTTAGGGAAGGTGTTTTTGTAGTCGGGTAGGCTCTCTACATCAGGCCACACGTCATTGTTTGGGGTTCCCAGAGTCCTGGAAAAACATACAGAAGTAATCAAAGAGGGTCTTGCAGAGAAGAACAGCTACAAGAACCTCAGAACTAAACCTACATTTTGACTGGAGGAACCAGGGACCTGTACCTGTCCCAGTGACACTACTTCATGATACTTCATACTTCAGGAACTTTCAGGGAGGGGCTTGCAGGGCTGAATGTTGCTGCTGCTCAAATACTGCAGTTAGTTACATGTTTTTTTTAAATATTTTTCCATGTCTGTGTCATTTTCAGATTCGGCCTAGACATAGACAACTATAGTGAAAGGTGTCAATTTTACGATATGATATTAATATGACATCAGCAGGTCTTTTCTCTGTCTTGCTGGGAGACATGTGTTACATGTGAAAAATAGGCGAGACGCCAAATCTCTAAATCACACGACACAGCCCTGCAGACAGTGTGTGCCCCAACTCATTAACATGATCGGCGAAAAGAAAACCGAGTCTTTCCGCAACACACACACACAGACACACACACCTCTATCTTTGTGAGCCCCTTACCCTAACCTTAACCATAACAACTGAGTGCCTGACCCTAACCTTAACCTAAACCTAATTCTAACCATAACTCTAAAGCCAAGTCTTAACCCTCAAAATGTGATTTTAAGGTGTCTCAAAAAGTGAGGACTGGCCAAAATGTCCTCACTTTCCCAAAGTGCCCCCACTCTGTTAGTAAAATACTACATAGTAATCCTTACTATGTAGCAAGTACAAGTACAAGTACAAGTACAAGTACAAGTACAAGTACAAGTACAAGTACAAGTACAAGTACAAGTACGTACACACACACACACACACACACACACACCTAACAACTCTGATCATAGCAGCAGCATCACTCTAACGGAAGTCGGTGTGCTGGCACTGTGTGGAAAAAATGTGATAACTCACAGTTGTCTTCAGCAACTACTTTACATGTTTTAATTCACATTGGAGTCCAAGAGCTGATGAGGGTTTTACTAAACAGATGTAAGTGTGGTGTGGTGGGTCTACCTGAAGATCCTGAAGAGCTGGTCTATCTCTGAGTCTCCATGGAACAGAGGCTTCTTGGTGGCAAGTTCAGCAAAGATGGTTCCAGTGCTCCACACGTCGACAGGGGTTGAATATCGGGGTGAACCCAGGAGGACCTCTGGAGCCCGGTACCAAAGAGTTACAACCTGTGAACACACAAAAGGGTTGTGTGTCATGTTATCACGCACTGTTAATGACGCTCTACCTCTGACTGCTGTCTCCATGCAGTTTTAGTCCATGAGTTGCAGCAGTGTGTGAATGGACTCTTACCTCATGGGTGTAGACCCTGACAGGGACACCAAAGGCCCGAGCAAGGCCAAAGTCTGCCAGTTTGATGACGCCCTTGTTGTCGATCAGGAGGTTCTGGGGTTTCAGGTCCCGGTGGAGGACTCGACGACAGTGACAGAAATAAATACCCTCCAAGATTTGGTAAAGGTAGCTCTAAAAGGTGGGGTGTGGGGTGTGGGGGGGTCGACATGGAGATGGACATGTGTTTAGAGTTGTGAAACTGAACTGACAGAACAAGAGAAATGGCACGTTGATCCATTTGAAGAGCAGTGGTTCCCAAACTGAAACCTGAGCAGTGTTTCCTATACACTGATTTATTTGTGGTGGCCACTACAATATCAACATTGTTTACCACTTATCTGCACTGCACTGCGTAAGTATGCTTATGTGTAGGAATACAGAAATTCAAAGGTTAAGATAAAGCAGCAGAAATATTCAAAATATAGCATGCACTTCAACTGATACTGGATTTTATGTGTAGGATTATAAGATTTCTAACTCAAGTCAGTTTGGCTGTATAACCAGTTTGACGGGAATGAGACAAACTGCCACAAAGTAATTAACGTGGCCAGAAATTCAAAGCACATGACTGATGTGAGAGTTTTAGGCCACCATGTTGCAGTAACACAACTGTCAAACTACTGTTCCACATAAATAGACTGAAGATCCATCTGATAAACTGCACTGAGTTTACTGATCACTAACACATAATTACCTTGACCAGCATTGGTTCCATGTACTGGCCAGAGGGGATGGAGTCCAGGTACTTCTTCAGGTCCATGGACAGGAACTCGAAGATGAGGTAGAGACGAGACTCCTGCATCAGGACATCAAGGAGTCTGGGGTATACACAAACACACACACAGGCTTAGTCCATGCTGTATTTACACGCTTTCATACACTGACTCTTACAATCCTTGTTTGATCACATGCTGTATGTGATGTTTTAGGCTGGATGCTTATACTGTAACAGGCTTCCACGAATTAAAACATCATCTGGCAACACTCCGGCAATCGAATATGTCAAAATCAAAATCTGGGAGAATAATTTTACTTATACAGCCTCTCTTCTGACTGCAAAGACAGAGGACGCACTCATATTAACCGTTCTGGGACCTGCGGCTCGTTTGCTCAGCCTTTTTCTTATCTATATTTTTTTGTTTTTATAGCCACTCAACATTATTACTGATTTTTTCTCATCATTGCACCTTGTCTACAAATAGGAGAAACGTATCATATTCTCCCCAGCACTTGTAGTGTCAATTCAGCTTCCCCACACCACACACTCTGTGCATGACTGTGTTACTCCTAGTTTCCATCACAGTTAGTTTTGTGGTTAAGTCATTTTAAGACAAGACTCAATTGTAAAAACACCTGCCACTGTCCTTTTACAGCCTCTGTTCATTCATTTTGGACTCTGAGATGCCAGAAAGCTATCCTCATAGGAACTGGCAGACATAGAGGAGCAAGAGGAAGAAGAGGAGAATGAGCGGTGTCACATGGGAGATTTACAGACTACTTTTGGAGAGATTGAGGAGACCCTTCGAGAAAGTGGGGGAGAAGTGTGCTGTTTCAGCCTATGTGGAGGTGACGACTCTGGGTATTTGCTGGCCACTATGAGCCCCTGCAGCTTGTCAACCACCTCAGCCAGCAGGTTGAGCGCCTGGGCGTTCTCTTCCACGCTGTCTGTAATCATTTCTGTTGCAGCAATTGCAGAAAACCGACTCAGGGTCTCCTAGACTTTTAGGGGGCAGCCCTAAACTCCACTTAGAGAGAGTTGCATCATCACCGCGCTGACATAGTAGCAAACAACAAAATCTGCTCATTTTAGAATTCACAAAAATAGCATTTAATACAAGGCTATTTTACCGGATGGCAATGCATGTTGCTGTGTGGTGATGTATTCTTCTGATTTGTACACAACATGTTGAAATTATTTTGGAGAGATGCAGATGAAAAAGGGGTTGATGGTATGCAACAGTTGTTCTAGTGGCACGTGTCATTTCTGAGTGGCAGTCGCACTGGTCTGTGTAAAGTGGCATTTCCAGTAGACAATGAGTGACATACAGTTTATTGGCGCATAAGTCAGTAAAACGGCAGCAGCATACCAAAAACTGACAGTGACATACCTCAGAAGTGACATAGGACACTACAACAACAGTGGCAGACCATCTGCTACTTTTTGACCTTGTTGCAGATGTTACGTATTTTGGGGCCTGTTTGACTGGGATGTAATGCAGCTGTTCTCTAAAAGAGTCTCCAGATGCCATTAGCATTTCATAGAATGGAAAATCATATCTGACTTTTAAAATCTTTTAACTTGAAAGAATTTGCATTAACACCTTCTACTGCATACAAAGTGAGCATACCGTACAACGTTGGGGTGCTTCAGCTCTTGAAGCAGAGAGACCTCTCTGACAGCAGTGCTGGGAACACCCTCCTCCTCACTCTCCAGACGGATCTTCTTCATGGCCACAACCTGCCCTGTGACCTTGTGCCTGCCCTTATACACCACGCCATAGGTACCTGCAAGAACAAGTTACCAGTGTAATTCTGATTGTATGAAACTGAGCCAAACACTGAACAAACGTAACAGTTGATTGTTGATTGAATTACCCATAATGATAATGGAAGGATGTTAGGAACAATTTGTCAATGTAACTCTACAGGCATGAAGCCCAAACCTTCCGTGATTTCAGCAACAATACATTAATAGATAAAGTCAAGGAAACATTCAGACCAACCTTCTCCAATTTTCTCTATTTTCAAGTAGTCTTCCATTATTGCCTGAAAAAACAAAACAAAACTGTTATACTTCAAAAACAATCATTACTTCCCAATAGCTTCAGCTGATCCTTACCTTTTCATTACACACTCAGATGTCATTACTGGGACATATCTACTGATGACATTCGGTTGAGGTGCCCATTTTACTTGCAGTGTAAAATGTGGGATTGTAAGTAACAAGACTGGGAGAGGCTGGCGTAACTCGCAGAGACATAATCGACAGCTTGAATTCAGCACATTATGTGGTTGACTGTTGATCCAACCATGTACAGCAGAGCTTCATAGACTTTTTTTTTAATCAAACAGAGACTAAGTCGGTGATTCAAACTGAACTGGAAACACATTAACGTTGGAGTTATCTTGCCTGAAAAACTGCTGCAGTACAAAGTTATTCTTTTTCGGTGTTTTGTGGCATTAGCTATAACTTAACAGGTAACTAATGTTAGTGTGAGACAGCCATGATATAAACTGGTTACCGTTAACGTTTACCGTTTTCTTCATGCTAGGTGAGCATGATAAGGTCGCCAACGTTAGCTTAGCTAATGCTAAATCGTCGAGTTTACCGACTGTCTACGTTCCAGCGGAAGCTGACCAATTTCTGTCCAGATTCTTTCTGTCTACGTCTTCAACTAACCTGAAAGATTATTCAGCTCCTGTTTCAACCTGTGTAAAATATGATAATAATTACCGGACTGTCCTGGCTCGCTGCTGTGTGTACTCTCTCTGTACAGACTGCCGCTGGAATGCTCACTCTTTTGAATTCACCACAATTCTGCAGTGGTTCAAAACTGCCCAATGAACGCAGGCGGTGCATTTTAAAACAGCCAATCAGGAAAGGGGACGCAGTCACGTGGGATGAGCGGGAGCGAACGCGCCGACGCAGCGAACGGCTCGCTGCCCAGAGTGTGGTCTTCCAGGCAGACACCGCATCCCTCTCCCGAGCAGACTTCCTGTCAGGAGGGTTGTAGCTGTAGAACTAATCGGAATTTCAGGCAGGCTTACATGTATGTTTGCATTTATCTTTATTAAAACGACGCCCTAACCCTGGGTTAGCCTGTGTACCACAACCAAGTCCCAGAGAATGAACTTCTTTCACAACAATGTCCGGACAGCCGATATACAACACACTTCGTCTTTCTACGTAGTTTAGTTACAATTATGAGGCCTAAGTAAGGTGATGGATAAGAGAATAATAGTTGTTTTGTCGGGTGTAGTGCTCAGATTTTACTCACCAGTGCAGCATTTGCCAGTCATTTTGGAATATGCACAGAAAAGCAGAGCAACATGTTTCAGGTCAATGGAAGAAAATACCCAGACAGTGTATACAAGACTGAATGGACGGTTAGAAGCGTCTTGAGCTCAGGCTGAGGAGGTGGACAAGTGTTACAGTCCTACTTGAAAGTTGGGTATAAGACTGGCACTAACATAGTAGCTCTGTGTTTAATATGATGGAGTATATGTTTGCATATATTTCAGCAGTGCTGTGGAGTAAGAAAATTCTTAAAATTTATAAAGGTTAGTATTGGCACGGCTGACTTTTAACATTTGTTGTTTGGCCTCTATTACACAGTTTTATTATTTCTCTGGAAACCAATTACCTATTACCCTACCTCAACTAGATGACTGAAATTAGCAGCAATTATGCCATTATGATAACTGATTAATCATTTAAGTAATTTTTAAGCAAAAATAACAAAACAAAACAGAACCCTGGTAGCAGCTTCTCAAAAGTAAATCTTTGAATATGTTAACTTCAGGGAATAATGATGAGCATTTTTCATTATTCTCAGACACTTTATTCAATAAACAGTCATTTATTAATTAGAGAACTGAGGCTGTTTTGAGAGCAAGCTGAGGGACGATCCAGTATCAGTATGGATTTCCTTATAAAGTGCTCAGTGAGTGTTTATGCACCTACATAATTATAACGACAGCATATTGAGAAAAGAAAATAGCACTGAATTAACAAGAAAATGTCTGATAAATGTCATTTGTTTTAAATGTAACCTTGACATTACAGTATTTTTTCTGTATGTGCCAAAAACCCAACTGACCTTGAATGTGATAAAGATCCTTTTTATGTGAATACACCATGTTTATCTGTGAATGAAGACACATGAGAGACAGCTGGGTTGAGCTGAGTGTGGCTGACCTTACAGCCCCAGACTTGACTTTATTCAGCTTGAACATTTACATGTAAGTTACAACCACAGGGATTCTTAAATGAATGGCACAATATAGTTCTATGTATTTTTCTAAATGTTTTGTCAGTGATTACAGACTATTAACAACATTACACCTTTACAGCCTAAAAATCATGAAACCTGTGGATCTGTCTCACGCTGTCAGTGCTGTGATGAAAACCTCGTATCAGCTTGAGAGTGACAACAGCCCCCATTCATCCAACCACCTTAAAGGCTTCAGACACTTAGAATAAATAAAACCTCATCAGAAATACGGTAAGATTGAAGTGCTGTAAGACACATACACACCTCTCGCAATCAATTTAATGAAGCTGTTGCACAGCATCTAAAGGATCAATAATTTAACTGCAGACTAAGCAGGCGTCATCTGTGGAAACCTGTCTCATGATTTCCTTATTGACATATACAAAAAGCATGCCTTAATTCAAGTGTGATGGATCCTGGTGTACTAAAAAAAAAGGCTTGGAGTAGTGAAATCTACATGTCCTGTATAAGACACAGGACAGAACAGAGACATTACGCTTTTTGTTACTGCACTTCAAAGAACTGGCCTCAAAGAAGCCCAGTGTGTGTGATCACTCTGGGCCTGGACATGGATGGATGATGAGAAAATGGGCCCCCACTTCTATATAGTCGTTTTGTATCTTGTTGTGGTCACTTTGTGTTTTCTAACAGCTCTTTTACTTTCAAACGAGAAATATTCAGTCACTTCATACTGAGGCTCTTGCCCAGGGACCACCAGACCTTTTGGGCCCTTGGGGCTGGTCAGTAATCCATATATGTTTATGCATCTTACACATTTTAGGTAGCCTGTCTATTCACACATTTCATGCAAAATCCCGCCCCAAAAAATTGTTTTTAGCATTAATTATAAAGATGAAAATATTACAAGTAAAAATGAATATGCTATTTTAATATGACAAAGCAACATGTACTTTAATATTATGTAATTCCAGAGTTTGGATGTAAAATTTGCCTATTATTCACAGTTCTACTTTGATACACTGGTCTTACAGTAGTTGTGCACTAACAGATATTTCAGGTGACTTCACCCGTTTCAAAGGTTCAAACCGGATCAACATGGACTCAAAGACGGGCCCTCAACCCTCTTGAAAAAGTGCCACTTTTGATGAGTTGTCAGTGGTGACCTCATGACCTCAGGCTGCTATAATGGGTGTATCGAGTCAACTAAGTCATTCCCTCAACCCTGCCTTCCTGCAAGTCCTATCAATTATATCCCCTTGGTTTACACTGATAAACAGATCGGTCACTGTGTCCCACAGCAAAATCCTGTTTCAAGAGGAAGGACTGTATTGTATTTTGTATTTTTCTAAAGGTCAGACGTGAATACTGACCAGTTGATGCATTAGGTCCAATATCTTCAGTCAAAGCATCAAACACTGATTGTGTTTACATGCAGGCAGGATTGGTACTTGTCTATTATGGTTTTTGGCTCAACACACACTAAGAAAAAACATCATTTATCTGTTGTATTTTGTGAAAACCCAACAATGTACAACACAGGCAATGGGGCAATGTGATGAAAGCTGCACACTGTTTGTATGAACAGTTTCTTCATTACACTGTTGTTACTCTTCTCCAGGCATTTACCCTCCATCACAGTAAAGACTCCAGCAGCTCCGTGTTTTCACTCAGACAGTAAAGTCAGTGCCACATATCACCAATGCGTTTTTCTGATGTGGAAATGTTAATTTTGAATAATGCACAAAACACACTCATAAACATAATGCACAGACTCATGGGCAGCCTCTGTAATATTACACTAGTACCATGTGAGAATAAAGATAAGATTGTGCATATACAACACTGAGTGACAGAGGTATCACAAGTTTTCAGACCATGGGATTATTTTCAAATACTAAAATGACTTATAAGAGTTTTAGGATGTAATTTCATTACACCTCACAATCTGAAAGACTGAACAGAGTGCATGATAATAACTTTGTTATTCTTGAGCCTCACCAGTGGGCCTGAAAATGTACCGTTTGTCCTGGGGTGGTGCTAGAGAAAAGGTGACAGAGGCTTTAAAATCAAAAGGGGTTCATCTGCTTGGAAACGTGAGTGTGGTCAGGAAACAGTTGCATTATTCTTGATATTTTTGCCTGAAGGTGGCGCTAATAGGAAGATCATGGAACGTCCAAAATGCAAAGAGGTTTCCAGATGCCAAGTGCTGGATGAAGACTCTGACCTTATGCTGGCGGTATGGAAAAGTCAGGTCAGAGGGTGGCCTAAACCACGACGTCCTCCTCTGAGGAGCACGAATATCCACAGCAAACTTAACGTCTTGTCAGTACTTGAGATATCTCACTCTGTGACCAAGCAGTGGAGTGACACTTGTGTCCTTAAGCCCCGCTGCTGCTGGGGCAGAGAAGTTCATGTAGTTTTAATGAACCCTAAAGGAGAACTTGTGTTAAAATCATATCCACATTTACTATATATGTTCAATGACAATTCAAAGCAACACACTGTATTCATCAGTTTTTAAACGGTAAAACAGTGAAGATCATGATTTCAGAGATGACGGACCGAGCCTGAAGTGGACTCAGGTTTGTAGATTCCTCAGAGTCGGTCTCTGTCTGTCTGTGTTTAAGACACCATGCAGTGGAGACGTCTGGGACAAACACATGAGCAGTGTCCTACAGACATCCCTCATGACAATATACAGACATGATTAGAGTATTTCAGACAGTCACGAGTCTGTCAGCGTTTGACTGGACGGTGGGATGATGGGTGTATGTCTGATGTTCGGTTTGGAGACAGTGACGGTGTCTTCTCGCTCCTTAACACCTTTCTTTACATCTTCTTTTTAAATATCATTCTCTTCCCCATTCTTCCCATTCTCTTCTTTCACACTTTAGCTCTCCTCCACTTGTCTGTCTCTCATGGTCCCCATCCCTCTCTCAGGTCAGAGGTCAGAGGTCAGCCATCACCACCATCACCAGGCTCAGCAGCCTCTCCTTGTGCTTTGCAGCTTTTTATAGATGAGATGAGGTGGAGAAACACAGTTTCAGGGTGTAAGGGTTGGACCCATCTGAAACCACAGACACACACACACACACACACACACACACACACACACACACAGATGTTAGGGTATCAAAGTACAACTAAACCAAGTATCAATGATTACATTAAAATGAATCAATGACCGACTATTAACACATTTACATCACATATTCATTGCTCAGAGGAGAGGCTCTGATTGGCTGACTGTTTTCTGAGTGATCAAATAATAGATATAGCAGATTTCAGGTAAACCAAATCCTGCAAGGTTGGATGGTGGGTCCAGGTGGGCGGGGCTTGGGGCTTGGCTGAGAGCGGTGACTGCTTTTTTGTGACATCACAAAGTTCCAGAAGTCCTGACGGCTGGTTTTAAGGCTCAGTTTCTGAATACAGGCTGTGTGCATTTCTCTGGGGATTGAGGCATTGATACTTTTACAATATTAATATAGAACCTAGACCTGCTTTAGAATCAGAAAAAGACATGGACATCTACCTTCAGACTGTATGGACCTTTAACACTGGTTAGCTATGTGACCAAAGATGTTCCAGTTGGCACCATGGGAAGAGAAAAGTGTACACTGGATATAAATACATAGATTTCACTACCAGGTGTAAATATAGTCAAGCTGGATGAAATCTTGGCTGAGTGGACTTACTGGGTATCCTGATCTGGTAGTGATTGAGAACAGTAAGAACCTCCACAGCCTCGGTCTTATTGTCAAACTCCAACAAGCCAGAGATGGTCTTAGAGGAGGCTGAGAGAAAGATACAGAATGTGAGATGAAAAGAGAGGATTAGATGAGTGGGCACGGCAGCAGAGAAGGGGAGGACAGACATCTTTTCACAGATTGACTACAAAAGAATATCTGTTTCAAACTTGAACAAAACCCAATAAAAAGTCACACAGTAAAGTTCTACTCACGTTTGGCATCAAACATCTTGAATTTGACAAAGCCGGGCACGTCATGCTCCGTACACAGCTGCCAGAACACACACAATTAAGCATTAAACAAGATTTGATCTACAACTACAGTCACCACACAGCCTGACCTGGAGGTGGGTTTCTCCATCTGTCTCCACTTATTGAAGACATCTGACACTGCTCCTCCCTGCAGCATCATTTTTGTGATATCAGTTCAAAACTGTTTGGTATGATGATGAATCTACACAAACATGCACATTTTCAAGGATGATACTAAAAATGAACATCCATTGAACATTGTTTGTGTACATATATACACAATTTCAATATCTGCTGTTCATAAAATCAGGATAGGATGAGCCTCTCTTGGGGGGGGGGGGAACAGAACCGTGATCAGACAGAAGCACCGTACTCTGAGTAAATGGTCCTGTGATATGCACGGAGGAACGTTGTAATAGTGAAGCACTGCGGATGGAGGCTGGATGATGTTTTTGGAAGCCTGTCCAGCGCTGCTGAAGCGATTGTTCCTGGTCATGGCAAAGTCCTTATAGCTGCTGCTGCCGTCCTCCAACTCAAAGACCTGACTGGGGATCACTGCATGCTGCTTAGACACACTGCACACAACACAACACACTTGTGTTACCTACGGAGTCTGGATCAAATCATGAGAGCAAAAACACCGGCAACATATTGACAACATGTCACACATCAGGTTTGTGTGCAGTCATGTCATCATTCCACATCCAGTGACACAGTGAACTGTCGAGCACCACCCAGAGGACATGACCTGGGGCCCCATTTACTAAAGCTTTCCAACAAAAGGATCCAGACTCCCTGCTACAAATGTTCATACAGGTCAAGCACGATGATGAGGACATGAAAGTATTAATTATTGATTTAATGATCAGTTGATTGGCAACAAACTGATGAACAACAAGTTTTGTCATTAATCAACCAAACAAACCAAATTTTTTTTTTTTTCTCAATAACTATTTTTTAAAGACAAAATAATTAATTGAAAAATAACTATGAGATTAAAAACCTTTAAAGGCTTTTGGTGGTGCGTTGGTTATAATTCATGTTTCTGTGAGCTTTTTCAGATCATCCTCTCGGTTTTTAACACTTGAGACTGATGTTACACATTTTGGATCAATAATTTAGCAATATTACATTTTAATAAATAATAAAAATGTTTGCACGTGTTTGTGTCGATCTACTTCTCACCAGACGTTGAGTCTCTTGCCAAACACCTTGATGCTGTTGAGGTGTGTGATGGCTCTGTCCACAGCATACTCATCTCCCATCTCTACCAGCGCTGTACCAGGAACACTCTTCATGAACTTCACCTACATCCACACACACACACACACACACACAGAGTTAACAGCTGTCTAATAAAAGCAAAACACTGTGATCAAGCTGTACTTACAGCTCAGATCTTCCATCTGGAATGATTCCTTAAAGGAACAAAGGCCAGGTGCCCATATGTAGATTGCAACATGTTTTACTCGCTGTAATTATTTTTTCATACAACCCACTCCTAACAACCAGTCAGTAGAGCCCTCACTAAGATGTTTCCAGTGTGTGCATGAAATCTACAGTGTTTGTTCTAAGATGATATGGGGCTAATATGTGTTTTTATTTGCATTTATCAAGGGAATGAGGTCATTACTCTGCAGAATTTACTGTTTATTAATTTAACTGTAATCAGAGCTGTGAGCATGTTTTATGGTGTAGTTCAGCATTTCTAACCAAAGTTACAGAAGGTTCTTCTGGATTTGACTGCTTAGTTTGTTCAGTGTAATGCAGCTGTATAAATTCTTCTGATGACAGTGTTCACAGGTCTCGACCTTGGACACTATCATCATCAGGGTGGGAGTCACTCATGTCAGTCTCAAAATGCTGCGATGCTCTCAGCTCCAGTGGTGACTCAGTGGAGTCAGCTCCACTGCTCTGAACCAGACGCTGGTACAAGCTCCTCTACCACCATCCACTGTGACTGAATGTTCACTTAACAGTGCCACAGCAATCTGACAGGAGAGACACCCTGTGATATGTTTCACTGATCAGAGGTCAGTAATTGGGTTAGATCCTGACCCAGACGCTGTCCTTTCCAGACCTGGACTATAATCTATAAATTATTGAGGATTGTACGGAGCATTTCTATTTTAACCAGCACATCTTTTCTTGCCTTTACGACACTGGTCACATGATGCTACTCAGCCAATGACTGCAACTTTAGTCGGTGAGTGAGACACACACACATGGGGGAGACGAGACAAGACACAATGTTGGAGAATACATGTGAGAGTGGGATATAAGAGGGAAAGACAGAGAAGAGGAGGTGTCAAAGATGTTCAGCTGCTGAAGAAACAGGGAAACTGAAGCTGCACTTTTTAGGCCTATTTCATTTTTGTAAAATTAAGCACTTTATTTTCAGGGGCACGTTTTTCAAAAGACGACCCCACCCCCCTACAAGTCTGAAAATCCTACACATACACACACACACACACACACACACACACACACCCCTACCTTCTCAATGTTGCCGTACAGACAGAAGAGGTTAAAGATGCGGGTGCAGTTCATCTTGGATGGATGGAGGCCGCTCACCATGGCAACAGAGCTGGGGGCGTGGCCAGAGTATGAAGAGGATGACTGGGGCAGAGGGTAGGACACCATGTCTGGAACATCCACTGAGGTGAGCTTATACCTGCTGTTGCTGGGCAGAGGCAGCAGGGGGCAGGGTTGACCTGAGGAGGCAGAGACAGCAGGAGCTGAGACTCTCAGGACGGTTCAATAAAGTTGAGTTCAATCAAAGTCATGAGAACAACAACGTCTGTGTCTGCTGCTGCTGTTAGATTGGTGACTCTCCTTTTACACATGGTCTCAGTTAAAATTCCACAAAACTCCTGTACAGCTGATGATTTGATTCCAAGAAAGAGTCGGGATGTTAATGCAACCTCACACCTCATAAACGAACTGGACTGTGTTAAACTCCTTTCTCAGCTTTCAAAGAGTCCCCTGAGTGAGCATTCAGCCCTGTACACAACAATAAATGAGACCTGCTCTAATTTCCATTTTGTTTGAAGTTAGCCTATTTATCATACATTGTACTAGTTACAATCCAGTGAGAACCATGCACATTAATCACTGAAAATGACACCACTTTCACAGATTTTAATGATGACAGTGTTTTATGTGAGACATATTTTAATCTGTGAGACAATGTGTCTCCAGACTGTGATTCCTTTCAGACCCACAGCAGAGTAGAGACACACAAAAAAGGAATTTGGCTGGTTAAGACTCCTGAAGCCTCAACTTAGCTTCAGCTTAACTGTTTACACGGGATGAAGACAATGCATTTCACCACTATGGAGTCACACAAGAACAAGATCACTTCCCACCTCTAAGAGGACAGAGATACCCACAGCCACACATGTGCATATGGTATGAAACGACTGCATTAAGACAATCCAAACTTAACATGTTGTGTGTGTGTGTGTTGCGTTAATATATTTGAACAATCACACATCAAGCATGTAAAGAGGCAGACAAACACATGTGTGCGTGCAGTGTGGTGTAGTAGGCATGTGGTACTGTGATGACTCTTATCTCCCCCTATAGTGTGGGAATGTGTGTGTGTGTGTGTGTGTGTGTGTGTGTGTGTGTTGTGAGACAGCTTAAAGTAAAGACAGTGTAACTGACAGGGATCTGTTTCCATGCAGGTGAAGGTATACCTACTGCTGCACCTTTGACCATTACACAGGACTGACAATCTGCACCTACCCTGAGTAAATGTGTGTGTTTGTGTGTGTGTGTGTGTGTGTGTGTGTGTGTGTGTGTGTGCGTGTGTGTGTGTGAGTGAGTGTCAGGTTTCACCTCTGAGGTATATGGACTGTAGATGAAGTAGCAGCATTGTGTAAAGCAGCTGATTCAGTTACCACTTTAATTCTAAGTGTGTGTGTCTGTGTGTGTCTTAGTCTTACCATAGCCGTTCTCACTGTAGGATGATGGGTGTTCTCCTAAAATGGCCTGTCTCTGCCTGCCCTTTCCACGGTCTGAAACACACACACATACACACACACACACACACACACACACACACACACATTATTGCAGGGCCACAGTAATTTAATAAAGCGGACTTCAGTCACAGATGTAGACTTTGCTTTCACTACTTCAGAAGCCTCCACAGTAAAAGTGGAAAACGTACTGAACCCATGTGCACTGCATGAAACTGCCTGACTCGCCGGCTGCAAGTTGCAGACGGGGCTAACAACAGACGGTTTGTGTAACCGTCCTGCTGGTCACTTTTGTTGTCTTTTTGTTTTGTTGACAACCTGCCTGTCTCACATCATGTGTGTTGACCCATCGGACCTTTCTGTTCTGTTGACACGTTCCCAGATCTCAGCAATTAACTCGGTGATTGCAATGTTCACTTGACACATGAAACAACAAGAATAAGACCCAAGTTTTAAAAAAATAACCTTCAGTATTTTTAGCAGCACTTTTAACAGACAGCCACAGAGTATAATACCACGTCATGTTTGTGTCTATACATCCTTCACCCCTATATCATGTTCCAGGTGAGCCGGAGGTGGGGGGTGTCACAGCTGGACATGAAAACATGGAAAACCTCAAGAGAGATGCTCTCAGGAGGCATCCTCATCCTCTAGTCTGAGTTCCCTGGACATGTCTGAGCTCCTCACCATTTCTCTGAGGGTGAGCCCAGCTACCCCACAAAGGAAACTGATTTCCTGTGCCTCAGTCCACAGTGTCTTTCATTTGGTCACCAACCAAAGCTCATGACTACAGGTGAGGGTTGGAACGTAGATCTAGTGGTAAATCAACAGCTTTGCCTTCAGGCTCAGGTCCCAACACCCACATTACTGCTTGTTGACGTTGTCTTCCATCTTACTATCGCTTGTGAGCCACAGCCCTGACATACATGCTCCTGCAGAGTACTACCAGCATGGAGTTCTTGGAGGTCCTGAAACTTTACAAGCCACCACAGTACATAGAGATCACAGGTTGATCAAACCAACAGAATTACATCATCTGCAAAAAGCAGAGACGCAGTTCTGAGGCCACCGTACAGGACGTCCTGCAGCCCCTGCTGCATCTCAAGATTCTGTCCATGTAACTGCACAATCCTGGCAGAGTCCACGGTCTCTGTGAATCTTGTTCTCACCTGACTAATAACTGAGATCTGAGACACAATAACTTGCCACTTTTGTGGGACAAATCTCTGCCACACAGCATCCCCAAAACAGAAGCCTTTGAGTGCATGAAATCTCATGAATTTTTAATATCATCCAAGTGCAGAGAAGGGATGGACAGCAGAGGATGAGTGAGCAGAAACATTACAACAGCTGTGAAGCTAGCTGAGCACTGCATGCATTCTCTGTGGTGAAGAAAGGGACATTGTGCCATTTGTTCTGCATTTTGTTTATATGTAAGTTAGAATATCTTTGTTAAAAAACCAAATACACACACAATGAAGTTGACTGCTGAAATACTACCTCGACAGAGAAGGCCTTATTTGATATGTCTTATAATATACATGATGGGACTTTTAAACAGTGTGTCATTTGTGCCTCAGTGCTGTCATCTGTCATTCGGAGATTAGAATTACAAAAACAAATGCTCCAGGAGTGTGAGGTAAGAAGGTCAGAGGGAAGAGCAGCTGCTTTATTCACACTCACTCCTCAGTCCTACAAACCACAACAGATGTGTGTTGGTTTTTGAGTACATTCATTTCTGTAAACCACGATCATGCACAATCCTTCTACAGAAAAATAAAACGTCAGTACATTTAATAGTGATGATGCAGGTGAGTAAATAAGAAAAAAACAGCTTCAATGTGGTTTTATTCAGAGAGGCAGGTATAATGATACAGAGGTCATATGAACAGAGATATGAAAGAGACAGTACCTGTGAGGCATCAAGCTTTCTCTTTTTTCTCCCTCAGCACGAAAGAACATCAACCTGCATTACATCGTCATCATAATGATAAAAACATCACCATCGTCACTGTGTACATACTGCAGTGTATATAGTACATAAAAACTACATTGGAGGCACATTGAAATGACACTGACTTTTTTTCTAAGAGCCCGAGTCAGCTCCCCCACAGCACACACACACACACAGGCCAATGTTATGTGGCAGAGTGCTGATGCATTGCTGTGTTGTATCCTGAAGATAGGGACACACACACACACACACACACACACACACACACATTTAGAGGAAATATACTACAGCAACGAAAAGTGAGACGGCGTGGAGATAATCCACACGGCAGGATGGCCTTCTGCACTGACCTTCACACCACAGATTAGCAGCACAAACAGTCAGCACCATCAGAGAATCTGCTTAGTCACAGAGGCAGCTGAGCTCAGTGTGTATCAGCCGCCCAGACCGGCCTCTTCATGCAATGTTACCATTTGATCTTCACTGCAATGAACATACTGAGACAAAAAGCTGTCTTTCAGCCTTTTATTTTCCTGTTGCTCAATACTTGTATTCAGCAGCAGCATTTGCATTGCATCTAATTTATACTGCGCTAGCACAGCGTGGGTATCATAAGTAATTATTCATCTTCCGACACAACAAGGATCTAACGGTGTGTGACCTTCTCCGCTTTACACTGGTGAGCCGTTCCACAGTGATTCCACATTCATGCAACAAAATCATTTGGAGTACAGCTGTCATCCTCAGTATGAGCCTGGAGCTCCAACACAGATTTACACTCAGACGCTACCTGGGCTCTAGCAGCACTGGTGTCTCGTTTCAAAGGCCGGAACTGAAATAATCAATCAGAGGGAAACAGTGATCAGTCTTAACTTCAGCAAGCCAAGCCAAATATTTACTTGGTTATTCAAGGCGTGTGGGAGGTGTCTGATAAAGAGCTCAATCACCATCTTCTCCAGAGGGTCAAGCTCATCTTTGTTTCGTTACTTAAACCCACCACTCACAAGTGCTGGTTCCGTTACTGTCGTCTTTTGTTTTGTCCCAGTTGCAAAAACAACATTGTGAGTATGTGTGAGTTCACATTAGTGCAGGTAAAACAGAATTGTCTTAGTTCATCTTTGAGTCCAAATGAATGTTACTGAGAGTTCATGAGGATGGGATGGACGGATGATAAGAAAACATAATGCCTCCAGCTGCGGCTGTCACCAGCACAAGAGGCATAAAGAGCTGCTGACAGTTGAAAGCAACAGGAGTCTGGTCAGTGGTGCAGCAGGACCCGCAAAAAAAAAATCACAAATAAAATATAAACCAACAAATAAATCACTATTTTTGATATTTTCACTGGTAAAACTGGCACCAGTAACAAATGTAACATTACGTACATCAATTCATTTCTACCTTCACTGCATCAAAGCAAACCCTCCTCAGACCACGTCCCCTGGAGGTTTGACTAATTACCAGCTGCTCAATCAAGGTTATTATGAGCAGCTCAGCTGACAAGAACCAAATTAAGATCTACAGGAACCTGCAGTGGCATAGCAACATGTCAGGACGGGCGGCCGCCTCTGTCCTTGACTGTGACCTTGAGTCAGCTGATCTGAAACAATATGAGCCATGCATTGCCTCAACACACACAGACACACACACCATGGATAATGTAGGCTTACACAAGACTAGGGCAGGAAGCTGTGGAAAGCAAAGGGAACAGAAGAATGGATGATGGTTGAAAAGCAAAAAGACAAAAGAGAGAAAAGGTATAAAATAAGGAATGAGAGAAAGAGGAAGAGGCGAATGAGAGAGAAGATGTGGATGGAGGAAAGAGAACAAAAGGACTGTTGAGTAGGAGGGAGACGTGGGAGGAGAGGTGTGCTGATGGACAGATGAGAGGAAAATGACAGGATGAAGAGAGGGGTTGGCAGGAACAAGATGATGAGAGTGTGAAAGATGAGAGGCAGCAGCAGCATGAGAAGGTAAACAGAGATGTGGAGGTAGATTAAAAGGAGGGATGAGCTGAAAGGAGAAGAAGAAGGGGAAGAGGAGAAGAGCAACAGAGTTTTCTGGCAGAGATGAGGGTGAAAGCGTTCACACTGTGAGTTTGGCAGCATGGACATCTTGAACTCTCTGATATAATCCTCCAGGACCATCTTAAAAACATGAAATATTATCAGCCTCATAAAATACAAAGACAGTGTTTCATTACATCTATATACAGACATTACACTGTGCACGTGTCCAAACCTTTACAACACATTACATATACATTAACTCTACAGTTCTACATTTCTGAGACTCCTCGTTTGTGAATCTGTATCTGAGTTATACGTACATACTGTTTAACAGCTGTGGTTTTCTGACCAACAGGAGCTTGAAGACACACTTTTTACACACAGACTGTGTGACCAGTCACTCCCAAAGTTTCTCTGAGACAATGTTCAACTGTGACTTGTCTGTGTCCTTGCAATGTGCCTCCATTGAAAACATATAACATTGTAGATATGCATTTATTTAGTGAATATATCATCAATAACACAGTTGGGACCAGTTCACAATGATATCAATCAGTTCATGAATCATTTTGAAACAAATCAGTCGAAGGCTTCTGCAGCGACTCCTACAGGCTCCACTGTTCATCATACGCCCCACAATCACCAGAGCTGAAAGTTACGTTTGTTCTGTTTCTGAAATGATATAATAATAATGATGATGATGATGATGATGATGATGATGATGATGATGATGATGATGATGATGATAATAATCTATAATACTAATTATATTATTGAATAATGGGATTTCTCATTAAACACTGACATTTATTGTGAACAGTGGAAAAATCTGGCCTCAAGGTGGGTAGATCTCTTCTTCTGGTCCATCCTCGGCTTCAACACTAAACCAGAGCATTTGTTGTTAAACACCAGTTTGTAATAGTTTAAAGAAGCTTCAGCTCTCACAGGTATTTTCATTCATGTTGTCTGCAAGTGAATCTAGTTTCCTGAATTGATTGAATGCAGAATGAACTGATCCCAGCATTAATCTCAGCTCACAGTTTAAGACTTTTCAGAGAGAATCCTCAGCTACACACCACATACAGTACAGAGAATGCAGCATCTGTAGTAGTTCACTGTACACAGGACCGTGCATAGATAACACAGACTGCCACTGCTCATGTTACACAAGGACCTTTGTTTGGCCTCGTTTTTAACAAGTCACTGACACATTCCAATCTTTTATATCAGAAATATACCAATCAACAGCTACAGTATGTGAAAGGCACATCCATGCACGTGTCTGAAGATACAGCTACTGTCATCTGGGGATTAGATTAGGGCTGTCACAATATGCTAGTTTACACCATCATCACAGTTTGTACACTAACATTGTGTGATTTAGTCAAACAGTGCAGCAAATAGTTCTGACCTATCCTTGCTCACTAACACACACACAGGCCCTGAGCATTCTGGGTATTCACTGCTTACAACAACAGGTTAGTGTTGTTGCCAATGATGTGTTGGTCACATAAATAACATTACAAAAAGAACAGAAGTTGCTAGATTGTTGGAATAGTTTGGGTTCTATAAAGAGGACAGAGTTAGCTAATTCAGCCCCCCCCCCCCCCCCCCCACACACACACACACACACACACACACACACACACACACACACACACTTACTATATGGGGGGTGAGAGGGGACACAGAGGGCAAGACACACGTATATACACTTGTGTGATTATTTACTTGAAGTCTTGTGTGTGTATGTACTATATGTGCATCTATGTGTCATTGGCTCAGCCACCCTCATGCCTGTGCACGTGTGACACAGGCGTGCATGTGTATATACACCTGTGCATACACACGTACCTGCCCGTGAACTTGTGACTCTTCACGTAAGAGGCTTCAGAAAGCAGGAAACACAGTAACTCAACCTGCTTTGTTCTTTGACTGAATGTGGGTGATTCTGGACAACAGCTTTGCCACTGACAGGTTCAGATTGTTATTGTCTGTGATTGTTGTGTCTGACAACATTATGGGAGGATTCCTACAGACGCAGACCTTTCTGTTCAAGAGTAAGATCCTATTCAAAGCGACCAGACTCCATTGACAAAAACAGTAATTTCACCTTGCAAACTAAACTAAACTAATTAAAGCCCCTTTCACACAGGACAAAAAAGCTACTGTTTTAATTACTGTTTTGTCAGTGGTTCTATTTTAAGCAGACATGTGGTTACCAGGACTCATCACATGCTCTTAAAAAAGTAAAATACCCACTTATAACTATCTAATCTCATGTGTGTAGAGGTCAGTGAGGTTATACTGCAGCCTGGTGTCGTTTTCAGGTGATTTAATGAAAGTAAACGCAGTGAATAAGTAACGGCACGGTGCTCTGCGCTCGTTCAGATGCTGCATGGATTTAATGAAGTGAAGGACAAATGTTTCATCCAGTATAAGGCAGCTGTGAACTGCAGATACTATAAGAATCACCCACATTCATTCATAGATCAAAACACACTGAGTTACTGACTTTCCAGCTCAACCACATTAAATGTTATGTTCTGAATGATCGTTACCAGTCACATGTACCTACACACACACGCCCCTGTGTTAGGTGTCACATGGCTGAACTGTACTAATCACACACAGACGTACACACACACACACACACACACACACAAGATTTTTTGTACAGTTTATGTACATCTGTCTCATCCTCCATGTCCCTTCTCACCCCTGATACACACACATGTGCTAATGAAATGATCAATGACATGTTCAATGTTAATCTTCAATCATTTTTGATGATGATTCTTAATAATGTTATTTATTTATTGTTTGGAGATATTACCATTATTGTGATGTTCTGTGACACAGTAAAGGTCAAAGGTCAGAGGAGGTTGATATCGTGACAGCCCTAATTTAAATGGAATAAAGTGACAGATTAGGCCAGACTTCTACACTGTAGACTCGAAGAGCCAGACTTCTGATTACCAACATTTATGTCTGGTCCACACTGTTGACTGCTGTTAACCACAGAGTTCTGTTAATCAGATTTTGCTGTGAAAAAAATTGAAGTTTGGTGCACAAATTAAATCTTCATCTGTTTGCTGGAAGACCTGCACGATCATCATTAAAGACACGCTGAGAGTAAAATCTGGAATCTAGAGGCCTTGAAGAGCTAATCACACTGTGTGGACCAGACATCAGGCCATGCAAGACTATTTCTCCAGACAGAGGAGGTGAGTAAAAACACAGGGTGGAGTAGATAGATAGAAGGAAGTGCTACTGGAGTCCTGCAGACAGAGGTGGGGCTGAGGCCTCCTGGGCATGTTGAAGCAGCAGCTGCATGGTGGTCAGCAGGAGTGAGATCCATCTCTGTTTCTCCCTCTCTCTCTCTCTCTTTTTGCTGGGTTGCAGAAGGTGAAGATGGAAGAAAGCTGCTGTGCATGGTCAGCCTGACGTCCATCCCTCTTTCTCTCTCTCTCTCTCCCTCAATGTTTCTCTCCCATGGTAAGCGGAGGTGCAGGCTTGTGAGAGGCCGGTGATTGGCTGGTGTGAGAGTGTTTAGATTGGAGATGGAGAGACGGGAGGCAGAGGAGTCTTGGTGTGATGGAGGTCTACGGTCCAAACTGTTTATGACTATATTCTTAATCCACAGTTGGAGACTGACCCATAGTGACTGAAGATCTGGACACGGTTTCACAAATGACTGTGAAAACTAAGATCATTTTCGTGTACGGGTGTATTGTGAATCGAGGAAGCCTGCAGTGGAGGGAAATGTGCTGCTAAAGAGAATTCCAACTGAAAACAGTCCTACCTTCCACACAGGCTCTCCTGTATTGTAAAAAAGTAGGTTCACCCCAAACGGTCTGACTTCAGTCAAAGTATAAAATAGAGATAAAAGAGACAGAGAGACAGAGTGGGACAGTGTGTGTCTTACCTCGTCTGACCAAGTATGGTTTAGTGTAGTCCCAGCTCTCGTTATCGTTCTTAATGACATTCAGACGCGTTGGCTGTTGACACAAAGACAAAACAATTGTTCAGGATCCAGTTCAATGTATTTCAGATATACAGAAGCTGCATTCGTGCTCCAATTTATTTACTCTATACGTAAATAATGTCTCTGCCACACCACATTCTAAGGTACTATTTTATGCAGATGACACAGTTTTATATGCAACAAGCTTTTCTCTTAATGTCGCCAATGTAAACCTACAATCTGTTCGTGATACACTTAAGGTCTCTCTTGTTCAGCATCAGCTTTTTTATGTAAAAAAACTAAGTTTAAGCTACTTTAAGGAACATCCAAACCCTGCAGGCTTTTAAGACTGAAACTGTTGAATGCTACAAATATGCTTAGAAAACAGACTCATTTTTAAGACCCCTGTGGAGCATCTGCTGAGCAAACCCACTATCAGAGCTGAATCTCTGCACATCATGTTTCATCATCATGTAAATCATGTTCTCATCTTCTGCTAGTCAAGATCATTGTTTAATCTACCACCCCCTCTGTGCTTGGTTATACTGATGTCCAGCTTAATGTCTCTTGGCTCTTTGCACTGTGCTAATGAATCCCCAACTCATCACTGTGTCTCCTGTGAGGTGGGATGATCTTCTAGCTCTGCAGTATTTATAAATTATAATATAACATTATCTACAAAACTCTACTAGAAAAAGTATCTGCTCTCTGATCACATCTATACACAGACATTATAATGCCAGGTCACTGACAGAGTAGCATTAACACTGGGGTCTTCACAGCTATTTGTTGGAGAGGATACAGTACAGTTAGTCTCATTTGCAGTTTTCATCCAAGATCAGCAACAGTTAAAAAAAGAAAACACAAACCATCCAGAAAAAGAGCAGAAGCCCTATAATAGGAACCATTTAAGGAACTCAGGAACCTTGCAAGTGTTTTAACTGGAGGAACAAGGGTCTGACTACAACTTCTGAGCAGCTTAATTCAAACAAGCACCGGTTTGTTGTTTTTATAGGTATTTTTAAGTCAAATTTCTATTTTGCTTTTGCACAGTAACAGTAGAGCTGATGAGAAATGAGGGAGGAGAGAGATAGGAGATGACATGCAACAAAGGTCTCGCCCACACTCAAAGTGGGGTCATTGTGATTGTATTGTCAGCATCTTCAACTCATCTGTCAGGCCACTCTCCACAGTCATACAAGAGGTGCATATTTCTTGGAAAGTTTACTGATTTAAAAAAAAAAAAAATGTGGTTGTGTTGCTGTTTTCTTATTACGTCTCAAACATCCAACCCAACACCGTTGTTTTTCATCTCTTATCACATTATTTTGTCTATCTTCCTGCAAACAGGGATGTGTAAATGAAACAATTTAGTTCACTGGATTAGTTCCTGAAAATATTTCGTCAAAAAGGAGGATCTGAGGGGATGACAGGGATCCATCCATCACAGTCACAGGTAAAGAAAACAGAAAACCATTTTGAGCTTGTTTCTTTTTTCCACCTGGAGGTTAACAGCTCTGTCATACAGCAAACTGTGGGTAACGTGACTGAACTGACCCACTTCAGCGGAGTCAGTTGTCAACGATCGAACCTCTGGTTGTCACTGTTAGAAGTGATCCATACACTTCACTGATAAACCACAGACCTACACTGATCACATGACATGAAGTTTCAGTTTCACTTCTCTTTTCTGTCCACACACACACACACACACACACACACACACACACACACACACACACACACAAACCCTCTCTTTCTCACATGCCCACACACCGACACTTGGTCCCTCTCTCACTAACTCCCTCTCTCTCTTTTTTTTTAGAGTTGGTCACCTGTCATTTAAAAATCAATATCTACAAATGAATTTTCATCCCTAATGCAGACGCCCGATCAGCAAAACCCAGCTGTGAACTTTATCTCAGCGCTTGTCCAACAACACTGGTCTGACGTCAGTGGTGCAGTATTTCACTGTTATTTTAAGGGCACATTTTTAAGAGATGTGCCTACACAGGTGGGTGCACAACAAGCTCTCAGGAACAAGCAGAGTGAGCTGAAAATGCGCTTTGGATGTTTAGATAAGTCAGGTGGAACATTACAATACATTGCTCTTTTTTTAGAGCTGTGCATGGTACACTGACTCGCTCAGTCCTTCCTTTCCCCTCAGGGGGCACAGACTGGGCTCACTGGTCAGTCACAATATGTGAACAACTCACCACAAGAATCTAATTCTATGTGAAACACTGCGCCAATATAATAACAATCCACCAAGGTGCAAGCCCGCCTGGCTTTTGAAGGGAATGGAAGATGGCACTCTGATTGGTTTATTGCATGTTACACCCAAAACTTCCCCATGATTAATTAAGAAACTAAGTGCAACCCTTTTGAACCATGTGTCTGCGACCGTTTTTTCCAACCATGATATTAGCAGAAGTGGATTTGGGCTACATGCACCTGCACTATGTGGTTTGGACCGTGTGCTTTAGACTGTTACCATGGCGTCAGTTTTCACTGCTGCTACACAGATGACACATTGATCTATACCTCAACTTCACCCGATGACTGATGAAGATTTCCACAATCTTGAAAATTGCATTTCAGAAATTTGTAGAAATAAAACAAGTAATTCTGGCAAAACCCTGTCTAATTCCAAGCTGCATGGCAGAGGTCGGCAAGTTAGTTTGGCCTCGGGCCAATTTTTCCTAACCCATTACATGTTGGGCCAGAACACAATGAAAGGCTAATTTTAGGAACCTGATTGATAAAAATACAACTTAAATTTACTTTGTGGCGACAGTCAAATATATACGTTTGACTGACTCATTGAACTGGTATTGTAGAACCAGGAGCTGTGCGCTGCTCCTGAAGTGACAGGTTGTGTCTGTCATTCACTCTCAACGTGGATAAAAGTATAATAAGCATCTTCAGGTGGGAGGAGACTCTGTTTCTACATTAGCTACAGCTGAATGTGACACTGTCAGGTCCATACTGTAGGATTTAAAAAATCTGATTATCAAAATAATCTGGTGGGCCAGATATTATTGCTGGCGGGCCAGTATTGGCCCGTGAAACAGCAGCAACACTTCTAGTATAAATAACAAACTTATTGTCAGACCGTGTATTCTAGCGTGTGGCCTTCATCAGGGTCACAGAACATTTAAATAAGGTAACCAGTCATATACATACACACATCAGCCTAAAGAGGCGCCCACACAGATGGGATGGATATATGGTCATGTGACTTCAGGCCATTCTCAGGCAGGCAGAGAGGTGAGGGATGTGTCCAGTAATGAGTGCTTGCCTCTTAGATGCACATCTCCTGTATATGGCCCACATATGATGTCACCCCTTACTGGACCCACCCCTCACCTCTGCCTGTCCAGGAATGTGATTGACTTTGAGCACAATTTTAAATGTAGCCTTTTATCATTTTTCTTGTAAAACAACTGGCATTCCAGGATCCTAGATTTGAATGTATCTATGTGACTTCCTGGAGAAAACCTTACCCTTGCATATTCAATCTTGAGTGTACAGCAACCCGCATAGATGTCAGCTCCGTTGAGTGCAGCTTTGGCCTTCTGAGCACACTGGACCGACTCAAACCTGGGGGAGTGGTGTTAAGGACACTACACATTCAACCACACAGAGCCACAGAGAATGTACAGACACACACTGAGTAAGGATACTCCACCATGGCCTGGATTCCATTTCGTTTAAAGATGACGATCCTCAGCACACTGCCGATGGGATTACAGACCGTGTACAGAACATCCTGGACCAAAGTGGGGAAAAAAAGAGCAGAGATTCAACATTCAACACAGTGTGAAAGTTTCCAGGTCTGCAGTGTGTTTAATATGCATGATGCTCGGACCTGAGGCCACTGTGCATTTCATGAATACCATAAAAACTTTTTTTTTTTTCAGGACTTTTTTTGAGATCTGGAGATTTCTTCAAAACTCTTTTTTTTGAATCAGTCTATCAAAAACAATTCAAACATAGTTTCAAGCTCAAAGTACTGTTTGTGTTTATTATGTTCCTCAGACATTTGAACGCTCAAATCAGTCATAGTTTCTACACAAACTTTACCTCCAGGCAAGACGATGACGCTTTAACAAGTAACCTCATATTTTGGTCGATTCTTTCTGATGGGCTGACAAAAAAGCTTTGTGTCAGTCATTGTGTCACTCAGGAAATTCTGCCTAATTCAATTTGGATCAGTCTGGATTTCCTGACAACATTTTTGTAAAGTCTTCCTTCACCTTCACTGTGTTCCTGATTGTTACATGTGAAAAACTCATGAAGCACATGGTCAAAAATCAGCTGTGAACTCTCTCGGATGCTTGATTTTGCCTTAATTCTATAAATAAAAATGTGTATCTAAAGATAATGTCAGTGAAACCTTGCTTATCTAATCAACAGGTCAGGTAGCTGGCAAAGTAGGGCTGCACAATTAATCCAAATATTATGCAAGTGCAATATCCAAATCACAGGAGCTTGTTTTTATTTTGATAAGGTAAAATGTGTCACAACAAGAGACCATAAACGAAGCATTGTTGTGCTACAGAGACACCACGGCCTACAAATCATATTCTCCAGACATAAGAGAACAAGCCCCAACTAAAATCACATCATCATCATTTTTTTCAGTGAGAATAAAATGCAAAGATTGCCTCTAAAATCGTGACTCATATCACAATATCTGTCTAAATAATCGCTATGTGATTTTTTTTTTATTTGCATATCGTTCAGCCCTATTACAAAGTTATGTGGAACTGAACCCATTAGGCTGCACAACAGACAAATAGTAGACACTACTGTCCTGGAAAAAGGTTGTTGTTTGATTTATGTCAGGTTGATGGTTGGAAAACATTTTGAAAAAAGCAATGATGAGCCAGCTCATCTTCAAAGACAGCAAATTTCCATTTTATTCAAATCTGAATTGTCAGTGTTCCCACATGATATATTTAGGATTGGCTGATGGACTTAATGTGAAAAACAGTGTCAATAATTCAGCTGTTTCTATTATGTTGAATATGAATATTCACTGAGGCCACATTGTAAAATATAATTATACATTTTAAATTTAGCAACATTTCCTTTGCAGTCATTTCGATGTTCGCTCAGAGAGAGGCAGAGACTCTGATGGAGGGAATGAGATGAGGAGAAACCTCAGAGGAGTCTAGACAGATGGTTCCTGCTTTTAAGGGAAGTATAATGAATCCAGTTTAGAGGGAGAGGCTCTCAGACAGTAAATGAAATGTTAGTAGTAGAGTCAGAAATCAGATCAGAAAGCACATTTCATTTTTAAACTCTTTTCAATGTGTTTTCATACATTCTGAGCAGCCACTGAAAATCAACTGGTAGGGACTTATAACCAGCTCCTGATCAGTTCATTACAATGAATTTATTTTCCTCTTGTGTTTATTGTAAAATTTACATTATGATGTTTACATTTACATTCACTCACTTTTATCTAAGGTGACTTACCGTTGAGGGACCTCACTAAAGCAGGAGACCTTAGTGTAAGTACTAAGACCTACATCTCTTCAATAAGAGCAAAGAGATCAAGTAAAGAAGTGCACAGTCAGAGCTGGTAAGACATGTTTGGGTGTTAGAGGAGGAGCTGCTCTCTGATGAGAGGAGTCTTCTCATCAAGAGGTTCTTGAAGATAGAGAGGGACGCCCCCGCTCTGACAGACCTCAGGGGCTGGTTCCACCATCAGGGAACCACAGAGCGGTCTGGACTCAGACTGTCTGTGTGCAGGGACGGTGATGACAGACCACATTCATTAGAGGAACACAGTGGAGGAGAGGGAGCATCAGGCTGAGTGTTGAGTTCAAGTGGATGGTGCAGCGTTGGAGTAGGTGAGGCGAGAGATAACTAAGCGCCTGGACCAAGAGCTGGGTGGAGGACTGAGTCAGGTAAGAGAGCAGCACGCCCGGGAGATGGTCAGAGAAGGAGAGCTGGTCCTCAAACAGGACACCCAGGTTTGTGATGACCTTGGCTGGAGTAAGAGATGAGGAGGTGATTTTGATATTGATACTGTGTTGGGGAGACTGCTGTCACTATGATATAGTTCAGCTTGACTTGTTCTTGTGGGCGGTAAGATCGGGCTGATAATCAGCTGCTTCACCAAAGCTTTGACACTATATTATACCATATTTTGTTTGTTTCTGTCTGAACACCACTGATATGATAGAAATAAGTTCACATATATGCAAATTTGTTTGGGTGTGTGTGTTTACCGTGGTTATCGGGTACAGGGGGTTCTGTATGGACAGCAGCAGGACCTTGTTGCCACTGTTGGGGTTGTCAGCGTTGGTCGGCCTGGTGATTCTCTTGGAGGTGGAGTAATTAAAGTACGCCTGTTGGCCTGATGATCAAATGGATGAAACACATATGAACACGTACATTGCGCCACATACGAGCACACGTAGGCCAATCAGCCTCATCAGGGAGTCTCCACAATGAAAAGTCTGGGGATCAAACCTGCGATGTAAACAGGCTCCTTGGCTCCGCAGGACACACAGCGGTCAGCGCTCTCCACTGCAGAGAACTCCACCAGGGCCTGACGCTTGAATGGCATCATCATCACGTAACTGAGAACACACACACACACACACACACACACACACACACACACACACACACACACACACATTAAGACAGTACACACACACACACATGCTGCTCATTCAGATCTTTTCCACCTCTAGACACACAGCTCCTCTGCCAGCAGCAGCAGCTGCTTCACTGTGTGTGTGTGTGTGTGTGTGTGTGTGTGTCTTCCACAGCATGCTCGGTCCAGGTGAATGAGAGCTTAATGAATACTGCAACAGGCAGAGAGTGTTAATAATGGAGCAGGAGTCATTTAGAGTGGAAACTGCAGCATCACAAAATGTTTCCTTCAATTATTCAACATGTGTAACTATCTTTACACTGTGTGATAAATGAACGACCAACAAGAAACACAAATAATTGTTTCTTGTTTGGTCTCAGTGATCTACACTCAGTCCAGTCCTGATCATACTGAGATAACTATGATCTCTTTCCTCAAAGAATCTTTGGCTGAGAACAGACTCTGTCCTACAGAGACATCAAGTCAAATTACTGATGGAATTAACGTTAATTAGCAACAGCTAATATAATCTGCTATAGTGGGGACATTTCTCATTTTAACCAGTGAAAGAAATGCTCCACACAGGTTGTAGGTGAGCAGCCTGTTAGCCTGAATGTGGAGGGGGGAGGAGGGAGATCCGATAGCTCAAGTCCTGAGCAGCAGGTCCCTGGTTCGACTCCCGGCCGGCCAGACCGCTTACGGCATGTCTCTCTCCCTGCTCTCTCTCCCTGTGTTTCCTGTCTGGTTACACTGTCACCGTCAATATAACGTAAAAATAAAAAGATTTGATGACTCATTTGTCAGCCACAAGGTTTAGCAACAGGTGTATTCTGCCAACACACACACACACACACACACACACACACACACACACACACACACACACACACACACACACACACACACACACACACAGGAATAGTGACAAGCTCAGATTGCAGATCACTGCCAGTGTCCCTCTGTGCTCTGGTGCTGATGTGGGCCTGGTCCGTGACCTGAGCTCTCAGCAGACAGTAGTACAGTGGCCTGCAGGCTGAACGGGGAGGTGTGGCTGTGTGTTTGCTCTGACATGACTTCAGGTGATAAATGATCGATGGCTCAGCTATAACCTAGGTTAGGCCAATTCCAAAACTGTCCTGCTGGTGTGAACATGTTCTCCCTTTGTGTACAGACACTGTGACTCACCTGTCACCACATGGTGGACAACACCTTTCATCACATCCATGCTGGGATACATTTAACTTCCAGACCCCCGCAGCTCAAAAACACTCATTTGGAGAGTGGATGGACAGATACAAGACTCAGTTTCTCTGTTTCCCTCTCTGTCACAAACACAGACACACAGACACACACGCACACACATACTGTGGTTGTTGTTGTGGTCTCACCATATGGGTCCAAACTTCTCCAGGGCATCTATCAGGTCTGCTTCCACCACAGCCTCACACAGACCCCTGACATGGACCACAGGACTGGGGGAGATACGGTGGGAGTCCTCGCCATTATCCTGCAACACACACAGTTACACACAGTTCACATCAGGCTGATGTTCTGATCACAGAGCTCTCTGGCCTAACGATGCAGGCACAACTTTAGCCACAATGAAATGTGATGTCATACAGCAGAGCACTGCAATGTCCAAAAAGACTGGTTCATCACTTTGTAAGATGTATGTCATTGTTTTCCTGTTCCCCTTGGTATAAAATGAGTGTCACAATGATAACAGCTGATGAAGATCCAAACACAGTCATCTGTTCCTGACTCCCATGATCATATTTCATCCTCTCACCACCCCCTCTACAAATGTAGCCCCTGTGTCTGTTTCTGTCTAAACACCTGCTCTGTCCTGAGGAGTTCATAGCTTTGATCTTTTGCTGGAAAAAAATATCTCGGGGCCGACGGACACAGCTGGTCATTATTAACAGACTGGGTTATAACAGACACACTGTACCTGAATCCATATGTGTGCTGGCAGACATGAAGAAACATTTATTTATGTATAGAATATCTAGTGGCCTGCAGCTGTGTGGTGACAGTGCCTTGTTAATGAGGGAGGTCAGAGGAGAATGACTCGAGCTGCCAGGAAGGCGACAGCGCTCTGCTGAAGGGGCATCTCTGAGTGCAGGTCCAGGAAGTGGAAGGAGAGCAGGGTCCACGGTCAGCGAATCTGAGGCTGAAGTGGACTCAGACTCACCAACACTGAACAGATGAAGACTGGAAAAACATAACCTGGTCTGATCGATCTGCATTTCTGCTGAGGCTGCAGATCTTAGGTTCAGAACAACATCAATCCATGGATCCATAATACTCTTAATGCCAATCAATCATGGTTTGAATGTCTCAGTGTGTCTGAGTCTTGTTGCTGACCATGTTCATCCTTCATGGCCACAGTTCACCATCTCCTAATGGCTACTTCCTGGAGGATAATGCTCCATGTCTCAAACTGGTTTCAGTAGACCCCCTTTGGGATGTGGTAGAACAGGAGACCTGCAGCATGAATGTGCAGCTGACGGATCTGCAGTAATGATGTGACACAGTCATGTCAACATGGAGCAGAGTCTCAGAGGAAAGTTTCAACATCCTGTAGATCTGTGACATGAACTGAGGCTGTTGGAGAGCAAAGGGAGGAACTACACAATATAACTAATAATGAAGTGGGCACTGAGTGTATTTACCCTCTTTACCAGTTAGATACTGTAATGTCAGCACAGCTTCAGAAAAAACATTCTTCAGTCTGGTTGCTAATATGATTTGTGCACTGCCAGTGCTCCAGTGGACTTTCAGGCTTGGGCCTCGTTCTGGAAGTGAAATTTTTACCAGTCAGCTGCGACGCATCCAGCCAGTCGGCTCAGGCCTGCTGAGCACAACAACTGACTTCTGTCAGGAGGAAAATTAATCAGTGCAAGTCTGAAGCATTTCCACAACTCCCAGTGTTTCATTATGAATAATCATAAGACTGATGACAAGCAGGAAATCACTGCTCACTACAGAGCAGCAGGGCTGGAAAAAGCCCATGTTCAACACAATATGGCTCTTTTTGACTGTCAGTGTTCGTGAAGACTCACAATCAG